>NC_134403.1:325461433-325778047 GCF_038048845.1 Mixophyes fleayi | reverse complement strand
TAACCAGAGTTTTATTATGCAAACTTTCATTGCTGGAATATGACGGGACCTCTCGTTTCTAAGACCTGGGACTGTTGCTTCTGAAGCTGTGAAAAAAAAAAGGGGGATTAAATGTAACTATGTTCCTCCTGTCACCCCTATAAAGCATGTAATAACTTATATGGTTAGTTGGGTGAAGCATGGGTGGATATATTCCATATTGCTTTACAATGTTTAAAATTTAAGGTGTGGAGATGAGTGAGATTCTGAAAAATGTTCCTTTGGAATATTTGTCCCATTCTGCATTTGGCCACAAAATTTTGCTCATTTCACAGATGAAATTCAGGCTTTACTCTTCCCAGTTACCCCAACCAAACTACAATGAATTGATTATCATCATCCCAGTTGTATTCATGGATTATACATTTTGTGAATTTCAAGTTAACAAATACAGTGTGCATGGCATTCTGCGGAATGGCAAAGCAAATTGTGGAATCAGAAAATTGATCTTTACACCTACCCCTAAGGGTTTGTGATACTTGTTTGTGGAAACTTTTACTCCCTGGTGGTGGGATGGTATAGAGGAACCCTGCAAGTAATTTTATTAGTATGTTAATTAAAGGTACAGTTTCATGCTACATCCTCCAGGTTATAGCCCATTTGTGTATTTTCAGTCCAAGAACACATTTTTTTCTGGTTGCTGAGTATGAAAGTACAATGGGAAATGTTCTAGTCACCTTTGCAAAATAATATTTGTAAAAAATAGTTATTTAGCACATATACTTAGTCATTTTTCATAATTACTTGGCACAAGATAAACACTGACAGCACACCCAGGGTGATATACAAATACATAAAAATATCTCACTCTAATATAGTCATATTTCCATATAATTACATTGTGCAGTTGCAACAATTGCTTTGTCACATTGTTATTACTGTATATGAATTGTTATTGCACTACTGTAAAACCTATAGCAAGGTTAACATATGGTAATTACAAGTAAAATATCTGTTTGTTATTATATGCAATGCGCCTTTTATGTGCCAAATGACAATACAAGCTGATTTTTGTTGCATTGCTTTACAAAATAGCTATTATACAGGGCAAAGTGAGGCTCGGTGTGCTTTTATGCAGCAACTGTCTATTATATTGAAACAGCATGTAGTTGTTTTTGTTTGACAAAATATTTAATTCTGCCACAATTTTCATGTATTTGAATACAAACAAATGGGTGGTGAAGAAACTTTGGAAGCTAACCATGGAGGTCCTTTATAATTGCCAAAAGAGGCCGCCAAACAATGACTTTGTGCACTATGAATGCCAATATTTGCAGACTGCAAACTTATTTTATAGTCAGATTCTGCATTATTTAGGGGATAATATGCAAATGGATAGACACGCTCATTGCATATAAAAGTAGTTGCTGTCTAAGATGAGATTCTCACCTTGCTTCATTGAAGTAATGACACTCCTGTTTTCACTTGGGTAATATATGTGCCTTGTAGTCTCAAAGGAGGCATTTATATATATATTCTATATGTGTGTTTGTGTAACGTCCCCTCTGGCAATGTTATCCACACCTCTTGGTGACTGAATGTCTGGCCCCAGCACGGGGACCCAGAAGAGGCACACCAGGAAAGTTTGCTTAGCAACCAGCGTTGGACTGGTCCACCGGGGTACCGGGGAAATCCCCCGTGGGCCCCGTTGTCTGAGAGCCCTATTCCATGGGGGCAGACAGTGAAACCCATAGGGCCCACATAGTGCGCGCAATCCATGGGACCCACCCGAATTCAGGCTTCACAATCCTCAGGACCCACCCGGGCTCAAACTGTGTGTTGACTCAAGCATAATATTATTTAGCACCACCTTTAACATCTGAATTCAAGCATCGCACACGTCAACAAATGCCATTGTGGCGCTGCAACTGTACAGGAGTTATGAAGAGCCAGCCCTCCCGCCCGACAGCATAGAAGAGGATTTTTATTGCAAGCAGATTACTGACCCGCCAGAGCCACGTAACTTATCTCACACCAGATTCTGCCAATTGTTTTCCTGATTCAGCTGCACTTGCCTATCCAGCCCTGCTGTTCTTCGTTTCTTCCACTTACACAGGTAAGTTAGGAACACTTATTTTGCCAGACAATCCTATGTGTTACTGTTTATTATTATTACTGTTTATTTAATGTGCATTAACTTTTCGAAAGACTAATTTTTGGGGATGTGGAAGACCCATAGTTTAAGGTTGACCCAAATTGTAAAATAGTGTGGGGAGGGGAGGGGGGATTAATGTAATGCAGGTGGAGGCATGGAGTATTGCATTGATGATGAGAATGGGGGCTAGTCATTTTTTATTGTGTGGAAGGTAATATTTTATGGTGTGATGATTGGGGCTATTTAATGGCGGTGCCCAATAATTTAAAGTGGGGTGAGGGGATAATTTAATGCTGGGGTGGTTTGGGGGTTAATAACTGAATGCGGGCTGAGTTTGGGTAACTGTTTAATGTGAATACTTATTATTTAGTGTTGGGTTGTTTATGGAAATTTATTTATTGAATGTAAATACCACTAATCTAATGTCTGAGTTCATTGGGGGAAATAGATATATTTATAATATATGTGAATACTATGAATTAAATGCTGGGGCTGATTTAACGTTGGGACTGGTTGGTGGGGGCCTAGAGTATTCACTCACTGCTAGACTTTTCATATTTCATGTACATATCCCTTTTTCCAAACAGGAACCAAACATTCCAGGATTCAGACAAAGCAACTGAGCTTAAGAGACCAGCAACAGTTGCAGGTAGTGACAGCTTGAAGAACAGGTAGGAGAGAGCTGGACAGTCTGCCAAGTGTCCTGATTATGGTGGGGCAGTCCCGAAATTGGGTGACTGTTCCACTCAGTCAGGACATTTCCCCAGAGTGTGCACTCTTTATATACATTGCATACATTGCACTGCTTTATATACTACACTATGGTGCTACCCATGTCTTCAATGACTGTCTGACAATGCCCTATCTAGTTACTGGTAATGCTCCTCTGGTGGGCCCCTACCACTGTACTCCCCAGGTGGGCTCTTCATGACACAATCCGACACTGTTAGCAACATAAAGCTGGTATAAGGTGATCAGAACCTCTGTGGTGAGAGAGTGATAACCAGGAACCCAGGAGGAAGGGGAGGAGTTCCTGGCATTCCCCTTGCAATCCAGGAGCTGGTCTGTGGCCGGATGCCACAAGAGCCTAAGTACATCATGACAGAGAATATGGCATGGGACAGATTTGAGGGAGAGATTACCTCAGAATGTGGCTGTATCACAGAGAGAACAGCTCAGGCATTACCTCAGTATAACTGAGAGACACAGCATCTGAGGGAATGAACCCAGAGAAATCCTGCTGGGACCAGGGAGACAGTGTTGTCTACATTGAAGGGGCTGAGAGAACACTAGCAGGTAAGTTTCAGAGCCAACACTTGTGAAGTGACTCCCCCAAAGAGGCTGAGAACGCACCAGAGTGTTAGTGTTCCCAGTATTCAAATCACAGTGAGTTGTTGAATACAAAACTGATTTCTTTTTTTAAAGCAGGAATCACACAGATAAAAACTTGAAGCAGTCAATGCTTAATATAGCTAGTTCAAGTCTGTAGACTCCACAAGTAGCAGCTGCTGAATTCAACTAAATCAGTAATAAAATGGCAGAAACTGTATAAACACAGGTGATAGCTGGATGCTGGAAAATCCTCAGGAGGTAACAGGAACTGAATGCAGCTATAGAAAATACTGAATATAGCAAATGCTCAGAGGCACAGTCTAGGTGAAGAATACTTATGTGTTGTCTGTAGCAGAGGCTGGATAACCACGAGTAAAAGCTGAAGGCTTCACAGAAGGAGTACACAGGAAAGAGGTCAGCTAGTCAGGGTAAAAGCAAGGAGATCCACAACAGTACCAAGGAGCAAGTAGAGTCAAGGTCAACAAAGCCAAAGTCAAGGTCACAGTAAAATGTGCAAAACGGAAAGCCAAGCAGGAGTCAGATACAAGGAGATCAATCAGGAACAGATCACAGACGTAATGAGCGTGTGTGACCAGGAGCATCAACAATTGGTGAACTGGCACCAGTCTGCTGGGAAAGGCAGACTTTTAAAAGCCAGGCGCAGGTTATCAGGATCCAGATAAAATTAAGAGAGCTTAACCCCTTGTAGGCAGAATCTGGTATAGTCAAAATGGCATCCACAGAGGAGATGATGTACTGCAGACAGATCATAACACAGAGACAGTGCCAGAGCAGAGTGAGTAATGTTACCTTCACAGATGAGGGGTGAGTGAAACGCTGCTGTATCACCACTTAAAATGTGATTGTCCTATTATCATAACCATATCACCTTGTTAAGTACAGTGCAGAAGTAAGGATAAGTATATTTTGCTAGTGAAAGCTGTCAACCATCTAAGAACTATGCTGAAGCATGGTGCTGGAGGAGCTGTCCAGGTCTTGCACCCCAGCTAGTGCAAAAGGCAATAATAAAGTTGTTGCTAGGGCACCCGGTCTCCCATCAAGCTCAAGAGACAGATAAACGAATCCCACTTTGCAGTTTTATCAAGGCTGATCTCTGGTGGTGGAGTTTATGTCACAGAGGACCTTTGATTCAAGTGATACCCAAAGACTGTATATTTCACAGTCTTACAAGTACAGGAGGGGTAGTTTCAGAAGATACCAGAGAGAAGACATTGGAGGGGGACATGGTAACTGCACTTACACCAGTGGAAGTGGTGCCTGTATAATTAACAAGTAACGTGCACAGGTTTTTTAAATGAGCCTTTCATAAATTAATATTCCATACAGCCTCTACAAACTGTGACTTCAGCTACTTAGCTTAGATCCCTAAATGGTTTGTACCACCCCTAAGTAGGAAACCCTTGCTTTCTGCATTTAGCACAATGTGCTGTTACATACTAAAAATACTGAATACAGTGATGCCAATGGGCCAATGTGGGTGGCACATGATTGGAATACAGCTGGGAATTAATCAGACAATTAACTTCACCCTTATGGGAATACCGGAAGCCAAAACGACAAAAAAAAAAAATTTCTCTATAAATAGGTGGGTTACTAGTGTATAATGTAAGATAATCAAACATTGAAAACATTGACCATGCTATGTTTTTAGTATTTTTCACAAGCACATATGCTCTAAATACTTCTTGAATCCTGATTTTAAAAGCATCCCATCTAAAAGCAAATTAGTTCCGCTCAGTACAGATGGATCTGTGTTGTAAAGTAAATAAATGATAGCGTTAATGTTGTGCTCATGAATCATGACTCCCAAGAGAGTTACAATAAAATCCAGTTTGCAAACAGCTGTTCCAATTGTATGCTGGCCCTCCCACAATTCTGAAATAGAGCACAAACAGCTTTAGGGTACATTAGGTATAGTGATCAGATGGCTGAAACAGTGCTACATGTTTAGAAAAGTTCTTTTATTTGTTTTCTCGTCAAGGCATTTTACAGGGAATAAATAACTATTTAAACAGGAATTTCTTTTGTGCGTGAATATATAAACACTATATAAAATATGTTATTTGTGGCTCTGGCTAATGGATAATAAAGTTAGTAGCCCGCAGTAAGTGACAATGATGGTACATTGTGCTCCGAATGATCTTCTCTTCTTTATTATCACAAAACCACTCAGCAGTCCATTTGATGTTGTGTTATTCAGTCGTGGCCCCCGTTTCTCCTCTGTCAGGCCTGATTGATAGAAAAATGATTCCGTGTGACAGCCATCTGAGCCATGCAACCTGCATTTAGCTCATCAATCTAGAAAAAAAGTTCTTTAGACATGGAGAATTCCATTTATGTGCATTGTTCTTTATGTTATTCGTGGTGTGTGTCGACTTATCCTGATACTATGGCATTATTAGTCTGGAAGTCTCAGTTATTTGTCTGTGGGTGTTAATACCAGAGTGAGAGAAATGAGACTTAAACATAAGAATGACATTTTTTGTACGGGTAGTTGTCTAGCGTACTGTTGGGACTCTTTGGTATCCTTGCACGATTCAGTTGTGCTGATTAAATTGCAATTTATAAGGTACCAGTATAGAGAAAAAATAACCACTTTCCCTGAGGATCAAGTTTTAGTCTCGCTAAATGTGTCGCTTCAACTGAGAGTTGCTGCAGATAGTTATCGAACTGTCCAAAAATGGCTTTACTTTATATGCAAAGGACTAAGTTTTCTACATGCCTACAAACCAACACTTTGCTTTTACACTAAACCCAACACAGCCATTTAACCATTTCCCCCACCGATTGGAGATCTAAACCCACCTTCTTTCTCACCAACTATGTTGTCCTAGGGCTTTTACTCATTGATGCTAAAACGCAAACCAAATGTGAAAACGTATATAAAGACTATGCATATATACTATCACGTTTGATAAGCAGTTCACATGTGGGTGATGTGTGCTTGATATATTTGCATATGTTTATGAATGCTTCCTGAAAGAAAGCAGTACAGAGCTTCTCCCATTCATTTCAATGGGATTTATAGTTTGACCCTACATGCAGAGGGTGGGATACGTGATGGCGAATGTCTGAACGCCAACAACAGTTAGCACGGCATCTTAAAACCGACTGCTGTAATTTTCTACTAGATGTTAATAGCGACAGGTCTAAATTCTGGCATACATAAAAGTAGACATCATTAAATAGTGACATCCCATAAATGAGACAGTCCCACATCCCGACACTGATATCACTTGTAAGGGCTGATGTTATTAAAGGGGCAATGTGAGGACCCAGCAGCTGTATAATGTACAACCTTTTCTATAAAACATTATACAGCTGCCGGGTCTTCACATTGCCCCTTTAATAACATCAGCCCTTACAAGTGACATCAGTGTCAGTGTCGGGATGTGCGATTGTCTCAATTATGCTATGTCACGATTTAAAGACGTCTACTTTTATGTATGTCAGAATTTAGATCTGTCGCTATTAACATCTAGTAGGAAATTACAGCAGTCGGTTTTAAAATGTTGTGCTAACTGTCAGCGTTTAGAGGTTTGGGTAAATGACTACCACTGCATGCAGAAACCTCTTTAAAATGAGTAGATTATTGAAATAAATGGAAGAAGCTCAATAAATGGAAAAAGCACCATACATAAATAAATCAGATTCCTCAACCAGTCCCAGTGGGATGGTTCCTTCTAAAACAGGAGGACAATGAGTATGGGGTTTGTCTGGTAGAGTGGAAACCAGCCCCAGCCTGACAGCCTGGACAGGTTCCCATTATTATCAGGTAAAGCCCCATTGTGGGGTCACCTTGTTAAAGTGGGAACCAGAGCCAAACTGGTCAGCATGGGACTAGTGCTTCTATGGGGGTAGGAAACAAAACAACATGCCTTTTCTCCTCACAGAGATTTCCAACCACAAAAGCTCAAACTGACTGGAGCTCTTCCCTAACTCCGTGGCTAATAGATGCCTGAGGAGATCCCTGGAGTAGCAAATTTGCTACCATTATAATGATAAGTGGTCCTTATAGTACAGCAGTAGAAGACACTAAAGAATAAGAAAAAACACATACACAATGGTTACATTTTATTCAAATAAAAGACTACCTGAAATGCCCTTGTTTGCCACTTACCCGAAAAAAAAATTCTCGCCATAGTCCAGTGGGAAGGCTTCTGGAAATAATAAAACACCATAGCCCAGGCACTGAATTAGTGTGCCCTCAGTTGACTAGGAGTGTAATGTGCCTCTCAGCCAATCATAAATGGCTAGTGTGAGATTAGCTGAGTGGCTATTGACATTCACATTCAATTAATTCACTGTCATTCAGCATTGGGGTTTACAGTGAGCAATTTGCATCATACTTCAGAGATTTTATTTATTCTAATCAGATTATCCTGTGGATTAAAATTGTAGTTTGCAAAGAAAAGATTTTTTTCTTTACCAAAGTGTTGAATGAAGAAATGTAAGGGAGGTTTTATTTTAATACAATTATATTTTACAATGATGTGTTTTCTTCATTTTCTTTTTACTATTTTAGTATAATGGAATGGGGTTTTATGGATCTCTTACCATTATATTGGAACCACATATGGCAAATTGGTTACTTCAGGGCTCCCAATGTTCTTCATTTCCCTGGTCCTCACAACCCAGGGTACTGGGGTAGGAGTTTGGAGCTCTGCCGCCGAATGACTGTGAACTAAATTGAATGAAAATCCACTTATCTGACGGTCAAAGGAGTCCCAGGGACTCACTGTTTTAATCATACATGACTAGAGATTAATTGATTCTCTGTTGATGTGGTAAAAACAATTAACAATGCTGTGAAGCTACATTCTTTTCATTAGGCGATTAATTTCAATTGGCCTATTCATTTCAATTGGGTTTTAACTCCATTAAAATTAATGGGCCATTGGAGTGAATGGGAAAAATATAGCGCTTTTGTGGTGTAACTACTCTTGTTAACTTCCAGTGGATATGTACACCATGCGTTTCCACAGATAACAAAAATGCAAGTCGGGTGCAGCATTTAAACACCTGTGGTAAGAGCCCTAACTCTTTAGGTTTTATTGATTTTTTTTCCCAACTTGCACTAGTTTTATCTAGCGATGTTCACTGACCTCCGTGTTTTGGTTTTGGTTTTGGATCTGGATTAACTTCGTGTTTTGGTTTTGGCAAAACCGCCCTCGTGTGTTGTGGTTTTGGCTTTGGATCCCTATTTTATTTCTAAAATCACATAATTTGGCTATTTTTTTGGTTCCTACATTATTATTATTAACTGCAATAACATTAATTTCCAGTCATTTCCGGTTAATTTTTGTCAAGTGACAAGAGCACTGCTACCCCTCCTGTTTCTGTATGAGCAATGGCACTGAGCAATGTCACTGGAGACTGGAGAGTGACAAGAACACTGCTACCCCTCCTGTTTCTGTATGAGCAATGGCACTGAGCAATGTCACTGGAGACTGGAGAGTGACAAGAACACTGCTACCCATGTTTCTGTGTGAGCAATGGCGCTGGATCTCCTGTGGAGGGAGGTACTTATGGAATCCAAAACCCGTGAGATCCAACAACACAACGATGACGATTTGCCTAGATTCTTTCCGAGGACGCGCAACAGCAAGGAGCCGGCTCGCGAGCCTACTCGGATCCCATAAGTTCGGGTGGGCTCAGTTTTCAGATAACCGAGCCCGCACATCTCTAGTTTTATCATTTTTAATAATGAGATATTTACCTTATTTAATAATAATAAGTAATGTATTTTCGAATCACACATTCTGGATTATGGATTTGAAATGATTTCTTCAATAGGCAAATCTTCGAAAATATTTTCTTTTTCATTTGTGAACAATAGTCAGAAATAAGTATCAATGTATTAAAGTCAATATTCACATTATTTTATTTTCCCATTACAATGCCATTGTATTTGTTGAATGTAAATATCAAGAGATTAATAATATTCATGTTGCAGGAATTTTCCTATATTCTGTAAAGGTATTACTAAGTCTGCTTGCAGAGTTTCGATTTACAAAGCAAGTATTCAACAATCCCCTTGTCAGGAAGAAAAAGCCCTAAAATATTTTGATCACCAACCGGACTGTCACCTGTCCAGTCTTCTTCAGTGTTCCGCTCCAGCTTGCCTAGCTTCTGCACACTCCATATCTCAAAAATGGCAAGCACACCTATGATGAGACACGATTACCATCACAGCCACATGCCATGACATTGGTGACCCTCTATGTAAATAATGTTGCATGGTGGCTAAGTGATTATCACTTCTGCCTCACAGCACTGGAGTCATGAGTTCAATTCCCCACTATGGCCTTATCTGTGTGGAGTTTGTATGTTCTCCCCGTGTTTGCGTGGGTTTCCTCCGGGTGCTCCGGTTTCCTCCCACACTCCAAAAACATACTAGTAGGTTAATTGGCTGCTATCAAAATTGACCCTCGTCTCTCTCTGTCTGTGTTTGTGTATGTGTATATTAGGGAATTTAGACTGTATGCTCCAATGGGGCAGGAACTGATGTGAATGAGTTCTCTGTACAGCGCTGTGGAATCAGTTGTGCTATATAAATAAATGGTGATGATGGTGATGATGTTGCCCTTTGACAACTGCTTGAGCAACTGTTTCTGCATTACTCTACTTTCTAACTAATACTCTGTACTGACATGGCTTGTTCAACTGACCATTGATTGGATTCTGATTTTGCACCTGAGCTACCAGACCTTATCTTGGTCTGTATCCACTATTGTCTTCTCTGATAGCAGCCACCAGGCAAGACCCTGCCATTGCTCTTCTATAGAGGGACCCTGGAGAAGATCAGGTTCCCATTAGACTGTACGCTGGCTTTAGTCAGTGCCAATCATTAGTGACATAGTGAATCCACATTTGGACTTGTTGTGACATATAAGAAACATCTGTCCCCAGAGACACCCCCAGAGCAACATTCACTCTAAGGTGCATGGTACTTCATGACCAATATTCATGAGTCACTGGTTCTTAGTAAATTGCCCGACTGCATTCTCAAGAATATAGGTAACAGATGCTCTTACAGGATGGCAGCTGCTTCTTCAGTATCCTTCTGGTCTCTACCATTGGCAGTTAGGGGACTATTTATCAGTATTGGACAATGTGGATGATTTTCTATAGTTGCTTATCACAGTGATACATTGGCTGACAGAAGACTTTCTAACAATAAAAGATCACCGGGACAGCTGAGCGATACTCACCTCCCTGGCGATACTGACTAGCAGTGTTATGAGAGCAGTTATTGCTTCGCCAACAGGTACAGGGTCCCTCAGTGCTACCAGTTCCATTTTCCCCAAAATCAAAATAAAAGTTTTTAGCAAAAGTAAATATAAATAATAATAGTTATACGATTTTCATGTCTAGAGAGTCTGCTGTCGGTATCCTGAGATTGCAGTAATGATAGGAGGACAGTGGCAGTACTTGTATCACCACTGACCTTGTTGAATAAATAGGCTTCCTCATGCCCAAGGGAAGGCTACTGCTGATGATACCTGGCAAAGGGAAGGTTACTGCTGATGATACCTGGCAAAGGGAAGGTTACTGCTGATGATACCTGGCAACAGTCTTCACTGGCCACAGGACTTTGTTAAACATAGAGAAATCCTAAATTTACTAGATTTAGGAAAAGATTAAGGGATTTCTTCCTTTGATAAATAGTTTCTTTTTAGGAATTTATGAGGTTTATCTCTATTCCTCATATGTACAATGCACCTGTTGTTAACTTTGAAAATTGTGCCACATTTATTTGCTGCATATAAATAATCATTTATTTTTCCCCCTAGTGGATGCAATTCAAGACTGTAGTGCGGCATTTGCAGAAAATACCACAAGCAACAACTCTTCTACTGAGGCTCCAGTGAGATCCAGCTTATCAACCACAACGCAGGTAAAGGCCAGACGATCAAGCCTGGTGAGCATGAACAGTGAAATGTCCAGTTCTTCAGAAAGCTTACCATCTGCAAAAATGGCTAACAGTAAGTAATTTCATCTATTAGTTTTGTTTTTAAACGATCAGCCTTCGTGTATAAAAAATGGGATTTTTATCAAACAACTTTTGGAGAAACAGCTTCAACTAAATGAATTTGGCAATTCTGTTTAAATAAAATCCTAATTCCCTATAACTTTCATTAAATTTCAGTGCACAATACTACATTGCCGGCCCCCATAGCAAAATTTTGGGGGGTCCTGGTGATGCAGAATGTTACATTATAAGAGCATTACTTGCCGTGATTTTGTTTTAAACAAACTTCTATCTGCTTATTTGTGCACCACATTCCTTTAAGTAATTTAAGTTATGATACCTGATAACTGGATGTAAAAAACAGAACCAACACTAAGAAATGATATCTGGATAAGCCATTTTAATATACAGCCTCATTCATCAGAACAAACTAGCTTTTTTCTGTCTTTTGATATATCATCCCATTCTCCCAGCCAGTCAGCTTCTAACCCTTCTGTATGAATTGATGAAAAATGAGTACAATACTATATGATCGATAAGGTTTGAGAGAATAATACTTGATATGATCATTTGTCAAACATTTCAATTGATTTTTATGTAACACTGATTCAGTAGGGGGAGTTTAGAAGATAGATGCAAAAGCATAAGAAATGGAAAAGATAATTAATACTGGAAGATAGGGAAGGAACTAAGTAATAAACATAGTACTGAGAAAGTGTGTAGGGAACTATATATAGAGGACATTGATCAGTGTTTTAAGAGTGATCATTGTTTTATACAATTTTCTCATAGCCTTCTCCCATCCTCCTCTCCTCCAATTTCTCAGCTATTACTCCAAATAGCTACATATGTCCTCTTTCTAGTACTGCTCAATAAGGTTTTGATCTGTGAATGCAGAGCTACTTTTTGATTTGGCACTGGAAGTGTATAAATGGAATGTAAATTGACTAATGATTTTCACAAATATACATATCAGTACTGGAGGGCTCCCAAGCCCCTCCAAGCTTCTCAAGAGAATTGCCTACACTCGCCTCACACACTTTCTTACAGCAAACAACCTACTGGATTCTCTTTAGTCAGGCTTTCCTCTCAACACTCCACAGAGACTGTGCTGGCCAAGGTTGTCAATGATTTGATCACAGCAAAAACTCAAGGCCATTACTCTCTTCTAATTCTCCTAGATCTCTCTGCTGCATTTGACAATGTTGACCACTCTCTCCTAATATAAACGCTACAATCCCTAGGTCTTGAAGGCACTGTCCTATCCTGATTCTCATCTTACCTATCTAATCAATCTTACAGTGTTAATTTCTCTGGATCCACTTCCGCTCCGCTTCCCTTATCAGTTGGACTACCACAATGCTCAGTCCTAGGTCCTCTGCTATTCTCTGTCTATACCACTTCTCTTGGAAAACTAATAAGCTCCTTTTAATTTCAGTATCATCTCTATGCGGATGATACACAAATCTATCTATCCTCTCCTGATCTCTCGCCATCTGTGTTGTCTCGCGTTACTGACTGTGTTTCTGCCACTTCATCTTGGATGTCTTCTCGTCAACTCAAACTCAATCTTTCAAAAACTAAATTAATAATATTCCCACCCAAAACAGAAGCTTCCTGCCTGACATTTCTATTTCTGTTGATAACATGACCATAAATCCCACCCCACAAGCTCGCTGCCTAGGTGTGATCACAACTATCCTTTGTTGCCCACATTGACTCTATATCTAAATCATGTTACATACATCTAAAGAACATTTCCAGAAAATGCACATATCTCACCCAAGACACCGCAAAAAACTTAATTCATGCACTCATCATCTCCCGCATCGACTATTGCAATTCCCTCCTTACTGGTCTTCCCAAAATCAGACTTGAACCCCTACAATCTATTTTGCACGCAGTGGCTAGATTGACTTTCCTTGCAAACCGTTCTTCCTCTGCTGAGCCACTCTGTCAGTCTTTAAATTGGTTGCCTGTTTTTCAATGAATCCAATATAAAATCCTTCTACTAATGTACAAGGCTGTCAATAAAATTGCACCAACATACATCTCCTCACTTAATATCATCAAAATATCTCCCAACTCGACACCTCCGTTCTGCACATGATCTGCATCTCTCTTCCACTCTCTTTACATCCTCCCATTACCGGTTACAGGACTTTTTTCGGGCTGCACCCACTTTGTTGAATTACCTCCCTCACACAGTAAGTCGTTCCTCTAGTCTTCAAACCTTCAAGCATTCTCTGAAAACCCACCTCTTCAGACAAGGTTATGATATTCCTCAGCCAGCATCTTAATCTCCCTAGGTTACCCGATTACCATCCTCTACACAGCTAACACAAGACAACAACCCTCTGACCAACATTACTGTGTGACTGATCACACAGCCCACTCAATACTTTTTACCTTTGCATTCTAGCTGGTCCAATATGCAATATGATGTAGCACCTGCCCTTGTGTTTCAAACTCCCATTGTCCCATAGATTGTAAGCTTCGAGCAGGGCCCTCTTACCTCTCTGTCTGTATGTCTTATCCAGTATTGTTCGATTAATGTTGGTTCCCAGTTGTAAAGTGCTACGGAATTTAATGGCGCTATATAAAAAAATATTGATGATGATGATGATGATAAGGTATTTGAGAAAAGGTTTTTTAACTTTTTTTTTAAAGTGCATTTTTATTTTTATTTGTTTCAAGAAAGAAAGAAGGAACTATGACCATAAACATAAAGCATACAATAAACCAAAACATAAATATATATATATATATATATATATATATATATATATATATATATATATATATAGCAAATAGGGATGTGCACCGGCGACTTTTGAGGTCTCGTGTTTTGTGTTTTGGATCCGGATTTTCGTTATTTTTGAGGTTCGGATTTGTCTCGCAAAACACTTGACGAAAGGTCTCGGTTCGGATTTAAGGTTTTGGATTCGGATTTTTTTGCAAAAAAACATAAAAAGTTTAAAAATCAAGTTTTTGGGCTTATTTTCACTCCTAGGCTATTATTAACCTCAATAACATTCAATAACAAGCATTTCCACTAATTTACAGTGTATTCTGAACACCTCACAATATAGTTATTAGTCCAAAACGTTGCAACAAGGTATCTTTCTGGACTGCGTAGAGGAGTGGGTCACCACAATATATATTAAAAATGCTGAACTTTTATGAATCGCACCAATAAATGTACCTGGACTGCGTAGAGGAGTGGGTCACCACAATATATATTAAAAACCCTGAACTTTTATGAATCGCACCAATAAATGTACCTGGACTGCGTAGAGGAGTGGGTCACCACAATATATATTAAAAACCCTGAACTTTTATGAATCGCACCAATAAATGTACCTGGACTGCGTAGAGGAGTGGGTCACCACAATATATTAAAAACCCTGAACTTTTATGAATCGCACCAATAAATGTACCTGGACTGCGTAGAGGAGTGGGTCACCACAATATCTTAAAAACCCTGAACTTTTATGAATCGCACAAATAAATGTACCCGGACTGCGTAGAGGAGTGGGCACTGGGCACCACAATAAAATATATAAAAAACCTTCAACAGGTCTGCATTACACTACACATACGGCTGCTCCTCCATCCTCTCCATCATATACATGTTGGAGTTTTAGCGTGTGACAACCTCTTGTTTTTGATAATGTCAGTGCATTTTGAATATTTTTCAATTTGCCCCACACCACTGAATGTACTTTATCTATGATACGCATCTATCTATCTTGACTGCGTAGTGTGGTGGCCCCGGTACACAATTTGGTACCGAGGCCACAATATAATTAAAAAACCCTCCACGTGTCAGAATTCCACCAAACAAGTATCTGGACTGCGTAGTGGGGTGGCCCCGGTACCCATTTTGATACCGGGGCCACAATAAAATAAATACACCCTCAACTGGTCTGAATTCCACCAAACAAGTATCTGGACTGCGTAGTGGGGTGGCCCCGGTACCCAATTTGATACCGGGGCCACATTACCTCCTCCAATTTCCAAGTGTAGTGTTTATAACATCTTAACACTACACTAATTCTAGCACGTCAAAACCTCTTGTTTTAAATAATGACAGGGCATTTAACTTTTGATTTAATTTATTGAATTTTTTGGAATTTTCTTTTACTTTTTGAACATGGCAAACGACTGTTGAATGGTCACATAATGCCAAAAAAAAAGTTGCAAGATGGAATTGTCTTTGGGCCCTCCCACCCACCCTTATGTTGTTGAAATAAGACATGCACACTTTAACAAACCAATCATTTCAGCGACAGGGCCTACCAAACAACTGTGGCTGAAATGATTGGTTTGTTTGGGCCCCCACACCAATAAAACAATTCATCTCTCCCTGTACAAACTAAACAGGCTCTACTGAGGAAAGATGTCGTCCTTATCCTCAACCTCTGATTCCTCTCCCCCTACAGTGTGTACTTCCTCCTCCTCACACATTATCAATTCGTCCCCGCTGGACTCCACAACCACAGTCCCTCTGTACTGTCTGGAGGGCAGTGCTGTACTTCATTGAGGAATTGATTATTCATTTTTATAAACATCATTTTTTCAACGTTGTGAGGAAGCAACCTCCTTCGCCGCTCACTGACCAGGTTCCCCGCTGCACTAAAAACTCTTTCCGAGTACACACTGGAGGGGGGACAACTCAGTTAAAAAATAGAGCCAGTTTGTACAGGGGCTTCCAAACTGCCTTTTGGAGTTCTACCATGTCACTACCTCTAGTTAATTTAGATTGCAAGGCTTGTAAATATAAATACTTTGAAGATAAAAAAAAAGCAGGCTGCACAGACTGTGGAGCTAGAAAGTGAAATTAAATGGACCACGTTACTTTGGTGGCTATCTATGCCCCCCCCCCCCCCGCCCTACACTTGTAGTTGAATATAAATAAAGCAGCCTGCATAGACTGTAGAACTAGCAATTCAAATATACAAAGAAATGGACAAAGGCAGTTTGGTATCTGTCTGCATCAGATCCCCTCTCCACTAGGAGTAAAACAGAAAACTTTTCAGCCGTTATATAATCTAGAATATAAATAGAAATTGAGAAATGCAATTTGGTATCTGTCTGCATCATAATCATCAACATCCTCCTCAGCGCCAGCTACATTAATATCCTCCTCCCAGTGTACAACATTCACACCTTCATTAGCCAAATCTGTAACTGGACTGTGGGTGATCCTTCCAGCATATGCAGAGGGCGTGCTGCAAATGCTGGATGGAGTCACCTCTTCCCGTACAGTGATGGGAAGGTCAGGGTTCACAACCAACAACACCCTTGGACTCGCCTTGGGGATTTGTGATGTCATCTGTTTAGAAGGCAGAGTTCTTTGCTGTTTTGTTGTTGTTGCTGACAGCATAACTCTCTTAAATTTTTTGTAGGGGGGGGGAGGAGGGCTTAGATCCTTGGGTGAAGCTGGACCACTAGTCATGAACACAGGACAGGCCCTAAGCCGTTCCTTGCCACTACTTGTCGTAATTGGCATATTGCCAACTTTACGTTTCTCCTCAGATGATTTTAAGTTTCTTTTTTTGCTGTTTTTTGAGAACTTGGGCTTTTTGGATTTTACATGCCCTGTACTAGGAGATTGGGCATCGTGCTTGCCAGACGACGTTGATGGCATTTCATCGTCTATGTCATGACTAGTGGCAGCAGCTTCAGCATTAGGAGGAAGTGGGTCTTGATCTTTCCCTACTTTATCCTCCAAATTTTTGGTCTCCATTATATGTAGCACAAGATACTGCAGAATGTGTGAACTTGGTAATATTGCAGTACCAATGGACTTATACTGCTGGATTGGTTTTGCAAATTTGGTTATAATTATATATATTTTTTTTAATTTTTAATTTTTTATTTTTTTTTACTTTTTTTTTATTTTTTAAAAACTTGGGAATAATGGGGAAATAACTATGCCCTTAGAAGCACAGAGCACAGGACACAGCACCACTGGACTGAACAGGACACGGCACAGGACCCAGCAGCACTACGGAACTCAGCAGGACAGAGCACAGGACACAGCACCACTGGACTGATACTGCAGAATGTGTGAACTTTGTAATATTGCAGTACCACTGGACTTTTACTGCTGAATGTGTGAACTTGGTAATATTGCAGTACCAATGGGCTTATACTGCAGGATTGGTTGTGCAAATTTTGTGGTAATTAAAAAAAATTAAATTAGTTTTTGGTATTTTTTTAAATAACTTTTTTTTATTTTTTTAAACACAGGGGGATATTGGGGAAATAACTATGCCCTTAGAAGCACAGAGCACAGGACACAGCACCACTGGACTGAACAGGACACGGCACAGGACCCAGCAGCACTACGGAACTCAGCAGGACAGAGCACAGGACACAGCACCAATGGACTGATACTGCAGAATGTGTGAACTTTGTAATATTGCAGTACCAATGGACTTATACTGCTGGATTGGTTTTGCAAATTTGGTTATAATTATTATATATTTTTATTTTTTTTTAAATTTTTTATTTTTTTTTACTTTTTTTTTATTTTTTAAAAACTTGGGAATAATGGGGAAATAACTATGCCCTTAGAAGCACAGAGCACAGGACACAGCACCACTGGACTGAACAGAACACGGCACAGGACCCAGCAGCACTACGGAACCCAGCAGGACAGAGCACAGGACACAGCACCACTGGACTGATACTGCAGAATGTGTAAACTTTGTAATATTGCAGTACCACTGGACTTTTACTGCTGAATGTGTGAACTTGGTAATATTGCAGTACCAATGGGCTTATACTGCAGGATTGGTTGTGCAAATTTTGTGGTAATTAAAAAAAATTAAAGTAGTTTTTGGTATTTTTTAAAAAAACTTTTTTTTATTTTTTTAAACACAGGGGAATATTGGGGAAATAACTATGCCCTTAGAAGCACAGAGCACAGGACACAGCACCACTGGACTGAACAGGACACAGCACAGGACCCAGCAGCACCACTGACCTCAGAAGGACAGAGCACAGCACACAGCACCACTGGACTGATACTGCAGAACACAGCACAGCACAGCACAGCACAGCACAGAACTAAACAGCACAGAACTAAACAGCACAGAACTAAACAGCACAGAGGACCACCTAACACACCCTCCCTCTACCCTGATCAATGCCCGAGTGAAGATGGCGGCGACTAGCGGGGAATTTATAGGATCCGAGTATCGCGAGATCCGACAACGGGATTATGAGTCAGAGCCTCAGTTTCACTTTTGAATTTGGCGCCAATACCCGGATCTGTCTCGGATCCGACTCGGATCCGCAACGTTCGGGTGGGCTCGGATTTCATAAATCCGAGTGCGCTCATCCCTAATAGCAAACAACACCAACATAAGAAAAGTTTGATGACCGTACTACCGTTCTATAAAGTTAAACCAATCATACTTTTTTAATTTAGTTCCAAGTAGTAAAAATGAATTCCATTAACAAATCAAATCAGTATGGTTTTTATCAAGGCAAGGAATTTTTTCTGTACATGTCAGAGTTTTCGTTAGTATGAAAACTCTGGCTTGGAAATCAGCCTATGTAAATCTAAGATGACACATGACAAATGACAAAATACAATAGCTCTCCGAAAGACAGATAACCAGGTTATGCTTAATGTCAGACTGTATGTGTATATATATATATATATATATATATATATATATATATATATATATATATATTATACATTGTATATTGCTATTGCATGTAGCTCATTACTGTTAAACTGAGTTTCTATGTCACTTCAGGCATGATCAAGGGGCTGCATCGATTACAATTACAAATGAAAACAATGGTGTGAGTGTGATTATAGTGGTGTGTATATATATTTATATATATATATATATATATATATATATATACAAGTTAACCTGTGCATGATACTCATGCATTTTAGTCAAATCAAGCTACTTAAGGTGTTAAAAAGGTTCTTGTCATGCATTTGGGCCATAGCCCAGGCCTCCTCAGGGGAAGAGCGTTACTTCCCGACGTAAGTGCCCTTTTTTAACGTGGTTTTGTCCACATGTCACCACCTCATCATTCTTCTCCATCACCTCATCCTTCATTTTCATTGCCACATCTATCCAGATGTCTATCCAGACACAGGGATCTCTCTCAGCGGTCCTGAGTATCACACTCCTCTCGCTCTGTCACCCCCGGCAACCACCAACCACTCCCCACTGTCACCCCTGGCAACCACCAACCACTCCCAACTGTCACTTCTCCTTCAAGAAATATATATATATTTTTTTAAAATCTTTATAAACACTTTTAACAATTAACAAATTAAATTAACAAATTAAAAACATCTTCGTATACCAAATTTCAGCCCTTTCTGAATTTTTTTTTCCACACACACTAAGAATTTAGTAGGTCAGTGTATAACTCCGCCCAGCAGGTGGCGCTGCAGCTTGGTTTTATTTTTTACACACACACACACACACAGACTAACACACGCCACTAGGCATTTATATTATAGAATATATATATATATATATATATATATATATATATATATATATATATGTGTACACACACACAACACTATAATCACTCTCACATCCTTGTTTTTATTTGTAATTCTAATCGATGCAGCCCCTTGATCATGCCTGAAGTGACATAGAAACTCAGTTTAACAGTAAAGAGCTACTTGCAATAGCAATATACACATGTGACACGTCTATTGAAGTTACATATATTGGTTAGCTTGACATAGTTGATAACCATAACAAGCTTTACCATTTCAAAAGAGGATATTAGGAAGTAGGGAGGACTGATTTGAGTGTAGCTATATGAAGCTTGTTTCATGTGTTATGGACAATATGTTCCCAATCTCACCACCAGGTAGCCCTTGGGGAACAAGGGGAGTTTGCCTAGAGAAATATGGTTCCCATGAAATTGAAAATAAAATTGACTTTCTTAACAATGTGCACCTTGAGAGGTGTCTGGGATGTTTTACTAGCCTGTAACAAGCATACTATGTATCTTGAAACTGTGATCCAGTGAGAGGAGACTGGGTAAATGTGGGTTATGAAGAGATATTGGAGCCTATAAATTTAGACAGCCATGTAAATAACTATAGTAGAAAGGTTGGACCATTACACATAGGTAAAATTACATTACTTGGATCAGCCTTTTTCCCCATTTAGTCTCCAACATAGAAAGGAGGACCTGAAAGGCCAAGTCTGGGGGTGTAGAGAGCATAGTAGGGCGAACTTCCACGTAGGAATGGAATATCTGAAGCAACGATCACATTTTTAGCATTGCATTGTGAAAGTAGAGCATAGTCAAATGTATTTAATTTTTTGTGCCCCTGGGTTGAGCAGCACTGTTGTTTTTATGAAGAAAAAAAACCTCTGAACATTACAACATGTAAGTCAACAAATGTGAGCACAATGCTTTGAGTCTGGGTTTGATTCACTAGGGCTGCTTACTAACAGTGCAAATGTGTAAAACTCATAGCAACCAAGTAGACACTAGATCAATCAAGTCTAGTGGCTGATTGGTTGTTATAGTTTTTACATATTTGTTTGCTGTTTTTTAACAATGCGTCATCCAAAAAACAGCAAGTTATTATTTTGTTCAAAGCAAACGTGTAAACTTTTATTAACTGCATCTCATTGTATTTACAATGCTCTCCCCCTGGGATGAGTGTAAGTTTTTAATTACATTGACGAGCATCAGAGGCACCGAAATGGAAAAAGAAGCATTCAAAATAATGCAAAAATAAAAAAAAAGTTAAATGTACTTAAAAATGCATATACTTATGGTTTCATTTGGTGCAATGACTTATATCTTCACATCCATTTAAAGCGCTTGACTTGCATCATCACCACATGTTAATTGCATTGTGCTTAGCAAAGTATCCCTAAACACTATTTTAAAATGTTGGTAAATATGTGTTTGTCGCTGCAAGTTGTTACACAGTTTCACCCTAAAAACCTTTCGTACATACTTTTTGGTGCAGGGACTTGTCATTATATTGTGAAAGGATATGAGCCAACATGTGAAATCATGAATATAGTTTTTGATTTTTTTTTTTTGTCTTTTGCTTATATAGTTACAGCGAACTGGTGGGGAACAAAGCGTATAGACTACGCCTTATATTGTCCGGATGTACTCACTGCTTTTCCAACCGTGGCACTGCCACATCTATTCCATGCCAGCTACTGGGAATCAACTGATGTAGTAGCCTTCATTCTGAGACAGGTAAGAGAGAATATATTGAAGAACGACACAGTGTGGTTGTAATCATTGACCTGGCATAAACATGGAAACCACACTCATCGTCTTTTATGTGTTCCTATTACCTATAGCTTGACAATTTGTTATGGTATTACTGGACTTCAGAGATCTATATTGGTATATTGTTGTGTATAATGTATCTTACATTTTAATATAGAATAAATATGGTGGTTTTTAATTATATAATTCTATAATCAATGTTGACATTTTCCTCTCTGGCCTATTCAAAACCAACTAGAGTATAAGAAGCGACTAACTTCTCCATCAAATCCCCCAATCCCATTTGCTATCAACTTTATAACTCAATGTGTTTAATTGGAATTATAATTTTTCAATTATCTACTGTTTTTTACCAGATAATCAGACAATATATGGGGTGATTGTTATCTTACATTGAGAAAACTTGGCTTATTGCTTGAAGATAACATGGAAAAACCCTGCTTTTCATTAAATTAAACTTTATCTTCTTCATATATTATTATTGCTATAAAAAATGTCACAGTCTTATTATAAAAGTAATTAGACACTTATATATTGGGTGTTTTTCTCTTCTTCTAGACTTTAAAGTTTATATTTTAACAGTATTAAACCAGAAAAGCAAAGTTAATGCTGTTAACTATATTATTAAAATAAAATTAACATTTACTTATTAAATAATGATTTAAATTCTAACAAAATGTAACTTACTACATGTAAGAAACAAAATACACTCTAATGTAGCATCCCTAGCATTTATAATTGAAGAAAAATTTAAATTGATAAAAACAAGTATCAAAATATGTTGATGTAATGTTAATTTGGGCAAAATCAGCTTTATGTCCCTTCTTTTTGACTCTTTCCCTGTACTTCTTTTTGTCTATGGGGCATATTCAATTGTCGCGGGCTTCCGCGGTTTTAAAACTACTACTGTTATTACGGTAGTGGTTAGCTGGATTTCAGCTCGCGGCTCAGGGAGCCGTGAGCTGAAATCCAGCGAGGAAACTACGGTAATAACGTTTTTTCCGCGCACTATTACCATAATAGCGGTAATATGTCTATTGCCACTAAACTTCTCTAACAAGAGCAGTGTTGCAGTAACCTGTAGCTATTTGCTGTAATTGTTTCAGTGCAAGTAATAAAGCAAATATCTGATTGGATGCTGTGTGTTACTGCACGATTGCACTTTGTTAGTAAATAACCTCTCTCTGTGTTTACTTTGCAGCCACAGGTCTACAAGATGTCTTCTGCTTTTTAATAATAGTGTTTTATTCACTTTCTCCTTGTTGGTATTTCCAGCACCAACCTTTGGACAGGCTAATAAATTGTACACTGATTAAATTCAATATTGATGGTTGTCTAAGAATGGTGTTGTAATTAGAATGATATGTAAGACAAACAGGTGCTTTACAGAATTATCACCGTGTTGCGTCAGTTTCTTAAAAAAAAATAATTAAGTCTTTCAAATTCAAGAAAATAGATAATCTGTGTATGTGTGTCTTAAATTACATAAGTGCACTTGCTGTGAGATATAAACATAGTTCACAATCTGACAACATGGTAGTGGCAATTATATTTATAATCTGCTATAAGTAGCTACCAAACTCACAAAATACATCTATAACATAACATGTTGTCAGCTATTTTATTTCAGGAGTGAATGGGATTTCTATGTCGCTATTACTAATCTGATATTATACACTACAGTGCGATCATAATTTGGTATTATGCACTCAAGCTCCAGAGTTTTGTTATGTGCCTGCCTATAGGGGTTAATTATTGATTACCTTTCAACCGGGCCTCATTTGGCAGTAGCTCAGACACATTATGACGTCAATGCCCTCTTTAATCAGTCCTCACTGTCTTTCAGCTGATGAGGTATGAGAGCGTGCAGATACAGCAGAAAGAAGGAATTGACACCATGAACATGAGTCCCTCCAGTCGGCAGGAGAAATGGCTGCGAAAGAGGAACCACGTCAAACTGCGTGTATGTTACACAGTCACAATAACAAATGAATGCTTAAAAATATTAACCCAACACAGACTTGTGTGGTTTTCTTTTTAGCTAAGCAGTAAGCCAAAGTATAATGTGAAATATATTCCTTGGCTTTCCACATCTTAAAAAAAAACCCCAAAAAAACTCCACCTATGGCACAACAGGTCTATTTTGCAAATAACATTACGCTATATACACTCAGTAAACTGTATATAGCACTTACCTCTCCAGAAGATCCTCTGTCTATGGCACGTCCACACTAGGACATTATCTTGCTGACTTCCAGAGCCGGTGCATGAGTTCTGTGTGCCCTAGGCATCCCCCCTTGGCCGATCCCTGACTGCTCCCTCTCATTCATTCACCGTTTTAGGTCCCCCAACACCTGCAACTGCCTAGACTTGCCTAGAGGTGGCGCCGCCCCTGCCCACATCATTATCTCTGAATTGAATATTGAAAAGCAACTTGAGCTGTTTAGTCTGGGTGTCCAGTGCCAGTACCTGAATAAATATTGATATCTGGTTTATTTGTAGTTTGAAGTGGTGTTGCCCTATACTGCTCCAGTATACTGCTCCAGTTTCCTCCCACCTCTTCACAAATCCTCTAAACATGTTCAGAAAAAAGCAAAACACCTAAAGACTGCAAAAGATTTCTATCATGTTAGCTAGTTTTTTTCGCACAACAAATACAGATGCATAACCTTTCAGGAGAATTACTCACTCTTTTTGCACCTGAAAACCCCCAAAACATTGTGCCTCTTAGTACTATATTGGATTAGAACCATAGCTCAGTGCTGTGAGGCAGTAATGCTAACCACTGGTTCTATATCTTTCTTATTTTCTCTCCCACTACCACTTAGTAATGTTTTTATGTGTATTTTCATGAGTTGTGGATAATGTATCATATATATTAGATGTATGTTTTTTCTTTAAATAACAAAGAGCTGAGCAAAGTCAGCCAGATTGGGAAAAGACAGAAAATGAGCAGGGCTATTTTTAGAAAAGGCAAAAAGATCAGCCCACTAATATGTCAAGATTCTCCAGGCAAAATAAATAAGTAGATAAAATTAAACAACACAAATCTATATCTTAATTTTTTAGTTTAGTCGACAACCCATCCTGGTGGCAGCAGTTATTTACTGGATGTATATAGATGAGGATACAGCTTATTCATTTACTAGAAGCTAGTAAGAACGGTGAGGCGTGAGGCACATTGTGAATAATGGGTTAGCCCGCAAAAGTATTGCATTAATTGTGTGTAGGCACCAGGGACAATTTAAAAGTTACTTACAGTCAAAGGTTGACAATGGGGACGTGGAGGTGCCGTCAGTGTTGTGTTAATTTCTAATACAGCATGGAGCCGGGAAAGAGATTGACTACTGCTTAAATTTGAAATCTCCTGGGTTATCAATAAGGAAAAAAAGACCTGGGGAAGTCACTGGAGATGATGAGTTCTTCGAAACAGAACATACAACCTACTCAGATCTACCAGATAAGAGAGAACTGTATATTACATTTTGTGTAAATAACTTTGCTTTGCCTCTGCTTTTTTTTTATTTCAGAATGTTACGGCCAATCACAGAGTCAATGATGTGATTGCTGTGGAAGGAGGAACACAGGTCTTGGTTGGTCGATTCATGTATGGTCCACTGGACATGGTAGCACTAACTGGAGAAAAGGTAATTATCTACTTGTATGTTATATTAACATTTCAGTTTACAATTAATAAGTCTCTCTTAGAATACTAGAATTTTATATTTTTAATTAAAGTGAAACTAAACACTTCCAGTTAGATTTAGAAAACAGTTCTCTAATCATTTTAATACTCATTTCTTTATGGTATATAACAGATCTCATATATCAGTGATTTAATCTAATTATATTGAAAAATAGTCCATTCCTTCATAATTTATAAGTAAAATAATGTATTCGGTTAAGCATAATCCCTTAGATGACTACATAATTTCTTACAGAAACAAGTACCAATGTAATCATCACCCTTAAAGTAATCAGTTTAACTCATAAAGTTCGGCCTATTAAGACCTAGCCCACAGAGTGCCCGCAGCAACTCCTACCTTTAAACTATAGAAAGTATGGGGTATCACCAGACAAACTAGCATCTGTTAGGCAACAGCTTGATCAGCTTGGAATATCTAACTATGGAATATAACTATCATCATCCTTTCTCCTGCTCTTCTCCAACCTCTTCATCTTTTCTCTCCTCTCCTTCTACTTATTTTCCTTTCCATCTCTTGGTGAATCTTCCATTCTCTTTCATTGTGCTAGTGTAATCTCTATATTGTTCTTAAGGTATATGTGTATTTATTTGAAGAAAAATAAAATAAAATATTCAAAATTACTATTTGACTCTTATAATTGTGCAATGTGCCAGGGATGTCCGTGAAGCTCTTTTTCATTATGCCTCTACAAGTGTATAACCTTTAGACCAAGCTGTATCAAATCTAAAATATTTAACTAATGTAGAGATCCAGTATACTCACACTGTTAGAAACCCTCTTATGTTTAGGTGGACGTTCTGATGATGACTGAACCATCCAGTGGAAGGTGGGTTTACTTTGATACCGAGATATCCAACAGCAGTGGGCGAGTGTCTTATAATGTTCCAGAGGATAAGAGGCTGGGGGTAGGAGTATACCCCATCAAGATGGTTGTACGGTGAGAACGTCTATTAATGCAATATAGTTAAATAATACAAATATTCAGTGCATATCAAACCAAATATCTTTATGGTCGAGGAGCAATTATTTTATGCACATGGTGATTAGGGTGGTGCTAACCCAAGTGGTATGCAAAGGTATAACTGACATTGTTTTGATATATATTGGGGTTGACATGTCTGTGCATGCATAATGCGAATGTATTCAATTATACATGGTGAGTGATCTTTGGCAGTATGCAATTTGTTACTGAATATGACTTAATTCAAACATGAAATCGATTTTCAAGAAGAACTTTTTTTCTTGTGCAAACTGGTATTACTCATGAATAACCTATATCAGAGGCAAGATATATAATTAATGTATGACAAAGGTTCCACTGTCCTTTATCAGTACTCTAGGCACACAAATGTACTTATATTCACAAACCAGCTCTCCATTATTCTCTCCATCATATCCATTTCTAGAATGTCAGCGCTTTAAATTAAGTGGCAGATGTCAATGCATGAAGGTGGGCCTGTAACTTGCACTTAAAAAAACATGTTCTTGTGTTTAAAATATTAAACCAGGATTTATATGCTTAATGTTGTGTGAAAAACAGAAATAGATTATTGCAATCATTTCTTTCCTCTCTCCAAAGCAATGGTGTATGTGCTGGGCAATCTTTCATTCTTGCACTAATAGAGTAGCTGTAAAATCTGTTTTTCCCTCTCATTTGTATAAAGTGCCACTGCACCAACCAACAGACAGGCAGGGAAGGAGGTGAAAAGATAAGATACTAAATACTTGGGCATTTCTGTTAGAAATGGCTAAGTATGATACATACACAGTTTTTGAAACAGAAAACCTTAAATAAGGTATCCACTTTAGACATCCACTCCTTAATAAAATATATCCCCCATATATATAAGGTGGTCCCTTCCCTAACTGGGACCCCACCTTTTAGCTCCAACTGTATACAATTATAAAGGAATCCTCACTCCCACCGTAGCTCTTCAACAGAACTCTATGATTGGTCTGTGCTGCACTCATTTCTTTGCTGCTTTGACTTACCTCTAGAATTGCTGGATTTTGCCATTAGTTACTTAAGCAACTAGAAGTATTCATAAAACAATACAGGTTTTGGTTGTAAGAATAAATATGAGGAAATTCCTTTATACCAGGCTTAGATTTATATCTTACTGTTCTTTTTGATAGTTTTTTATTCCTTATTTGTCAATAGGGGGGATCAGAGCAGCGCACAGAGTTACCTCACGGTGCTCCCCCGTGGGATGGAGTGTGTCGTTTTCAGCATAGATGGCTCTTTTGCAGCAAGTGTGTCCATTATGGGCAGCGATCCTAAAGTCAGAGCCGGAGCTGTGGATGTGGTCAGGTGAAGTATTAACAGCTTGCTTTGCTAAATACTCATGTGGATATGTGAAATTTGGGAGAAGCTCACAGCAAATGATAAAAAAAAGTATTGCACTGTTCAGTAAAGTCCATTTTGTCCACATATTCAACATGCAGCTGACAAAGCTCATCATCACAGGTCCCAAAGTACAGCCGACTTGCAGCTTATTGAAGGCTGTACATTTTGGTGGTGTAGGCTTAGGCTTTACACTGTATCTAAGTGAATCAAATAGGGAAGCATCAAACTCCTTTTTAAAGGTCTAACTTGTCATACATGTATTCAATCTCTTGCAGGCACTGGCAAGATCTTGGTTACCTAATACTTTACATCACTGGCCGCCCAGACATGCAGAAACAAAGGGTGGTCTCCTGGCTATCCCAGCACAATTTCCCCCAGGGGATGATCTTTTTTTCTGATGGTCTTGTACATGACCCATTGCGCCAGAAGACTATATTTCTCCGCAATCTCATGCAAGAGGTAAGAGTCACTAACTAGACATTGTCTTAATTTTGTGTATCATCCAATATTACAGATGTTAGAAAATATACAATTTGTTATGTGAGTTGAGCTTAACATGCATAACTATGTTTTAAATCAGTATATATAATATATTTTATTTTATGCAATCTGACCTATACTTAACTTCCAAGGTAGTTCAATTAGGTCATTTCATCAAACTGCAACATTACTCTTCTCCTGGGGGTAAATTTATCAAGCTACGGGTTTGAAAAAGTGGAGATGTTGCCTATAGCAACCAATCAGATTCTACATATCATTTTGTAGAATGTACTAAATAAATAACTAGAATCTGATTGGTTGCTATAGGCAACATCGCCACTTTTTTAAACCTTTTTTCAAGCTATATAAATATACCCCTTGGAATATTTTATGGTAAGAGAGATATAGAAAAAATATGTCTGTATTCATTTATATGAAGCTAAAAGTATTACAATTGGAAGTCTACTAATTGTTATCATAAAGGAACACTTAACCCCAGAATTGAAATTCTTAGAGATGACCCATGAAGGTGAAATGTATTGTTCATTGTAAATCTGACAATTTACTGCAGCGCTTCGTAAAAGTTAAGTATTACTTCATCACTACATTATATACAACTGAAGCCCCTCTTATATCTTTAGGACAGTGCCTTGATGGGATTAGATATTTCTAAAAGAAAAGCTGAGAACGCAGTTATTTGAGCCAATGTGACTTTACTGCGCCTACTAGACTTGTGTATGATTCAACTTATCCACATATGTGAAAATCAAGCCTGTATTGCGGTTAGATTCTTTGCGTCTCATTTAGAGAGTGCAGGATTAAATATTTTGTACTTGTGTACTTACATCTGTATGTTAAGTCACATGTATCTCAAAATTCGTCCAACTCAAATAGTAGCACAAGTACAAGTGTATAGACCTACTCCTAAGATAGTGTAGATGAGGCATTACAGTGTTAGTGGTAAATACGTTAGTAGTAAAGTCGTATTGTCCTATTTATATGCAATGTAAGAGACTATAGTGTCTTTACAGTTATTAATAATTAGACAAATCTGCCATATACAATACAAATACCTCCAGAACTGTTGCTTACCCATTTAAAACCCTCTAAGAATATTCTTTCCTGCGATAGTCAAATGAAAATAATGAATGAGTAATATGAATAGACAGACGAGACTTGATACAATATGGCTGTGATACTAGTGAATTAAGTACTATCAGTTGCAAGAGACAATATATAAATTGCTAACTAGAAGCGGCTAGATTGTGCTGCTGATATTCATGGCATATCTTTGCACCAGCCCTCCAGTACCCACAAGACTTATGCCTCCTAAGAGGTGTATCTGGGCATGTGTTCAGGTCAAATTGTGTTGCGCTTCCGGAAGGACGCCCTTACTGTACTCAATCTACACTTGCCCGCCCCTGCCTGTTTCTGTTCTGTCTATCCAGGTGTATGAGGGTGTCGGTCTACATATGTAAAAATGTGCATAATACATTTTGTGCATGCGCTGTATGTAGGGCCGGATTAACCGCAGGGCTTTCTGGGCTATAGCCCAGGGGCCTCGGGCAGCTGGGGGCCCAAAGATTGACTGTGGCAACCTTTTATAATAGATGCCAGCAATCGGGGTGGCCCCACCCCCAACTGTCACAATATGCAGCCATTCCCTCCCATTAGGCAGCTAATAGCAAATCTAATGCTGTTAGCTGCCAGGCTGCTGTCATTGCGGGCGCGCAGCCTGCTTAGTGAGGAGGTCATGTGAGACTATGATGTCATGTGACCTGACCACACTAAGCAGTGCACAGAGATGGCTCCTGCACTGACAGCAGCCAAGAAGACAGAGGTGCCGCCCAGAGCCTGCAGAGAAGAGCCGGAGAGAATGTAAACAGACTGCAAACAGGTAAGTTCTTTTTTTTCTATCAGGGGCTGCAGAGCTGATTCAATGGGGCTGAGGTGTGGGGGGGGGAACATATGTGTGTCATTATGAGGAGGTGAGCATGTGTGTGTGTGTCATTATGAAGAGGTGGGGCATGTGTGTGTGTCAGTATGATGAGGGGTGGCATGTGTGTGTTTCATTATGACGAGGGGGGGGCATGTGTGTGTGGGGGGCATGTGTGTGTGTCATTATGAGGAGGTAGGGCATGTGTGTGTGGGGGGCATGTGTGTGTGTCATTATGACGAGGGGGGGCATGTGTGTGTGGGGGGCATGTGTGTGTGTCATTATGAGGAGGTGGGGCATGTGTGTGTGTCATTATGAGGAGGTGGGGCATGTGTGTGTGTCATTATGACGAGGAGGAGCATGTGTGTGTGTGTCATTATGATGAGTCGCTTGACAAATGGGGGCCTCACAGTACCCCCAGCCCAGGGGCCTACAATGTCTTAATCCGGTCCTGGATGAAAATGTGTATATTTTTTTTTTTAAAAAATAATTCACCCTAACTCGAAATGAGGCCATTTGTGTATGTTGTGTTTGAAAAAGACTTCCATTCTAACACAGCAACTACACAGCTACAGAGCAGTGAAAGTGAGCATGATAGACTTATTTAGTAAGTATAAATACCATTAACTCAAAAATACAATGTGCCTTATATAAAAGAGCTACTAATTGCACTGAGATATACATATAAAATTCTCAGGAGTTTAATAGAACAAAAGATACTTCAGATAAACTTATTTCACTACACAAAGCAGACATCCTGACAGTAATCTCATTAATTATAGCAAACAGAAACAATAACAGGAGAGCACCACAAAGTGTAGCATTGAATGTGGAGTTACTTGATTCCCAGGCAGCAGCACGAGTCAGCATCTTCAGGTGTATATTAATCTTGTGATGGGCACCAGCATACAAATTAGAAACATTTCCCGGTATAGAGACAGGAATAAGTGGGCTGGTAATTGAGGAATGAAGGTTTTATTTCTGCTTGTGTTATTATAAATTAATCTGTTTAATCGCAAAACTTGATGGAGGAGACAGGGCAGAATGCTGTGTAGGGATCAGATAAAGCCAAGGTCAGACAGCCCAGGGGCAGGGCAGCCAGCTGGGGATTAAATCTTGCAAACAAGTCAGGGAAAGTACAGGCCAATGCTAGGCACCAGCAAACTGGGTCAGAATATCAGGACCAATACAGGACAAGGAATCAAATAAAAATTACCTAACAATTCCATTGAAAGACACTGCAATCTGCCAGTTTTTAGGAGAATTTAAGTGACTCTGACTGTGGAATAATTGTTGGTACCAGACAGGGTGGTTTGAGTATCTCAGAAACTTCTGATCGCCTGATTTGTTAATGAGAGATGTCTGTGGAGTAAGCTTAAACCAGTTTGGTCAAACATAAAGGTGTCAGTATCTCAAATAGCCACAGTGGTATGCAGAAGAGCATATCTGAATGCACAGCACAGCTCCACAGGCCCCCATTTGTCAAGCGACTCATCATAATGACACACACACATGCTCCCCCTCGTCATCACGTATCCAAGACTTCTCCCGCGCCGCTCCCCTCCATTGGAACAAGCTCCCCCGCTCCATCAGAACTTCCCCTAATCTGTCCTCTTTCAAACGAACATTAAAAACCCACCTTTTCCTTAAAGCCTTCCAGTCTCATGCCTAAACTCCCACCGGTCGGCTACCTCTCTTCTCATCCCTTCTTCCCTTCTCCCCCTTCCTCCCGTCTCTCCGTCTCATCCATGTGTCTGTCTGTCTTCCCCTCCCTTTAGATTGTTCACTCCTTTGAGCAGGGCTCTCCTACCTTCTGTTTCCATCACTTTTAACTGCGCTCTCCAGTTACTCAGCTCACCTCCTCTCAGTCCCTCTGCCCTCTGTCTCCTCTCGCTTCTCTCCGCTCCCCTCAGTGACTCTCAACCTGTCATCCGTGCCCATCCTCTTGGGCCATAGTTACCTGCCTGTACTCACTTTTCCCCTCCCTCCCTCTCTCTCATGCTGTGCCTGAGCCCCCAGAGTTATAGTGCTTACTGTTACTTGTACTGTGCTGTTTCACCTTGTACTGTGCCATTGTTTGTCCTTGTACGGCGCTACGGATACTTTGTGGCGCCCTATAAATAAAAATTATTAATAATAATAATAATAATAATAATCAGACCTTGAAGTGGATAGGCTACAGCAGCAGAAGAGCACACCGGGATCCAATCCTGTCAGTTAAGAACATGAAACTGAGGTTACAGTGGGCACAGGCTCACCAAAACTGGACTGTTGAAGATTGGGAAAAAAACTTTGTCTGGTCTGACAAATCTCAATTTCTGCTGTGACATGCAGATGGGAGGGCATAAACAACATGAATCCAGCTTGTCTTGTATCAGTGGTGCAGGCTGGTGGTGGTGATGTAACAGTGTTGAGAATACTTTCTTAGCACACATTAGGCCCCTTAATACCAATAGAGTATCATAAATATGCCACAGCCTTACCTGAGTATTGTTGTTGACCATGTGTATCCCTTTATGGCCACAGTCTGCCCATCTTCTAATGGGTACTTCCAGCACCATGTCACAAAGCACACGTCTTCTTAAGCTGATTCCACAAACATGACACTGAGTTTAGTGTACTCTAATAGGCTCCACAGTTACCAGATCTCAATCCAATAGAACAACTTTTTTATGTGGTAGAATGTCATATATGCAGCATAAATGTGCAGCCGACAAATCTGCATTAACTGCATGATGCCGTCATATCATCATGGACCAGACTCTAAGGAAGTTTCCAGCATCTTGTTGAATAAATGCCGTGAAGAATTCAGGCTGTTCTGGTGGCAATAGGGGCCGTACCCAGTACTAAAAATAAAGTGGACACTGAGGGGCATATTCAATTGTCCACGGGATTGCCGCGGACAATTAGTAGCTGCAAGCTGAAATCCAGCGAGAGATTACCGTATTAACGGTAATAGTTTTTCCGCACTCGAACCCGCGGACAATTGAATACCCCCCTGAGTGTATATAGTTATAATGAATATGTTTTTAGTAGCTCTTCCACATAAAGCTAAGTTTATTGTAGGTGTAGTGGTTCCTAAAATATATAATATATACACAGCAAGTATCCTAACATCGCCTTTATTCATTCTTTTATTCAGTGTCACATTAAAATCAGTGCGGCCTATGGATCAATGAAAGATATTTCTGTGTACAACGTGCTTGGATTGTCGTCATCTCAAATCTATATAGTTGGACGTCCAGCTAAGAAGTATCAGAATCAATGTCAGGCAAGTATATCTGTAGTTGTGTAATGTAAAATGTAATCTATGTCATCAAGCTATAAGTGCATGGACAGTACCACTTACTATGATAATACTTCAAAGTACATCTACTGTTGGAAGTGACCTATTATAAAGCATTCAATCAAAGCAAAACATAATATTCAGAAGACATTATGCAACCTAACATACATAATTGGACTTGAGAATTATATTGTACATGCATTTTAGTGAAAAAAATTTGATATTAGTGCAAAGAGGAGAAAACAGGCAGCAATGGAGATCCCTTACGACATGTTTATAATCCTGTGGATCCGGAGCCATAAATGGGTCAACATTTGAGATGAGTAAAATTGTGGCAACAATGTATTAGTAAGTTAGCATTTTGAAAACTGGGGGGGGGGGATTCAAATGGCCTCAGTTTGCACCCGGGCACCAACACGATGTCCAGCTGCGCCATTATGGTAAGTAGTCCCTGCTCATTTTTCCTTGCTCCACTATGGGGTGCAAGGAAAATTAGTGGAAATTTCCGCCCCAACATTGGAGCGATGTATCTACATGGACTGTACCGGGGACACATTGGGCTGAATTTAATCTCCCCCAAAGTCTATGAAATGGGACAACAGTGGTCAATTCATCCTGCTATGTAGTGTGGTTGGGGTAGGCCTAGGAACACTTTATGCCAAATTCTGCTGGTGAGAGGTGCAAAATTTTGGAGCCAATTGCGGAATTAAGCAAATATTTCACTGAACACTGTTTAACATGGAAGTGACATTCCAAATATGTTGAAATGAAAAGTAAAAGAGATGGCTAAAATTTGTGTTTTTCCATCACATTTTTTTTATTACAAATTTTATTTGTCACAATATTTTAATGCAGATCTATCACATAAATATGAAATATGTTAGATAATTCTGAGCACACCACACTTTAGAATGATAGCACTTTATTTAGTTAATAAAAAATAAAAGTGCAGTATGTTCCATTGAAACTGACATCCTACATTTATGTTTGTCTTTAGTTTGTAAGTGAAGGATATGCTGCTCATCTGGCCTCCTTGGAATTTAGTCACAACTCCCGTCCTAAGAAGAACAATTCCAGAATGATCCTGCGGAAGGGTAGTTTTGGATTGCACACACAGCCTGAATTCCTGAGAAAAAGAAACCACCTTCGGAGGACTATGTCCGTGCAGCAGCCTGAGCCTCCGTCCACCAATCCCAAACCAGAGAGAGCACAGAGCCAGCCAGAGTCTGACAAAGACCATGATCGGCATTTAAACCCACTCTCTTGGGTGAGGAGTGCAGGCTTCAAATTTGAGCCCTCGCCTTAGCAAAGACATCTGAGGTGTCCTTGGGTTATAATGCACATTGCAAGTAGGCCTTGGAGTATTCCAGTGAGGCAGTGCAGCGTGAAAGAGCAATATGATGGATCTGTGGTGGCTTCCTATAAGATCCTTCCCTCAACCTAACCACTTGAGAGTAGACAAAGATAATAATGGGACATTTCAGTGTATTTGATGGGACACAGATGCATTGTGAATGTTGCACACTGTTCGAAATGTTGTCAACCGTTTAACACTTATCACCAAATAATTTCCATGACACCAAACACAAGACAGGTAAACTTTCAGTCCAATTCTGGAAGAAAAAAATTAAACCATCACTTGTATTGTAAGTCATCGTCATATATTTTGGTCACCTTTAGACATTAAGCAAACAAAGTATTAGCATAGCTTCATTTTCCATACAAGTCTGGTGTACAGGAACTTACTGGAAACCAATATAGATAGATAGACACTGGTTCATTAACATTTGGATAAATACAGCATACAGATCTTTTAGGTACAAGGCACAAACACAGATAGAGATCTAACATCAACGTAAACACATAGACGTAATGTAAATAAGATCAGTGTGGAAGAGACATGGATGCCCGAGCACTGGCTTTTTGTCTACTAACAGTAGCTTAGGAAAGCCAGTGAACAGCTTTTATATAACAAGCGTTTCCATGTTGATTTTTTCTATGAGAGTCTTTATAAAGGCAATGTCATACAGTGGTAATTATGGATGTTTACAGGGAAACTCGGGGGCAGAGAAAAGGCCTCTAGTGCTACCTATTGAAATGCACTGCTATAAATGTTCATCAGGCTCTGGACACAATGAACTACCGGTACAGTGAAAAGGTTGGTTCAATCACAAAGGGGTTGACTGACTTGACGCTGGTTGATCTCTCACTAACAATTAATCACAAGAACACAGATTTCACTACACTATCTTAAATTCTCAATAATTATATTTGCAGGTTGTCATTTTTAGCCTGTTTATAAATGTTGCTTAAGAAATCTGGGTATCCCCAGCTAATGGAGCCTATTTTATGTACAGTGTCTTTATATATCCCACAATATACAGAAGAGGTCAATATTAAAAGTAAATCTGCCCTCTCCTAGAAATTATGTACAATGTGTCTCTAAAAAAAGAAAACTTTAAATATTATTTGATAGAAATACAGAGGGTAAATGTTTAGGGCCATTAGTATTGTGGGATACAGCATATTTAATCTTTTAGGGGCTTTCAGTGGCATTGCATTAACATACACTACATCATGTCCAGTGATGGACAACCTGGAAATTTTTTGTGACCACGGAAAATTGGGGTGTGTTTTGGTGGTTCATGTTTTAATTGGATCTGCAGCGTTGTGTCCTCATTTAGGTGTGTTGTAATCATAAAAATAACAGATATGCAAGAGTTAAAGTGGGTGGAGCTAGAACAACCTGCAGCCAACCAGGTAATTAGAATGATAACAACAGCAGATTATTTCAACTCCATGTTCTAAACATTAACCATAGTTTATCGTGTACAGCGCTGGTCCACCTGGTACATGCTTACAACTTACCTGTTCAGGAAAGTTTTGAGGTATGTTATCCTGTTTGCATTTCCTCCACATTATGACATCTCTGATATTTTCACACAGCCACAGATTAGTTTACAGATAACATTAATGCTCAGACTATGTGAATGGATTTTGCTGGCACTTTATCTTCAGGATCACAAGAAGAGGGCCTAGGAGTATAAATTGAAGGATTTTGGATAAACTTCAGAAGATTAATTTCATCAGGTCCATATATTACCCATTACTATCCTTTACAAGATCATATAATTCTCAAAAATATGCTTAGGCTTATTTACTAACAAAGTGCAATTCTTTGTCTAACTTGTGCTACATAGATGAAAGCAAATGACTTTGCACTTTTTTTTTTTTTTTTTTTTTTTTTATAGTAACCTCACTGTCTGGTTAACAAAACAGACTCTAATTTAACAATGAAGAGCACAACTTGCTCTTCACATTATATCCATGTTATAGCAGTACTAACACAGAGAACAACTCTGTGTTATGATTATGCAATTCATATATTTGTAAAACACCTTGGTAAAAATTTGCCTTAGTCAATGGTGATCTTGATCTAAGGGGGGTATTCAATTGTTAGCGTTAACGGGGAAAAACGAGCGCTCAAAAAATCTTAGCGTTAATGCGGTAATTACTCGCGAAATTTCAGCTCGCCGCTCCCTGAGCGGCGAGCTGAAATTCCGCAAGTAAACTACCGTATTAACGCTTTTCACGCGCAATATTACCGTATAAACGGTAATATTTTTTGAGCGCTTGTTTTTTCCCTGTTAACGCTAACAATTGAATACCCCCTAAATGTCAGCAATGTAAAAAGTGATCGGACAACTTAAAGAAAAGTTACATGATGGATGACCTGTTCTGCGATTATTTGCTGCTTTCTATCTACTAAGTGTACGTTAAACAACAGCATAGAATTGCCCTACTTTTGCCTTGATAAATATAACCAATACAGAGTCATTTAATCTAAGGGTACTGTACATTAGTACGTTATATATAGCATCATACACTATGAACATAAGGCATGATTTAATGTTGGACGTAAATTCATTGTGCCATGTAAAAATGCATTTTGCCGTATTTTGAGTTGCACGTATTTGGCACTTGCGACCCCTTGGGCTTAGAGAAGCGAGATCACGTGTAAGCTCATTACAGTGGGTCAACCACGTCCCTTCGAGATGCATCTGATTTTGCTGGAGACATCTTTAAGAAAGTCCCTTTAGTTGATTATGATGTAGGCCGCATTTTTGCTACAGGCATATCTATGTGCCATAATTAAAATTGCCCAAGATACATGCAACACAGAATAAAGCTGTTAGGTATAGATATTACTCCATATACTCACTGTTACCTCCCATGTATAATAGGTGAAACAATCAGTGTTCATTTATGAATAACTAAACCTCCTAGTGCCTCTTGTATGATATGAGAAAGAGCAGGGTTAGCAATTAACCAGACAAACGAAAGGTTAAAAATACCTACTGGCATTTGTTCAGTACACCAAATCGACCTTTGCAGAAGGTAATTTTTGTTTAAAGGGACCAGGAAACCTCTTTTTCTAATATTGGGACTTTGGATGGAATTCTACACAGGGCACATAAATGATCCTTCTCGACAGAGGCAGTGTGTGTATATATTTACAAGTTTCGTAAACACTTCCGTGATATTTTTAGTCGAGGCTATTGCAGCAGTTGGTACTCTCTATACGCTTTCTCTTTAATATTTGTTTGGTTGGCTTTGTCTTGTTAGGTATATTTTCTATATAAAATGTGTAGTTGTTACACGTCTAATATAGAGCATGGCTGATGCCACACACTTGAATTACATACCTTGTTTAATCTGCAATAATGCACTCTATGTGCTGAGTTACCATCAGGGGAAGATTTTAGATGTAGATGGAGCTACAGGCAGGTGATAGTTAAATGGAAAAAATGCAATTATGTATTTTATGAGGAAAGAAAAATGATGCAGTGCTGCCCCTGTCACCCGAATACAATAAAAGCAACTATTTATAATAGAGTATTAATTCCACTAGCCCTTATATTACTGGTTCATGCTGAATTAATAGGTTGCGTTTAGAAATGTCTGTCTCCACTGAAGGTCATTCATAAGCCCAACTGATGCACTTTAGTTTTGCTTCAATGTGCTTGGATGTTCTTCACAGAGCAATTCAAGGTGCATACTTCTCCGTAGAAGCCTCCTCAACATTCAGCATGTACAACAACAACAACAACAGAACCTGAGGGATGCAATCTCCAAAACTTTAAATGTCCCACCTCCTACCACTTTAGTACCAGCACTTTCAATGGAATAAACTTTTTTATTATCTGAATTTCTGCTCAATTTAGCATCAGTCATAGATTCAATGAATCTTGAAAGTGTAAGGACATCAGGGCCTTCTTAGCACAGTAAGGGACACCTGGAAAATTTTCAGTACAATAATCTCACTCTGCAAAATGAATCTTGTTTTTGTGCTTCTCCAAACCAGGAATGAGCATTACTCAGTTCAACTCCTTCTCTCTGCGCGTGGAAACTTCTACTCTCCCACAATTGCTGCCATCATGCTTTGTAAACATATGCAATATGCCCTGCGCAGGTCTGAAGCTCCTCTCACTCCGTGTAGTGGAAAATTTGCTCTTCATAGATGACTTCCACTGCATATAGGTACTTGTGAAAATACAGTTCTCTGTACACTGTCACATGTGTAATCTCTCCTAACCTCATTAGTAAAACAGACTGAGACTTCAAGCATTCAGTTCATTGGCAAGTGAACTTCACAGATTCACATTTGTAGCACACCAATGCTGCCATCTAGTGGACATTGATAGAAGATCAAACAAATCTAAACAATTCAAGCTAGACAGAAATTTATATATATATATATATATATATATATATATACACACACACACACACACACACACACACACACACACACACACACACACACACACGCATGCATACATGCACTGTGTGATAAACTGTAACATATTCTAGACAAAGGCGTGGGTTCTCAGGGAGTGAAGGCACTGCATGTATTAGCAATACAGAGTAAGTGAGATTACTGAGGGGGACCCTTAAAAAAATTTTGTTGCCTCCTATACCATTATCCAACTAGAATATATTTACTTCCCCGCTTCTGTCTTTTTCAAGCTCAAGATATATGAAGGGGACATATTATACCCTTATAAATCTGAATGCAAAAAATAACTGTCTATTTAAACTTATAGAATACCAACTGAATCTCTCTCTCTTCTTTTTACATTGCATTAAATGTTGCTGTAGCTAGCAAATTACTGTGAAGAAGGAGGAGATAGATAAAGGAGCATAGATAAAATGAAAAACATTTCTGTCTAACTTGAAATATTGGTAGATTTTGTAGTATAAACTGATTGAGGAATGTATGATAACTGGTCTGTTTTATTGATGTGCCCTGAACTACAAATATTCTTAGGTGCCTGTTAATGAAGCCCTAATCAATGCGGGAACTGCATTTTAAGTACAATGTTAATTTAATAAAAGACTAACGCAGGAGATATCTCCTGCATTAGGCAAATTATCGCATTAAACTGCAGTCCCCATAAAACTCAATGGGGGCTGCGATGTGGGCAATTTTATCTAGCTATGAAAAGCTCAGCTTTTCATAGCTGGACTACAATGGCTAACTCCACATGAAGATGGAGTTAGCCATTAAATCCTATGGGGAGAGCATCGCAGAAGAGGGATCTTCAGAACTCTCTCCGCAAGTGACGCTGCTCACCCCTGCACTCTTTACCACAAATGGCAACAACGCATGCTCATCCCAAGGTCACGCATGCACAGTAAAGACCCTGGGTCAGAACCCGGAATCTTCAGTTAAAAAAAGCAATCACCGGGACAGGCTCCGATCGGATGCGCCGTCCCAACATGCCTTGTATAATAAATTGACCTAAAAAGTCACCCGTCACCGTTACGATGACAGATGATAATTAACAAGGACAAAAATCCGTTAATTATTAAATAGGCCCTATAGCGAGAAATTCACCTGATGGTAACTCAGTTTCTATAACAAGACTTTCACGTTATACAGGATCTTTCAAAACTGTTTTATAATATGTATGTAAGCGACTTATCTGCAATTCTATTACCCACATAGCATCTCATAAGTAAAGTGGTCTTATTGAAACAGCTAATTCAATCTACAGTGTTGACGAAATGTTCGCCTACGTGTTTGGTATCGGAAAACTATATTGTACTGCTTGACCAAAGTATACTTGTTTTACTGTGTGGCATGTTCTGAATATTTCCAGCTGATTGGCTTGAAGAGTTATATACTACTATTCTTTGTTCTGATATGGGGGTCTCATGAGTCTGGATTATGGAGTAAATGTGCTGCTTACATTTTCAGTATGATTACGGAGCACATTCAAAAGTAATTGTAGTTGAGAGCAGTGACCAACCCAGGATAGTAACACAGAGCTTGGTAGCTTTGTGAATGCAATCACAAATAAAGAGACAGTTTCATTTAGAACAGGTTTACTCTGGACATAAAGAGAGTTTTAAAGGTGAACTGACTGTTTTTTTGTGAAAATCCATTTTTGGTTCTATGTCTAGCCAATAAGCCTGATATGTGAAGACAGTCCTTTTCTTTGCACTAAAGGGGCAACTATTATTAAGGTTTTTATCTTTATCTATATAAATAGATCTCTGTTAAGGGTCTAACTGGCACTAGTTTATATGGATGAGTGAAAGGGAAGTCAAGGTTCTTTACTAAGTGCCTGACCATTCACTAAATATATTACACGTCCTAGTTTGGACATGCCTTGCAACGTGTCCAACCAACTTTCCTCATACACCAACAAGTCACTTAATGGTCTGCAATGTGGAACAGAGAGTGCGCTGGTGTGAGAGTCACAGGCATTATTATTCCTGTAGTTCAACTATACACAAAAATTAATCTATGCTTGTTATGGATAGTGTAGACATATGAGTCATGATAAATTTGACAGACATAACAAGACAGTTTGGGACAGATTCAATTCAGCCACGACTAACGCAACGTTAAAGCTAATACCCTAATTTTAAGCCTGCTCTCGGCTCCAAAAAGCCTGCATTGAAGTTATCGTAATTACCGTAACGTCGGTAATAGTGCGCAGGCCGCGTTACTTATTACAGTAACACGCCCAGTTGAATTCCCCCCTTTAATATACTGATTCAAGGCAGTAAGTTTGGTCAGACTACATTAGAAGGATAACAGCAGGAAGCATCATTAGAATAGAAGACCAACATTTTCTGCAACATAGGTTTAGTTCTTTAATTGACACCTTGGGGTCTATTTACTAAAATTTGTTTTTTATCGCCGTGATAAAATCATTTATCGCCGCAGTCTGTAAAAAAAAAAAAAAAAAAAAAAAGTCAAAAATATTGCTGGGTCAGCTGAGTAATACACAAATTCTTCGGTGATACAGCTTGTCTGGTACAGCAGATATATGAGACTGGGATATCAGTTGCACTTTGTAAAAAAAAAAAAAAAAGTTATAGATTAAACATAAAAATATATTTAAAAACTATTCCCCAATGAAAAATACTTTATTAAAAGATTTAAGCATTTATAGATTATTTTTTCTGTTATCGCACTTGTACCGCCGGAATCCTTGTTAAATAGGCTTGCCCGGAAAACCAGATATTATACGGCAGTACACCCGCTTTCGCCAGAGGGCTTTTTGTCCTTTAACAAATAAACCCCATTGGTAACTAAAATGGATGTAAAAGAGTTAATTTATCTGAGCACAGATCAAATTCCTCAGCAGACTCATGACCTCCCCTCCACTCTAACAAGTATTTTATTTTTCTATATTTGTGACAAACAAGATGTTCACTTGGTCTGTGAATTCCAGTGGAAAAAATAGAGACCGATTTCTGGGTCTAGAGTTTTAAATATGCGTCTAGTTTTCAAAGTAACAAAACATGTGTGTGTTAAAAAAAATAAGTTCTTTCTGGTGACAAATGGTTTATATTTCTTATGGATGCCTTGTAAAAAAAAATATATGGACCAATATGTAAAATTTAGTATGTATTTCTAAAATGAAAATGTATACTTTTTACAGGCAGTATACTTTTTGATGTCAGTTTGTTTTTAATCAAATAAAAGAATCGCACCAAAGATGTTGGTTATTTTTAGGATCTGTGCATGCACCTCAAAAGAACTCCTGAAAAAATAAAACTTTAATACTGGGTTACTCTTGGACACTTCATTAGTAACACATTTTTCCGTATAAACAAATTATCTTCGTGCAGGTGATGGTTTTAAAAATATGGAAGTTGAAGCTTGACAGCTCTATAACTTGTCACAGACCACCGATGTTGTGCAAGAGCAAATATTTCAGGATGCAGTATCCATGGGGCAACAGACATGTGAATCTCTTTAGAGCGTGAATTTGCATTTTATAACCAACGTGATCATACCTGTGTCACATCATCTGCATTTTATCCACATTTTCTTCTCCCTGTGGGACAGATTGCATAAAATGTATTTCTGAACATAAACTAGGACATGACAAACATAAATCGCAACAGACGTCAAAGTACAAAAGTAAACAATATGACAGTAACACAATATCTGGGTGTGTGTGATCAACCTCATCTAAAGCTGATCCTGCCATTATTAAAGGCTCAAGCTGCGCTATGTCCAAGCCAAGTGACCAAATCGCTTCCATCCCACAAAGAGGCCTGTTGGTGCCATTGGAAGGTAACTGTATTCATGGCGATAACAGCCCAAGTTTACAGGTTGTTGAATGATTAAAATTATGCTTGGATCATAATTGCTCAATGTGCGTATTATGAGGTCATTGTGGCAGAAGAAAGTGAGAAACATCATGGTCAAGTCCACCTAGTATCCCTTCCCCTCCCCCCCCATTGTACGTGCATGACAAGTATATGTCCCCACCACATTAGGATGTGCATCTAACGGAAATGTGAATTCTACTGCGTTCCTATTCCGATCAGTATATTGGCTATTTTCGTTATTCAAAGTCACACAGTTCATTGTCCAATGCCTATCAAGTTATCAGATGCTGATGTAGATACTAGTGGAGTGCATTCTTTTATTGACATCCAAACAAAGTGGAATCTTCATCAGGTGGAGGCACTTACAAATTCATCACTTTCATAGTGCAAAAGGTATGCTTGCGGAGCTCCGCAGAGACCTTACGTAGTTTGATCCGTTAACCTTTACAAGCTAATCATTGAAGATTTTCACAACACATCGCTACGATTTACTAAATTCTGGGAGAGAGATCTTGGACATGAAATTGAGGAGTAAGCAGACAAAGATTTTTCAGATGGCACATGCTAGCTCACCAAGCATATGCATAGTTGAAACACAATATAAGCAACTTACTCGTAGTAATTTTAAATTCAAAATTAAAACCCTTTAGGGACATGGTTATAGGTCTCTCCAGAAAGATTCTAGGGGAGAATGTACCCAGCGATCCAATGTTTTGGCTTCTAAATTGGCCCATTTCAAAATATAAAAATTCCTTTTAAAGCACCTTAGCCAGGGCCATCTTAACAACATTATGGGCCCCCGGGCAAAGCAGTGCACCAGGGCCCCTAGATATAGATGTATAGATGTATACAGATACAGATATATAGATGTACTTGCTCAGTGACCCTTGTAGGTTTTCTTTGCAGGTTTTTTTCTTTTGCAGGATTATTTATTCTCATTAAGAGCCATGCCTATGGGGCCCCCTTGCCCGTGGGGCCACCGGGCAGCTGCCCATCGTGCCCAATGGAAAAGATGGCCCTGACCTTAGCAATACCTCTAAGGCAGAGATCCTCCTCTCCTCCATCTGTGTCCGATTGGTTCCCCAAACTTGATTTCTTCATGAATATGGATGATATCATTTATGCGTAGGTAAAAATTATGACACATTTCAATATACCTGGTTTAGATGGTTAGACTTCAAGGACTCAGCACTTTATAAGTCAAACCTCTCGCCCCCCACCTAGTAAGTCGCCTAGATTTAGCTGATAAAATTAAACACAAAATTGGTGCTTACTACTACTGTAGCTGATGTCGATTTACACATTGCCCCCTCTTCTCAGGAATAGAGCAGAACCATGGACCAAAAATAAGCTTCACTAAGGCTAATTGGGCTTAATTTTATCCCATCTTTTTCTAAACCTTCTTAAACACAGATGTAATAAATTAAACTCATGCCCTTTCCTTTTTGGATAATTTTCCTTTTCCGATTTCCCTTTTTATTTTCCTGTTTGGTTTTGTTTCTGTGTTTTATAACTTTACTTAATTTGTTTTTGTATACATGACAAAACATGCATGCTACCCTAGACAGGGTAATACTGTCCACCCTGTATATTTGTTTGCTATTGCCAACTGTTCTGTCATATTTTCAAAACCAATAAAGTTTAACAAAAAAAAACAAAAAACTAAATTACAAAATATTAATTCACGGTAACACTCCAATAAAACAAATCTTTTAAAAAGATATAAATAACAAAACAAAATAAAAATGAGTGACGAGAGATAGGAGATGGTTCTCGTTTGGATCAAAGGAGAAGCAAAGATAAGGAATTGCTACCAGCACTAGGTGGCTTAAAGGAGGCTATATGAAAAGGACTTTCGTCAGAGTTCTCAAACTCCCAGTCAGCTGCAGATACCAAGATCCACCCAACGGCAGTAAAAACATTCTGTAATTCTGTATATTGTTCTCAATGTTAGTGTGGGTTGCAATTATTTAGCGTGTTAAATATTTTCCATTCCTGGCATCTCTTTCAGGTGTATTATTTAACAAACTTGGTGTGCTCTTCTACCTCTAAACTGTGCCGATACTCAATATTTCCTTGTAAGGTTGTCTCGGCAAAAGCACTACTAAGCTAACGCTATACACTATACTATATTTGGACCTGGAGAGAACCCCTTCCCAGTTACTGTGATAGTTGTATATGCAGCTGGAGATTTTGCAGCATGTGGCCAGCATTGTAGATATAGGGTTGGGCTGCAGAGACTCCTCATGAAATACGGGAAGTAATATACAAGGTGCAAAATCAGCCTTTATTTGCACAAGTGCACCTAGATTTCTCCAACTCGCAATGTGTTAGCGGGGCAGGATGGCAGAGCAGCAGATTCTCAACGGCTTCTCTCGGCCAAGAAATTGGGTGGAACATTACTTGCCAAGAACTGAATAGGTACAATAGTGTTATTTTTTTATTTTTAAGAGCAGTTCAATAACGACATTTCAGTTTGCAGAGCAAAATTATTTAAATAAGATAAACCGGTTGAGTGGTGAATTGTAGAAGCGTTCCTTGCTGTGTGGGATGGGTGCATGATCATTTTCACAATGCAGAAGGTGTTGACCTCCACATGCGGCACTGTGTCCCTGAACCGGATCAACTATAAAAACATTATTTGGCAAAATAAAAAAGTACCTCTACATAACTTTTCAAAAATAGTTTGGGGGAATATTAATATTTAATTTATATTACATGAAATCTTTCATCCCATGTCTCGTCTTACTCTAGGATACAAAACAAATCCAACAGAGGCTCATCAACCAGAAGTCAGATGTTGTATTAGATCCAATTTAAAAGGATGGATTTTTTAAAAAAAATGTTCCTGTGACATGTTTGAGAGAAAACTGCCTGTGAGCTGTCCAAGAAAAGAGACTGTCAGATGAATGATATATCTCTAGGTCAACTACTTCTACTGGAGAAATACAACGTGAAGTTCAAGAAGAGGTAGTAATATTTGAAATACTCATACCCTCCAGTACATCTATGTCAGAGACTTTAAAACCTGACAACCACCAGGAGAAAATAACTTCTTTAAGAAAAAATAGAGGGAAACCTCCAAGGAGATATACTGAGCAATATGCCAACACTGCATTCTCAGAACCACAGAATTTGTAGGAAGTAAAACTCAGTGACGAAAGGGAATATTGGAAATCAGCCATAGAAAAAGAGATGTGATCTCTGGCTAAGTGGTTAGCACTTCTGCCTCACAGCAAAGGGGTCATGAGTTCAATTCCCGATCATGGCCTTATCTGTGAGGCGTTTGTATGTTCTCTCCGTGTTTGCGTGGGTTTCCTCCGGGTGCTCTGGTTTCCTCCCACACTCCAAAAACATAGTAGTAGGTTAATTGGCTGCTATCAAAATTGACCCAAGTCTGTGTGTGTGTGTGTGTTAGGGAATTTAGACTGTAAGCTCCAATGGGGCAGGGACTGATGCAAGTTCTCTTTACAGCGCTGCGGAATTAGTGGCACTGTATAAATAGCTGATAATGATGATGATGAACAGCAGCTAAAACTGAAACGTGCAGAATTTTTACCATGTCTGAATGTTAGCAGTAGTTCAGTGTGGACATGCAGGAGTGGTGCCAGGCTTTAGGCAGTGGCACCACTGCCTAAAGGATGGCAATTGATAAATCGTACTTCCTATGTAAGTTGAAACTATAATTAAGCCCAAAATCAGTCCCTTGAAACGTATCTGGATTAAAATTGTGATTGGGAACAAGTCAATACATTTTATAAATATTACTTGGCAAAATGTCTCCAGAAAATAAACCTAAAAGCACATTTCAGAAAAAAAGTACAATTTTATTTTATACACTATATTTTAGTTATAAACATACAAAAAAAATACATATTTAGAGACAATATTAGAGAGTACAAAAAGGTGCAAAATATTTTCTTCATAACTAGTGTTAAAATAAAATAGGTAAACAATTATGGCATAATTATAAAATGAATATGGCTTTGATCAAAGCTTATTTGCTTTTTGTCAAAAAAACGTTTTCTAAGAAAATCGTTCTTTATAGAACCTTCATGATCAACAATGGCAAAATCAAGTCAAGTCTCTACAGCATTGCAGGATAACATTATAGGCTTGCCTTTAAGGTAGATATTTAAAGGCACTATCACCTCATTTTATTTGTTTAATGCACAAATCAGTATGTGTGATTGTTCTATCATTTTATATGCTTGTGATACAGGCTTAGGGGCATATTTATTAAACTGCGGGTTTGAAAAAGTGGAGATGTTACCTATAGCAACCAATCAGATTCTAGCTATTATTTTGTAGAATGTACTAACTAAATGATAACTAGAATCTGATTGGTTGCTATAGGCAACATCTCCACTTTTTCAATCCCACAGTTTAGTAAATGTAGCCCTTAGTCTCCACACTATGGTCCATCCATATTGACTCATGTCCTGCCTGCCTTCCCACCTTCTGCATAACTTCCTTTTGGATTCTGGATAATGCAGCCCTAACACTAAAAAAACCCTGAACAATAGGGGAAGCCTTGCAAAGCATTTCAATTTTACCCCAGATCAAAAAGTGTAGTCTATTTTTTATTCAATTTCCACTTTAATTCTATTCCTTCAAAATTGAATCGGGCTTCTTTGAATCCATAAGATTGTACAAAAAGATAATAGTAATGAAAAATATTGGATTGCTAGCGTATAATACGTAGCCTAAAGTCTCAAAAATATATTTGAATCCATAAGGTTGTACAAAGATATAATAATATAAAATACTGGATTGCCAGTGTATAATATGTTGCGTATATTCGCAAACATATATTGTAACCAATAACTCAAAGATTGAAAATACTGTAGTTTAGAAAGCAAATAGGTAGTAGGAGTTGCATGCGCTTTGTTGCCCAGTTATTAAACAGCTTAAATGTACCTTTGCTGAAACTGCAAACGATACACAAGCTTTCACACATTGCTGTAGTTATTAATAGTCATATGGATTTATACATATATAAAAAAACAACACCACATTGCTGGTTACACATAGCATTTTGTCAACGGGCACCTATGTTGCCAATACTGGTTAAAGCCATCTCAGTCCAGCCTTCAAGAGTATGTTGAAGTCGCCTGGTACTTCTCCAAGAAACCCGAGAACGGCGGGCACAACGCAGGTTGTTAGCCATTAAATTGTGATAATTCAAAATAGCTTCTTTTCTGAGAAAAGAACACAAAACGATCAATATTTTTAAATAAGCTTGTAAAAGCATGAATAAATAAATATTGTTCAGTGACCTAAAACAAGGTCAGCATTTTCCATTTCATGGTTGAATAAAAAGAATAGTAAACATGATTTTTTTTAAAATAAAAATAAAATGCACATAATAATTCATGGAAAGGGAGAAGAAAGGTATTCAACAGCAAGGCAGCATTCATGGCAGGGTTTTTACTGTTCCATTCAGAGCATAAGACGCAGGTCACCGTTTTATGGTATAAGAGATCCGTCCTCTCTGGCAAAAAAAGCCCTTTTACTTTGTAGCTTGTCCACTATGCGAGCATACAATGCAGGTATGATGCTCACACACATGACATTAAGGCCATTATGCTATTTTCTCACAGATGAGAGGTTCTCTTCAAAAGCAGTATTATTTGGATCATATCACGCAGAGCCCAGCACACCATGAGCACTGCTTTTCATGCTGTATTCCGGGCACAGGAACACACATTAATAGTACACAAAGCACTATATAAAAAGGCCATTTCCCCACATGACATGTTCTTTTTAAAGCAAAAAAACTGGGCCAGCAGTGTTGCATGAAGTTTGCTTCAAGTTACCTTATGCTTGCTTTTGGATGCTAAATGCGATACGAATCATATTTGCTTTATTGTCAGTAAAACTCCCAAAATTATATATGGGGTAGTTATATAAGGTTACTGTATTTTGGACATTTTTTTTTTAATATGTTATATGCCCATAATATTAAATTAACTCTGACACTTGGTGTCCCCTAGCAATGGAACACTGACACTTGGTGTCCCCTAGCAATGGAACACTGACACTTGGTGTCCCCTAGCAATGGAACACTGACACTTGGTGTCCCCTAGCAATGGAACACTGTTTGCCATCTCTGCAGCTCACAATACTATCCCAGGTTATATGTTGGACTAGGGCGCCCCGCCCATGCATCCTGGTCAGCCAGGACAGTCGCCTTTTTTTCTAAATGCCTAATCTTTAAAGGCGATACCTATTTTCTCATAAGTCAGACACCTGAGGAACTCAAATTAACAGTACATGTGAAAATATATGTTCCTATAGCATATTTGTCTTATTTGGGACATAAAAAGAACTATGGGGTGGATCTTATGGTGTGAGCAACCTTTGGGTCAAGTGGATGGAAGAGGGATGCCTAGATGCCTCAGCACAGTGGTTCAAACCACCACCTGAATATATACAGTGTACAAGATTGGTCAGATCTGCCCACAAGTATTCGCAGAAACACAAAGGTAACCTACAAGTGCAGTTTAACTTGACTTCAACCATTTTATCTATACTATACTAATCAGGTAGAGGTGCTCCACATTTGTATTTTTGGATCAACTTTGTAAGAACATGCAGCCACAGCTCCAGTTGTAATAGTGGGACATTGTAATTAGCTATTGTGTCACTGTTGGTGACTAATGGTAAAGTGTGCATAATCTATTATTTAAAAATGGTCTCTATATATTCCCATTAAGGTATAGTGATAATTTTTAAGAGATCAACCATACACAGAGGAGCCAGTGCCGATTCCGACACCATATACTGTGCGCACTACAAATATTCCTACATCTATACAACCGTTTAAAGCTGCTACTTTCAGTGTGTTTATATCTTCTGTTTTACACATACAATAAAGTCACTTATACAAGTCAGTTGGTGTACAATCGGTTTCTTCAACTTTATTTAGCCACCAAACTTTGTCTTATGGCTGATTATATAAAACATTCACTGTGCTAGATAATTTCATATCATCTTTAGGTTTAGGAACTGTGTAATAAGAGTAGGAAATGATATCTGGTTTCATATGGTAAAGGAAGTGAAGTATCCTCCATAGGCAGCAATGGTAACAAATTACCAGAGCAAAAGGAAGAAAGCCTGAATCCTTTATAAAGCTATAATGTCTGGAAAGTATATGTGCCTTATCAAATCTAAAAAATTGCAAAGTGGAATTTAAGATATTTGACATGGTGTCTACCACGGCTAGTGTCAGCTATAGTTTTATGTAGTGTCCCAGAACACACAGAACAGAGGCCATCATTACTAAATAGAATGTACTTTATACTGAAATACTATTATATAGGAACTGAATGTACCAATCTCAATTTCATGACATTTCATAAAAGGAAGTAAAATTGCTGCTCCACCAGGATTTGCATATTGTATAATTCAACGTTTCAAAGAAAAAGAGCCTTGGTAAAAATTTGTGCATTTCAAAGTCATGTCTGACATACAAAAGACCATTTCACTGAACGGTCTAGTGTGACGGTTAACGGCATAGCTCCTTTATTGTCTGACAGAAAGGGGGAAAAAATGTGTAATACTGGAAAGCGGAGCACAGAACCTACTAGAGATCAGCAACAATGCTGACCATTCACGCTTCAATAGCACAGTGCATAAGAATATGATGCCAGTAATGGTCCTATCTAAATGTTCGTAAAATGTGGCCGGTGTGTCCGGTCATCTTCTGACCACAATAGCTGGGCCCAATGAGTCCTGAAGTGACACAGCTATCAGACGCATCTTGTTCAATTTGCCAAAATTTGACATTAATCCTGTTGCCCTTCCACTGAGAAGCAGGATTGGCCCAGGTGTAACCAGAATATAGTTTTCAAGCTTTTCATGTAGGACAACCCTTTACTTAGTATAGACTTTATTCTTTCTTACACAAAGCCACAGTAGTAGCCATAGCTGGACAGTAGTTTCAATACAACTAAATGGTAAGACTTTTCTCAGGTTATAAGGCTTATTTAAAAGGGGTTGTACATTTAAGTAGCATAAAATACTGTCTGCAGATTTGGCTGGGAGTGCGTTGAAGAAGGGGAGGTGTTGAACTGAGATAAGTGAAAATGCAGCGGGACAGGCCCTTTCACAGACATGCAGAGTTCTATACCCTTCGAGTTTCAACATTCCGCACTGTATTTGTAATTTGTATAATTAAAGAGTTGGGACAGGACTGTCAATTCTCCAGCTCCGTGGCAGTGTAGGAGCAGGAATGCCAAATTCCGCACACAAAGCATGCCAAACATGCGGCTGTATGCATAACAAGGTGAATTTTTGTGAACGAGAAGTCCGATTGGTTGATTCCCCACAGCAGCTTGTGCCCTATTGTTCATTTTGATGCAGCGGACAAGAACAAATCACCGAAATTGGAGAATTGCTTCATAAAACATAACATGCTCAATATTTTATCAATACAAACTTTCATAACCCAAGTACAGAAAAAAATAATACGTAAGTTAAAGGGAGAAAATACACAAGTGCTTGAAGAGTTAAATGTAAGTGTCTTTAAAAGCAGAAGGAAAGGATTTGTGGGTTAGTATATAAATCCAGCCCATGCACATATAGGACACACTGAAGAATTCTGGAACTTTACCTGGCGATTAACATCTTCAGTTATCAATGAGAGAAACTGTCATGTCGCTAATAATAGATGGAACAACAATAAATGTCAGCAGAGTTTATCTTTTCTTTGTGTACAGGAGCTCAGATATTACATACATTCTACCATAAAGCTATTTCAGTTATAATAATATGCTTTGCAGTTTAGTGCATTCCTTTACGGTACTCTAACAGGCAGTTTACTGAATACTTTACCAGCAGATACATTATATTGTGTGAGGTTGAAAAGTGCATGAAGAGGGGGCTTATGGGCAATGTATTATGGCTCTCTAACCTAAATATAACTTTGGAGAAGTTCCGATTTAATAGATTGCCCTGACCGATACCTCCCGTGAGCAGCTGCTTAATGCTGCTGCAGTTTCATCGATAACAGGTAAGTGATTCTCCTCTCAGCGACAATACCATTATTTTTTTCCCAGCACATATGTGAATGAACCCTGAAGGACCGCTAAATTTAAACTACAAATTAAAATGAAATATTGAATATAGCAGTAAAAGTTTCTATACTGTTACAGAACTCGAGATGTTTGACATTGAATATGAAACACAGCCAGGTGCAAGTTATTGTTCTCTTTAACTTCAGAGTCAGAAGTTCCCTGCAGGGTCCTTCAATTGGGTTACTGACCAAAGTCCCCATGATCACAGCGGTGTCTCTAATCTCTTCGGATATAATAAGCTCTTGAAACTTTTATATGTTTTTTGCAACTTATTTGTGAGATTTAGTTGTCCTTTAAAGGCTGTATACCAAATGCTATACACTGTATGTTCTCTGGGGATTGAGAAGGTTAAAGGAGGTGTTGGCTTAAGTGGATGTCTCACACAGTCCTAGATAATGCCGTTGTGATTTCAGATTTATGCTTCAGTCAGTGACAGGCTCAAGGGGACAAATCAGACAAATAAATCCAGTTTACCTTTCTTCCTTTAAGATGGCATCATCAAATACCCTAGAGAGGCGTTTTAGCTGCCGGATTCCTGTGGAGACAGTATCTAGGTCTTTGTCAAATTGCCTGCAAAGAAAAAAAAAAAAAGGACAGAGTGAAAAATAAATGACAATGACAAGAAAAAGACTTCCACTAGCATTCTATTCTACGATCTAAGATCATTACAATTATTTAAACATTTACTTACAATAGTTAGATACTGTATATAGGGGTTGGGTTCTAAACGGCGACTGCCCAAACCCCAACGCAAATGTTCCAGACATGATCACTCCGATAGTCGTCTTACCTACAGTGTGGTGATCTCGACTGCTTGTAAAATACACTTCAAACAATTGCGGCGAATCAACAAAAATCACGTCATTTTACAGAGTGACACTGACTATGTTAGTATTACGGTGCTCATTTAAGCAGGTGCAGTGTGTTTATTTTTATTTTTTTTTACAAAACATTCTCCGTTATAGAGGCAGCGTGGCACCTCCGTAAATGAGCACCTTAATATATTCCTGTATATTTCCTTTAAAAAAAAAATGCAAACCGTTTATTCACTCTTGGCATATGAGGTGGGCACTAATTTGTCAAAAACAAATATTTATTCAATGTGTGCAATAATCAATTGTATGTTGCAGCACAGGATAACACTGTCACTTTGCAGACACATTAGATGTGGCACATACCTTCTCCTGTTGAGAGTTGCCGGTGAGGAGTACGGGCTGTTCAGAGAAGCTGCTCTCACAGACCTTCTCAGGTTTAGACTTTCTTTTCCCACCACGTTAGAGAAATTTCTCCATTGCCAGCTTGTTCTTCTGGTACAATGGGAAGTCCTCTTGCTGGACTTTGGCGTGACCCTAATATTTGGACTGGCTTCCTCCACCATCCTGCGACATCTGGGAGTTCTGGGTGTGGAACATTTTTTGCTACTTCTGGGAGTACGGCTTTGTTTTGTGGAACTTTTTATTCGGTCTGGAGATGCTAATAAATAATGATTCGGTTTTTGTCTAGTTTTCTTTATTTTCTGCAAAATAAAAATGCACTTTCAAGTTAATCAGAAATAAAGCGAACACCCAACTTGACATTTTAGCTCCCAAATAACCAATGTAATGGCCTGATTTCGCAAATGTGTTTCCTCCCCGCCCCCCCCCCCTCAAAAAAACTTCTCACAATACCCATTAATAATCTGCTCCTATTGGGTCAGATGAATGGATTAAGAATATTAGTCAATTTATTCCATCTTCCGATCACACCAACAGGCCCAAACATGTCGCCGAACTGGACACTAATCAGGATTGACCCATGTTCTCATCTGAGTAAAATGATGAATATTGTTTAGTAGCTTATCACCATTAGGCCCTCTTAATTTAAAAAAAACAATGTTTGGTTTGTCTACAATTTTCAAATTATATTTCCTTATCAGTGCCAGATATTGTAAGGAACGTTAACTTTAGGTGTTGCAAATTTCCAGGGGCAAAAATGTTGATTGTCCAGGAAAAATTGGGACACATAGGAACTCAACTTTAGGGTTAATAATTTAAATTTCTCTGAGATCATGCCAGAGCCTGAATGTAAGGACCCATGACATAGTTTTGGAAGGCATAGTTGTCACCATGTATTGGTAAATATAGAATAACATTGAACGTGATGGGAGCAGCTGACTCCTGTATCACTGAACTGTTTAGTAGAAGTGTGTTTAGTTTTCTTCTGAAGTTAAGAGGAAAAGAGAATTACAAATAAGATATTAATAAATAAAATAAAAAAAGAAAAGGAGATATATTGGACTTTATCTGAACACAAACACAAAAGTGGAAGCTGCTCAAATCAATTTATAGGCCATAACAGGTGCTGAAAGGGTGGGGTTATCCTGCAAGGAACATACACACAACTTTATCTGAACACTGCTGGACTGACATGGCTGTTTTTTTAGTCTTCTGGAGAAAGCGGGTATTTTTTGGAATTTAAAACACATTTACTTGCTATGCCAAGACACAACCAATGCTACTGTGTGTGCATTTGTGTATTTTTTTTTTTATTTAACAGTAGAATTAACATTTACAATTACTGACAGTAGACCATGGCAATAATGTAATTTTAAGAATTTAGACATTGTATAATTATGTAGTGTAAAGCATTACAACTTTTCTTTTTATTAGAGAGAATATCTTTTTTTTCCTCACTGTGTAAAAGTTTTCAAGCTATATCCCATAATCCCACAGCTGGGAATTGCTTGGCTGTTTTTGGTCCAGAGAGCAATTTGTGCAGCTTCTTTTTCCTTTTATGGGTCTACTAAAGCACTCCTAGTTTGAACATCTTAAGGGATTACTTCCTCACATAGCAGACACAATTTAATGTGGCTGTGACTGATGCTATCAATCTCTGATGTTTAAAAATAACGCAATATGCTTTCCAGAAGAAACAGAGTGCCCAAGATATTCATCTCAATATATTCAACATATATTCCAACTACAAAGGCTTCAGACAACAAATGTTAAGACAATCTGTACTTCTAAAAACAATAATTTATATTTCATTGCTGTTCCATTTATTTCAAGCTTTGTACTATTAACGGTGGCTCAATTTGGCAGCCGTGTGCATGTGGCCCCATACCCGGAACCCAGCTGTCAAAGACAGCCTCTGATGTGGCCAGGAACTGTTACTTTTGAGACCAGGCCACTAAATTTCTTAAACAGCATTGTAAGTAAATGCCTCCACCAGGGACCACATTAATGTCTTGTAAAACTCCAGCACATCATTCTCTTGTGTCGTCATGCACATGAGACAGGTATAGACCAGAAATGGGTCGTTGGTCTTCATCCTATCTCAATGTCACAGCTCTGACTTATGCTGTGCTTTATGACAAAGCAAAGAATAAGACTGAATGCGATAGAAGCAGCCAATTTCCACATCCCTAGACCTAAACTACATAACACATGGAGATCAGTCATCACATCTAGCAGTAGTAGGAGAGTGCAATGTACTTTATACCACGTGGTCTCCCCCTCCTACATCTGGACTGAAGGTAAGCAATTTTAAAGCTGGTTTTGGAGCAAGTGGAAAGTCTGAGTGCCAAGTGGAAGGTCTCAAAGTCATGTGGGGGCATTATTTGATTAGCAAAGTGGCTGTTTGGAAGCCTTTTTGGGTATTTATTACTGACATTAAGGGTAATGTAAGATCCTCTTGAAGGTTGGAGGTTCGCATGTGTGGTCCTTGACGTGTAAGAGGTTGCCCATCACGGATGTAGACTGTGAGAAAAAATAAACACACTAGCAGTGGTCTTTAGACATTCAGAAGAGGTTGGAGCCACTCTGTTGCTAAGGATGCTAGCGGTGACTCGGCTTGTGTTATCCCCGACAGCAATCCATTGTTGCATAGGGCAACATGAGAAAAAACCCTACCACCGTCCAAAACACCCATTCTCGCCTACAATAAGGCTTTTCATTCTTTGATAAATCGGCCCAATAGTGTACAATCTGATATGAGGCTGAATTAAAAAAAAATTGTGTTCATTTGATCTATGGCACTGCAGTAAAGTCATGTTTTGGCTGTATGGTGCTACAGAATTTGGGATGCAAACTCTTAATGCAAAGCCATAGTGTGGTTAAATGAATGCAAATTTTTATGTTGTTGCAAAGCATCACTACTGTCTACGGCCAGCCTCGGACTGGCCCGCCGGACAGCCGGTCAATCCACCGGTAGGCCCAGCGGGGTTGAAGCTCCGCCCCCTCCGTTGTTAGGGCGGAGCTTGATGTTGAACTTTGTTTAGATGGCGGCGGCGGTCACATCTCCTGTAACCACACTACCGCGCAGATGCAGAGAGCCCAGGCGCGGTAGTGTGTTTTTCAGCAGTTTGAGCAGGGGAGGAGGACGTCCTGATATCAACATACTGATCCAAGGTCAGTTTGGTCATCATAGGTTCATGCAACACTGGACGCAATAGACCACGCCCCCTCTGACGCTGCAGAGTTTCCCCGGGTTATCTGAAGCCCAGCCAGTTTGATCGTGGCTGGGATACAGAAGCTGGATACTGCCGTTTGATCGAGGAAACATATGGACTGAAAGATACCTTTTTAACATACAAAATGTGAGTGTTTTTAACCCCATGTTTTAACTTAATAAATAGAGAACGTAAAACACCATGAGATCTTTCTCTGTTCTCTCCCTGGTCTCCCATATGTGCACTCTGGTGAGGAGAAGAAACAGGTTTAGAGGGGAGTAAAAGTACATCGTGGTGGTGCTTTTTGAAGCAAGAGGACACATTATTCAAATACTGTATGGAATAGAAAAGGTCACATTGATGTAAGTTTACCATCTGGGACATCGGTATAGGTGGAACTAGAAGACCAACATCCTTTAATGACTTTGGGACCGTTTTCCCCTTGACTTATTCATTGACCCAATCCTTGTGTTTCTTTACCCTTCCCCCATTTGCGCCCGTCCTTTGATATTTATATTCTCTTTCATACAACACTGGCAGCATACCAGCATATATGGAATAAATGTGACAGGCTTTGGATGGGCTGTATTCTGTTCATTTTTTTGTTTTTTAAAATTTCCCTTCTCAACAAGCATTCATTGGTGAAGTACGCAACCGTAGTAGCACTGATGCTGTGTGTATGGTCTTTGACGAGTGGCATATTCTGTAAGAGTCCTTAAAAAATAATTATAACAAAGAGTCATTTTAATAATCAGACTGTGTATACAAGATCTGGCAAATGAAGGGTGCTTTTCATGTAGTCTAGTATTCCAATTGCATCCAGTTGAAAATATAATCATTCAGGGTTGTATAATATGTTGGTCTATATTGTATGTTAGTGTAGAAAGGCACATGCATAGGAGAACATAATTATATTTATATATTTTTCCTTTTGCCTATTGTGCATTCTTTTTGATGGTTGTCCTGTTTAGAATTTAGGGGTGATATAGTGAAAGTATTATAGGCATATATCAACCGTATTTAAAATGAAATTAGATGGATTTCACTGAGATTAGTTGAGAATTACAATCACTTGTTTTTTTATGAATTGACTTTTATTCCAGGACATGTCACAGCAACAACAGGTTGGTAACCATTGTACTAAAAAATTAATTGTGCAGTTTATGTCTTCTAATTGATGATGTTATTATTTGGTTTGTGTAGCCCTTGTAATGGCTTTTAATAAGCTCAATACATGATGGGCAATAACAACATATGAGGCGAGGGTTGGAGGTAACCAAATGATGCACTTATCATAAGTAACTGTCTTGGTGCATTAGGAGACGACAGGAGCTGGTACTGGAGTTTCTTCCAAACCACAAGTGTTTTATTAATGGGTCCCATGTAGTTCCCTACCAGTAGAATGGGCAGGGTCTAATGCAAAAGGTGCACATTTAAAATAGTGCTATAAGTTGTCCTCCATAGCCTGACCACACCCCCTTTACTGGCCACACCCACTCCTAAAGTTGGCCACACCCCAATATAGTGGGCCCCTATCACTGAATTCCCCCGGTGGGCCCTTCATGCCCCAGTCCGACACTGTCTACGGCCCTTACTGGTCAATTCTGTGAGTTTATTTGTTATTATGATACTACCCTGCTTGCATGTTTTGATTTGTGATCATCAAAAGGCAATTTATCATTATATTTAACAGATATAATGTCATACTCCTCTTTCGATTAAATTACTTTTAGTCCACAGAAAAAAAATGGCCTCTGCATGGTCACGATAGTAACATTATCAGTAATTTCCCAGAGTGTAGGTAAACCCAGGAACCTCCAAGGGGAATCTGTCTCAGAACCTGACTCCTTTACAGCACTGAAAGATCTAGTGTAACCTGGACATAACAGTAACTTGTATGTCAACAATTATATGCATTGTGCTTCACACTGCACACTCTTATTTGTTCAGGAATGAATTTGGGCACTTATACTTTGATCTAAATGTATACTTAAGTGAACCTGTTACCATAAACTAGCAAATGCATACTACATAGAGCTACCTATTTATCATACTAGCCAGGATTCAAAAAAGCTTAATTTATTTTATTGTGTCTTTATGCTCTTTTTTATTGCTATCTCTAAGAACCACGCCAAGAAGGAGCATTGTCCAAGGCATAAATCATCATCTATGGCCAACTGTGGAGTTGAAAATGTCCATGTAAACACTCTAATAGAAGGCTGACTAATAGAACAGGAATATGATATACATGTTACTTACACTGCAATTTATTCCATAAATTGCTACTAAACCTATGCATACACTAGGAATTGTGACATCACTGAGGCATGAAGTACATAGTGCCAGAGTAATTGAAAAGCTGCCTTCTCACAGATATTGGTTCATCTTAAAGAACGGATGCATCCACAGTGAGTAGGTACATTATAAGTTGCTAGAACATAACTGATGACAATTGCCCTAAGGCCCAATCTACAAAAGCTTTTGTAAATGGCTAAGAATTTGTCTACGCACATGGTTGACCAAACTAAACATCAAGTCTCACTCCAGTACCAATGACTGCACATCAATGCCAATGCAACCAACAGCTGACAGGTGACAGATTCAGCAAGTTTTCTAGTAGTGTGAAATGAAAGCAGGAACCTGCCCCTCTAGCTTTGGGAAGCGATATGACAAGAAGATTGTCAAAAATATAAATTGTAGACAGCGTACTAGACAAAACCTTGGATATATTTTTACTTTTCAAATAGACTTTAGTATGTGTGAGAAGAAAGCTTTAAGATCAGAACAAGAATGGTAATTATAAACCAACAACCATGAAATGTTTTGAATTTTTGGCTGATTGACAGTCCATTGTAGATAAATACATTCACATTGCACTTGAGACAAGTGGTCAGATATTCTTATCTTTGCTTGCAGATCCTTAAAGGTTGCACAGGATGTTGAAGGGTATAAAGAGTTCTACAAATATTTTGATTAACATAACAGACACATTCCACAAATACTTCACATTGTCCCGCCCAAGGTCTCAGTGGGAACAATTTATATACTGGATAGAACATTTCTGAACAAAAGGTGAAAGGACGTGATAATCTTCTCAGTTTATATTGAAATGAGGACATTATTATGTTATTGTATTCAAGATACAATATTTTATGTATTTATTTTTATTCCTTTAGGGAACATAAAACCAGACAGAAGATTATAGTGTGGCTCCTGTTCACAAACTTTTGACATGTGAAAGTACAAGAAAGCCTTTTTACTGGAGGAGGGAACTAAAAAGAATGTTCCTTGCCCAAAGGTCAACATCCTCTAGAAAGTTTTGCTTCACTCCTTTTCCACTATTTTTTCATATTTTTATACAGAGATATTTCACAATTACTCAAAATGCAAAAATATGCCAAGTCCTTGCTGGTTTATTTAATGTACAACGCCCTTATTTACAGTGTAAGGAGCAATCAGAGCAGCGCCCGCTGTTTAACTATAAGTCAGGGTGCACCTGCTGGCTGGTCATGTGTGGGATTATAGTTCAAAAGCAGCTGGAGATCGGTCATTGTGCAGAAGGACTAGGTAGCGGGTGTGTGGGTTTCAGCGTGTCCTTATAAAAATGTAGGGACTGGCCACTTAGATTGTGATGGACCCTTTCCTGGGATCATGTTCCTTTACAATGTGAAATACCATTGAAAATACCATGGGGCACATTTATCAATCTTTTCATAAAGTGAAAAATAGTTTTCAATCCTTATGGCATTGATAAGGATTGAACTATTTCTCAAATTTATGAAAAACGCAACAGAGAAATATCTCAGCTCTGCAACTATCGCAACTATAGTTGCAGAGAGAGAGCGCGGTGAGTGACAGGGAGGGATCATGTGATCCCTCCACACATGTGCTGTCCAGCTCTGCTCTTCAGAGCAGAGCTGACAGCATTGGATTTTTTCATTTATGATAATGCTGGCGTACATTAACATGACAGGTTTCCGAAAAAAATGTTTTTTTCTGAACTTGTTAGATTGCAGCCGGGAGCAGTCACCATACTGTAGAACGGTGACTGCTCCCAAAAACGAAAAGGAGTGCAAAGCAGCAGATATCCACAATGTCTGCTGCGATGCACTCTTCTTAAATATGCGAGAGACACAGAGGGAGGTTTTTTTTAATGGTAAGTGCACGATAGTGCACTATCATTATTTGTTAAATATGCCCCTTTATGTGCAGTCCGATGGGTCCAATGTGCAGAACTAGGCATTGTGAAAAACAAAGTCCGATCTGACCCTTACTCAGCTAATCACCTGCAAGTTTCCATCTACTCTACACAGTGAGATTTTCTATCCAAGTTCCTTCATGTATCAAAAACCAGGAACATGATTACTTCCAGGGGCGGATTGGGAACATAAAGTGGCCCTGGAAAAAAATCTGGAAGTGGCCTCATGTGGGCGGGACCAAATCAAGTGTAGGCAGGGCAAACACAAAAAGAGGCGGGATTAATACAAAGTTGATTATGCCATCAAAAGGCTGAATATTGCTAGACTGACCATTACATACCACCGTTGTCCTAACATTCCCACTCATGGGACAGAGCCCTAATTCAGGACTGTCCCGCTGAAACATATTCATGTTTATTTAATAACATGTTGCAGAGGAACTGCCAATATAGAAAAACACAGTTGGCAGACTGTCCTGCTCTCTCCTACCTGTTCTTGTTGCTTTCCCTACCTGTGGTTGCTGGTGTCTCTTGATCAGTTGCCACTTGTCTGGATCCTGGAATGCTGGGGGCCCTATTTGGAAAAAAAATAAGTACATGAAATATATAAAACTCCAACAAGCTCCGGTGTTAAATCAAAAGCACCCACATTTAATAAATAGGCTTCCCTCCAGCCCCAACATTAAAATGCTAGAATTCACATTTAATAAATAAACCTATTTCCCTCCAAACAGCCCCAGCAATAAATTAACAGCATTTACATTTAATAAATATAACCATTTCCCATGACCGTGATGGCATTAAATAATTCATATTTAATAAATAGCCCTCTTCCCAAACTCAGCCCCACATTCAATAGCCCCAAACCACCCCACCATTAAATTACAGGTCCTGTCACCTCACCTTAAATCAATAGACTCCACTAATAAATTAAATAGCACCCACCATTAAATAATTTGCTCCAACTTGCAGTCCACCATTAAATTGCTAGCCTACCTCCCACCCAAATTAAAGTAGAGAACGTCCACAGCTCCAGCAATAAATCAATAACATTTATGTTTAATAAACCTATTTCCAGCAAAAATCACTGGCATCAAATAAATCAAATTCAATTTAATAAATAGACCTCATTCTTCCCAAACTCACCCCCACATTCAATAGCCCCCAAACCATCCCTTCTTAAATAGTCCCAGCTATTAAATTAAATTGCCCCACCATCACTCCACAAACAAAATAGCACCCATTAATTAGCCACCACCTACTTCACACCCATATTACATTGCCACAAGCCCCCTTTGCCAAAACACTACATTGCCACAAGCCCCCTTTGCCAAAACACTACATTGCCACAAGCCCCCCCCCCCTGCAGCCTTCACACACACACACACACACACACATTGTCCTCAGCCCCCCCCTCCCCCTGCTGCCTACACACATGGTCATCACCCCCCCCCCCACCGCCTACACACACACACACATTGCCATCAGCCCTGCCTCCGCTCACACATACACTCACAGGAATCGCCCCCACTCCGCTCACACACACACTAGAATCAGCACCCCGCCGCTGCGCACATACACTCACAGGAATCGGCCCCCCTCCACTCACACACACTGAAATCAGCACCCCGCCGCTGCGCTCCGTTCACTTACCTTTCAGCCGCTTCCAAGCTGTGCTACTCTGCTTACATGGGACGACACCTGTCATATGGTGCACGTCCCATGTGATATCCACTTCTTGTCGGATAGGCCACAGGGGGGGAGCGACAGGTCCCAGGATATAAAAAAAAAAAAAAAAAAATCAAAAGGAAAAGGAAAAAAAAAAACAGACAAGCGGCCTCATTAGGTCATCGGCCTACCGGTAAAGTTCCCGGTAAGGCCTATGACCAATCCGCCCCTGATTACTTCTGTTGTATATTGCCTGCTATGTCTACCAGCCATTTCTGATCTACAAGGTATTCTCCAAACCATTCATAACCAAGATGGAATCTAACATTAAAGGGCTGGTCCATTTATTTGTACATTGCTCAAAAAGTATAAATGCTCATCTTCCCCACGCTAATGGAATTCTTATGTTTTAACAACGATGAGCCTTTGGTTTACTTACCAGATTTCTACCTAATCCTACTACTATGTTTTATTTCCCATTTGTAACGGCCTAATGGGAATATTAAGAAAGCAACGTGGAAGTTATTAAAGGACTTGATGTAGCTTCTATAAAAAGTGCTTTTACATAAAGTTGTTTTATTATTTTAACCCAGAAATACCTGTTGCAGGAGTGTCTATGAATTTCAGTTTAGCGTTCTATTCTCTAAACCTGCAGTGACATCACAGCCCTGTGTGCCAAAATTGTAACAGAAACTTACACCCACCTAGATGCATTGCAAGAATAACCGTAGACTAAACAGTATCTGCATTTTCCCTGTGACCACCAAGCGGACTCAGCAGGCGGAAAGGAGTAGGTCAGATAGCCCTAAGGCTCCATAGTATTACTAGTAAGCAATGCTATCTTCAACCTTAAAGCTCACAAGTACCAGTTTCATTAGCAAATATGTATGTTTGAGTTGAATATATTTAATGGAAGCAGCCATTTGTTTTAAAGTGGAAATGTGCTTTAAGTTAGTACCATAAAATGGTGTATAAGATTTCAGATGCACTAGTAAGTAAAGACATTTTTAGGTTAGGGTTAGAGTACCTTCAAATTTATTTTGCAGGCAATTCCTGCTAAATGACACGCTTATTTCTCAATTTTACTGAATGGCCCCTGCACAAGAATAGGGACAACTAAAGTTAAAAAAAAAACTTGAAATGTAAGAATTTATAGTACAAATAGTTATTATGATAAATCATTTAGACATCCAGTTAAATTGGAAAATTATTTGTTAACAAGACTGCTAGAGGTGAAGCCTCCAATGTCTATCCAAAAGGTTGCTGTGGAGAAATAGCTATTAGATAACAAAATTTACCTGTGACATAGCTCCAAACATGTTCTTTGCTGTAACGGTCATGGACTGCAGGGGGCGCTGCTTCTCTTTTACTCCCACCCTGTCCCAGTCAGGCGTGGCATTTATGTTTATTTCAACCTGCTTAAGAGGCATCCTCTTCCTCAGTGACATGCGCATTGTATTGAGGGAGCTTGAGGAGGACATTTTCCTGAACTTGTCATTCTGAGGACTGTCTAGTTCATCAATATTTTCCAAGATATTGTGATTCCTCCAGCCAACATTATGCAGAATGGAAGACATCTTTCTGTACACTTGACAAACACTGTAAAAAAAAAAAAAAAATTAAAATATAATAAATGGCATAATATACTTTGCAGAAATAAAAGAAGTCTCAAGACATGGTAATAAATAAAAGTAATAAAGCAAAGAACAAACATTCATAGTCAAAGGTGACACACATAAGAGAGACCGAAGGATCAACGTGTAAATATCATAGATAGTTGGTCACACATGATAGTAGAGAAGTGGATTAACCAAGGTAGGAGTTGGTTAGATTATCATCAGCAAGGAGGTTACACTGAAGGCCTAATGACTGAATTAGTTCATTAAGAGAAGATGAATACAGTGAGAAAACCAGATCCATGTGGGACTCAAATATGTCGCGGGAGTGGAAGAGAGGATGTGCAGAAGGTAGAGACACTGTAGGACCACATGGATAGGTAGGAAGTGAACCATGAAAGTAAGGTTTCATGAAGACCAATGGAGCGTAGGATACGAAAGCAGTAGAGAAGGAAGAAGAGGAGGAAAATGGAGAAGTGACCGCCAGACTTTGCTGTAAGTAGATCACTGATCATATTTGTGAGGGCAGTTTCAGTGTAATGTTGGGGGAAGGAGTCCCATTGTAGAGAAGGGAATGAGAGGAAAAAAGCAAAATAAACGGTTATACACAAGTAGTTTGGAGATAAAGGATAGGAGAGAAATCCTTAAAAACAAAGTTTAAATACGTTTCAAAAAAGAAGTTTGTATGGATGTACCCTTAATGAGAACTTGCCAAGCAGCATAGAATAAATTGAGACATATATATATATATATATATATATATATATATATATATAAAATCGCATTAGTGTGTACGTTCCCATGATCATGTTTTATTGTACCAACAGCAAACTGTGTTATTTGTTTTTATGCACTGACTAAAAATCACTATGAACAATGTTGGGCAAATTCTGCAGTGTGTATGTACTCACCACCGGGCAATGTAGGCAGATCTCTATAGAGTTTAGAGTCAAAATCTTCTCTACCGATAGTTAAAACAGATGAAGAGCACAGATCTGAAGGGATTTATTCTGATCGTGTAAAATCGTGTAAGTGTGTACACATGAATAGACATACTGATCGGGACTTTCATTCACTGGTAAAATCGTTAAAGATATCGCATCGGGAGAAATTTTCTGTAGAGTGTACCCAGATTTACTTGCATACACATGTTCTGTACTACCTAGTGGAACACATATGTGTAGTTTTTAAAACAAAGCCTATCCCGTGTCAGTCATCACTATCAGACGGCACTTTAACCTGCCCTGTAGCTGGTGCAAATGATATGGTTTAAACAAAGCGTACTTATGAGAACCCTAGGCCTTGTATTGGAAACATCTATATCAGAATGCCGTTACTGTACGTTGCCTATGTTAGTTCACTCCCTCCTGCCCCTCAAGTCCTAGACTGTCTTAACTGTCATTGGGGGTTGGACATCAATTTGCGTTCATTGGAGTAAGGTCAGTATCTGATAAAGTGCAGAGCTATTTCACGCAAGATAAGCTACCCAAATGGATCAGGCCCAGAGTGTTAAAATAAATGACCCACGCAAACTACATAAAAATTAGTTTTGTGTTGAAATCCCTGTATGCAGAAATATCTTCCTAATAATAATCATTTGGCTGCATCTAGACGGTCAAAACATGCTCTGAGCATGTTTTCTGTAGAATACACCAGACACATGTTCCTGTACATGCTAACATGAAGGTAAAGGGAGGTATTAAATTGGCCAGGTTACTTGTGAAAGTATCACGGCCCGCGCATTATTACCGTTACTATGGTGATAGAGCGCATTATTACCGTTACTATGGTGATAGCGCGCATTATTACCGTTACTATGGTGATAGCGCGCATTATTACCGTTACTATGGTGATAGCGCGCATTATTACCGTTACTATGGTGATAGCGCACATTATTACCGTTACTATGGTGATAGCGCACATTATTACCGTTACTATGGTGATAGCGCACATTATTACCGTTAGGACTGTAATTTCAATGCTGATTTTTGCTTGCAGCTGAAAGAGCTGCAAGCAGAAAGCCACGTTAAAATTACTGTACTGATGATATTAGTGTGAGGGCCGCGTTACTTCCACAAGCAACGCAGCCAATTGAGTTACACACACACATAAAAAGAAATTTGGGCTTAGTGTAATACAAAATATACTTAAACAACAATCCATTAACATTCTCTGACAGTGCCCATGGATTCTGGTCATTCTATCAACTACTCGCACCTTAAGGTACAATAAAAAATATAAAAAAGTACTATAAAGAATATTATTTTTACTTTTTAATAGTTTGATTTTAATAATTTGAATGCAATACTGCCATTTCAAACAGCAGACTCAATAGTAAAGGAAATCACTGAACAAGAAGTTGGTATTTGAAATGAAGTAAAGAAATATGAAATGTTACATAAGTTTCTGATGGAACAGGCTGCTTATAGCACAGGTACAGTGTTCCAGCAATACAATGTTTAAGTTCCGCTTTTCCTTCACTGTATTTACAGAATTAGAGTTGGATGATGACGATCAATTAATTTTGTGGTGTTGCTGGAGTAGGACTGGGAATTCTTATGGCCAAATTTCACTAACAAAACATGCAAAATGTCACAGCCAAATGCAGCGAATATTTCATAACACCGTTTTGACAATTCGCTAACTTCTAGTTATGATGCTTACATTTGGATACATAAGACAACAAGTGCAATTAACCCTTTTAAATGAAAGTCGCACAGTGGCCTAGTGGTTAGCACTTCTCCCTCACAGCACTGGGGTCATGAGTTCACTTCCCAACCATGGCCTTATCTGTGTGGAGTTTGTATGTTCTCCCTGTATGTGCGTGGGTTTCCTCCGGGTGCTCTGGTTTCCTCCCACACTCCAAAAACATACTGGTAGGTTAATTGGCTGCTATCAAAATTGACCCTGGTCTCTTTTTGTCTGTCTGTGTGTCTGTCTATGTTAGGGAATTTAGACTGTAAGTTCCAATGGGGCACTGACTGATGTGAATGAGTTTTCTGTACAGTGCTGCGGAATTAGTGGCGCTATATAAATAACTGATGTTGATGATGATACAAGTTATAGAACACAAGCAACCAATATGGTCCAAGCCTGTGATTTTTTTTTGCTTATGCAAATTTAACAAATATCCAGAAAGAAAACTCAGTGCACAACATAGATGTGTAAACGTAGATATTTAACATATTATAAAATAGAAACAAAAGTAGCTATCAAGCTCTGTGTATAATACAGAGACTGCTCACATCAAAGTTCCAATGAACAGTCCAGAGATGCATCAATCACAATGCAGACCTACCCACATGAGGCACTACAAGTTGTATTGTTTGTATGAACTGTAATTAAGTCACAAAAACAAATCAATAGCAAAATGGTTGTTTTTCTCTTTTAATATCCCCTTGATCCTCTAGCTGTGGATTCTTCAATCAAGATCCACAATAAACAGCGTACAGCAATCAAGTGACTTAATAGGAACACACGTCTCTGGGACAAAGGGCTTGGCTGAATGAGAAAGTACAATATTATAGTTCTGTACATTGCAGACTAGGGGACTTTATTCGGAGAAAGCAAAAAATAACCCTCAAACTAGTTGCATGCTGTAATGATAATAATAATACTATAGAGTAAATAGTATATAACACACAATCATCGCAACTTACCCGCTCGCAGTTAGCTCTATCTCTGTTTGAATATGCCGCCCCAGCACCCCCACCCAAATGTCTCCTCTGCTCCCATTGGTCGGCGTGCTCTGACTTCCCACTGCCCAGTGAAGTTTAACACTTCTGGTACTAGAACACCCAGTCAGTCCATGGCTGCTGCTCCGTGGTCTGTGCACGGCCCGGGAGTTACAGGGTTACACAGCACATAGACTGGGCGGAAGAGGGAGCGGGAGGTGTCTTATAAGTGTGTGTGACCCAAAATAAATATAGCTAATGCCCAGTTCATTTCCAGGGCGGAATTTTAAAAGTTTTCCACCCATATAGAAGGCAGTGGCGCCTAAAAAGCGCCGTCATTATATTGTAGTGATGTGTTTCAGGGAGGGAAAACTGCTTTGCAATATACGTTGTTGTAAATTCGTGCTATTAAACTAACGGCCTTGGTATAAATGTCCCTTCTCTTCTAAATTGTCCCGATTTTATTACTGATGCTTATAAATATACTTCATAAATAATTTCTAAAAGTGTTGTTTAAATGTTCGTTAGCTGACGCCCTATGTATTTTTACGTTTTCATTTTTGGTGGTATATATAGCTGTGCATACGAAGCTTTTTATTTAATAGTTTGTGTTTGAAAGTGGAGATATCTGATTGTTTGTGAAAGATATAAACAGAATCACAGCAACATTTCAGGTGAATCCCTTTAGGTGGTATAGGCTATTTCACGTAGGTGCGATGTTACGGCGATGCAATCTTTGAGTACCACGTCAGGGACAAACGTAGGATTTGTAGAGGGGGGTTTCCACACCACACCACCAGTGGGCATGACCAGCATGTATGGGGGCATGGCTATAATTTTAGACAGTGCTTGGCTGCTCTCCCAACTTTTCCTATCCCCATAATATACATGGGCAATGCTGCGTGCAGTACTGTTAGGTGCTCTCCCTTTTCAAGCAGAGCCGTGTGAAGCGGAAGCAGGGTCCAGCCACCTCAATTATACAGTGCTCCAGGCTTGGAGGGAGGGGGGTTCCAGGCACTAGGAAACCCCCCTCGGTTTGCCTATGCATGTCTGCAGTGTAAATGCACATTCTGCTTATTGGGGAATTTATGGTCTATAAAGAGACCTGGGGGTAAATGTATCAAAGTGCGAGTTTGCCAGCGTGTTTAAATCGCGGCAAATCGCAGGTGTTTACCCGCGAGTTTTGAAAAAAAAACCTGAAATGTATCAAGCTGCGATTTTGACACTGATGTTCAAAATCGCTGGTCATCTCTGGCGATTTTGTGCGATGTAATCACTCCCGAGTTTAGCTTACTCTCCTGTGTTTGGCAAACTCTCCTGTGTTGTAACAGTGAGTTGTAAACACATCACTGTTACACTGCCCTGTCATACTCCTGCAGCTGTAAAAACTGTAAAGAATAGATCAAAGTGAAAAAAAAAAAAAAAAAACGTGGGGTCCCCCCTCTATTCCTGCTTAACCCTAGTGCTGCCTGACTAGTGCTGGTCCCGTGAAAATCGAGGAAAAATTTTGCGTGGGGTCCCCCCGATTTTCACTTTACCAGCACTAGGCAAACCAGCCAGGGTTGGCGGCACTATAGCAGTGGGACACACGGCAGGGGTCCCCCTGCCATAATGACTAACCAACCCTAGACTGTTCAGTGCTGGGCTGGATTCCCTAGGGAGTGGGGTTCGCCGAAAAAAATTGAGCGGGCCCCCCCCCCCCCTAGAAAGAACCAGCCCAGTGCTGATAGCACTAGGGCTCTTCCTACTACCCCTGGGCTGTGGGTAGTAAGGTAATACGGAGATAAAGAATGCAAAAAATAAACGGACGCCATTTTGTTTTGTGGAACTACAAGTCCCAGCCAGCCAGGTTGCTAAAAACAGTGTGGCCATGCTGCTGCTTGTATAATTACAAGCACCAGCATACCCACGGCAGCCAGGGCATGTTGGCACTTGGAGAACCATAAGTGCCAACATGCCCTGACATCACTGGCTTGCTGGGACCTGTAGTTCCACAAAAAAAAATATTAAATAAACAACAGCACCCTAGTAAACACCACATCTATTTATTAAAAATAAAAAACACAATAAATACACTAACCACCCTCATTTATACCACATCTATTTATTAAAAATAAAAACAACCTAAATACTCACCAAAGATGTCTTCTTTCTTCTTCCAAAGGTCCGTGCTTGCCCCAGTCCCTTAATAATTATACTTCCAAAAGTTTTGGCTTGCCCCAGTCCCAGCTGCTATCAAGCAGCGTGTTGTATCTGGCGTGTTTTGAAGCAAACTCTCCTGAGATTGCTTACTCGCAGCTTCATACATTTGAGAGCTGTATAGCTGCAGTGGCAAACAGTCGGAAGTTTGATCTCTGGCGATTTTGCAAGTAGCGATTTTGACAGAAGCAGAACTCTGGCGATTTTGCATGAAATCTCAGCTTCATACATCGGCGAGTTTCAACTCTCCCGAGAAAATCGCTGGAGTTGCAAAATCGCACTTTGATACATTTACCCCCTGGTGTTTTGTGGTGCTTTAATAATAAAAGATAATACTAAGATAAGCTAAATAGCACTATATCTTGATTTGTTGCAGTTTGCTGTTTCATTTGGATAGTTATTTATTAAATTATAGTGTAATATATTTACAATATATTGTTCAGTTTTAGATTACTTTATTTTGTAATTTATTATTGTGGGGCATTTTAGAGTAACTTAAATGATGTAGAGAATTCTTCAGAATTAATTGCTGTGATTATTGTGAAAATTATCAGTCCCCAATTCTCTTGTTCCCTATGATAAATACAAACCATTTAAAGTGTTCAGATAATTTGGGGATCTCTTGTTTGATGGGATCTCGCCTCTCTGGGTCAGGGTCAGCAGCATCTTTCTGATGCAACGATAGAGTGGTCCAACCTCGGAAAAAGTGCTTGGGGACATCACACATGTTTATTTCTATAGGATACAATAAATAGCCATGGTTCTGTAGAAAAAAAACATTAGAATTTGCTTGGATATACAAAGTAATATTATAGTATTCTTCAATTAACCTACAGAGAGCAACATTGTAAAATGTGGCCTAGTCACAATGGTCTAAAATAACCTAGTCAGAAATGGGAATGATCATTGTGCATATCTACATTCATGATTCATACAAGCATCTTTTGCACCATATACGGTATCAGTCTTCAGAAGACAGAAAGTCACCCTTGGAAGATGGAAGGACATTCTTTGAATTCCTGCTATGATAAGGGTTCTTTACAGTACTAAGTGAAACTATGAAATGCTGCTCATAAATAAGCGGTATTAGCAGCCACTTTAGATTGTATCTCTTCATGGCAAAACAGAAAATACAAGACAACAACCAATAACTATGCATATAATAGTACATTGCTACAGAATAGTCCAAGGGGTAAATGTATTAAGCAGCGCTTTTTGCAAATCACCAATATTCGGTGACTTGGCAGGTCACATTTTAAATGTCAATGTCTTGAAAGGCAATTTTTGCCTTTCAATACATTGCCTTTTTAAATTTGCCCTGCCAAATCGCTGAATATCGACAATTAGCAAAAAGCACTGCTTAATACATTTACCCCCAAGTATGTGTTTTTGTTTTGCATTCATTTGTTTAACAAATAATCTGTCATGGGACATCTTGACAGACCGCATTGTGCATGCGCTGTAGACTCCCGAGACGGGCCGGATGGCACAGCGGAATCCGGTACCTGAACACTGGAGACAGCATGCAGCACCCATCTACCTCAACACCCTCCTGCGTCTAGCGATGTCTCTGGTTGCAAAAAACATGAGTATTATCCTTATCATTAAACTTTCATGTGGTTCACCTATAACCGAAACATGGGGTTAATACAACAGATAAAGTCGGCAAAAACATCAGTATTTATAACATTTCAAAACATTTTATGCGAAATGCAATCAACACTTGTGATGCTTTTATAAGCATATCAGCTGCATTTTTCTGACTTGTAATTTAGCTTACACTGATTGACTTTCTCTCAACAAGTTCTCAAATTAAACATTGTCTAATAGCAATATACTTAGACCTGCTATGATGCTTGGTACTAGCTGACAAATAAATGGCACCTTTGTTGTCACATTTGATGTTGATGTTCTCAACTCTACTTAAAAGATGTAGTTCACACAGAGGTCCTGTTTCATCTAGGCAAGTGTCTGCTGATTTTGAGTGTATCAAATAAAAAATAACTCTACGCATGCTCAGAACCGGCACATATGGCCGTTAAAACAGCCTTTTTCCATGTGACAGCGCACGGAATGGGCAAATATTACAGCCTATAATTTAGGGGAGTGACTTGGGTGGGGAAGGGGTGTTCTCCGCTAGTCAGTGTACAGTAGGGGCATCCCAAACTTGAGCGTATTCAGCCACGGCCATAGCAAGCTCTACGGCCGTGGAAGTAACCTTCCACTTCTGCAGTATCTCTTGCTCCAGCAATGGGGTTAGTCTAAGTTGACCTGACGGGTTGGCCGGCATTACAGCCAGCCGACCAGCCGGCTCTATACAGTGTAAAAAATAGTTTGAAAAAAAAAAAGTGTGGGGTCCCCCCTCCTAATGCTATTAACCCTAGTGCTGCCAGTCTAGTGCTGGTTTCTGTGAAATTGTGGGGAGAAAAGCATGGGTCCCCCCCATTTTACGAATACCAACACTAGGCAAACCAGCCGGGGTTGGTGGCACTATAGCAAGGGGACTCGCAGCAGGGGGTCCCTTTGTCATAATGACAAACCAGCCCCAGGCTGTACAGCACTAGGCTGGATTCCCTAGGGAGTGTGGTCCACAAAAAAAAAGGACAGTGTGGGAAAACCCCTTTAATATATAAATAGACCTCGTGTGTGTTTATATTTCATTCTGCTTTGGGTGATCTTCCATAGAAAATCAAAGTGCGGTTGTTCATGTGATTTGTTATTTAGCCAAGGCGGATCGTTTGTAATATTTTGGGGTCTTTATGACTAAAGAAAAGAAGATTATTTACAAAGACATTTGGAATATTTTGGGGTCTTTATGACTGAAGAGATGAAGATTATTTGTAAGGACATTTGGAATATTTTTTGGCGGTTTAATTTTTTTGGACTACTCCAGGACCTTGGAGGTTATTTTTTTAACACTTACAGAACTTGGGAATATTTTGGTTTGGTTTTATGGTTTCAAGCACTATGGAGTAAAAGCTTAAAAGATTGGATCATTTATCGATGGTATATTGGGAATTATTGTTTATAATGAATATATGTGGTTTTAACAACTTGTGTGGCTTATTTTAGGGGTTTTATTATTTTTATTAAAGTAATGTGGTTTAAAGGAGAGTTGTGTGTTTTATTTAAATTTTACATTGTGGAACTATAGGCTCAGCGGGCCCTGGGTGTCATAGCATCCTGAAGTTGTGGTTCTCCAAGTGCCAGCATGTTCTGGTTGACATGTAGGACTAGAACTACAAGCATCAGTAGGCACAGACTGTTAATGACAGCTCAGGCTGGCTGGGACTTGTAGTTTCACAAAGTAAAATGGTGTTTCATACATTTTCTTTATTTTTTCCATTTTTTTCTCTACACCCACCCCCCCAGGGTTGAAGGAAGAGTCCTAGTGCTTTCAGCATGGGGCTGGACATTCCTAGAAGAGGAGCCCACACAATTTTTTGTGGACCCCACTGCCTAGGGAATCCAGCCATGTGCTGAACAAACTGGGGTTAATTAGTCACTATGGTATGGGAAACCCTGCCGTGTGTCTCCCTGTTATAGTGCAACCAACTGTGGCTGGTTTGCCTAGTGCATTTTTTGTTAAATCAGGGGAACCCCATGCTTTTTTACCCCCGATTTTGCAGCAATCAGCACTAGGGTTAATAGCATTAGAAACGGGAAGCCCACACATTTTTTTATATTATTATTTTTATACAGACGGCAGGTCAGGCAAATGTAATACCGCCCTATTTGCCCGCGCTGACAGGTACGTATGTACTTGCAGCATCCTGTGTAGTAAAGCAGCAGTATTGCACCCAAATGTAACAGTGCCTTGATGAATTCGGCTGCACGCAAAGCCTAATTACGGTCGTATAATACTAAGCACGGGTTGCATTCAGAATGCATGTCCTAATGAATCAGGCCCAGAGTATCTTTAATCCATTGAGCTTCTTTAACTGCTTTCGTCAAAGCCATATACTCTGCTTCAGTACTTGAAAGAGCAACGGTAGGCTGCTTCCTTCTTGCCCAGCTGACCACTGCAACTGCTAAACCAATCAGTACATGAATGATGATCATCTACGTCTGCTCCCCAATTTGCAATGCAGAAAGTCTTTTCTGATAGGGGATTTCTTTCACCCTCTCTATTTCAGTTCACTTGTTTGAGTATTTACTGGTTTAGCATCTGTCATCCCATACTTAAGAAGTATAGCCTCAATGTAACTTTGTTGGTCTTTGGTGACCGTCCCAGTATTCAGATTTTGTGAAATTCTCATTCCCAACACGTGATGTGCAAGACATACGTCTTTCAATGTAAGCTTTTCTCTCAATAGACTTTTTATACTGTCTATATGATTTCTCTGGCCTGCAATCAACAAGTCATCCATATATACAACAATTATGAACAGCTTTCCATCTAATATTTTGTGATATAGATAGTGGTCAGTCTCTGATCATAAAAATCAACATAGTGCCTAGCTTGCTGTACCAACATCAACCACTTTGCTTTAAGCCGTACAAAGATTTTTTCTGGAAACATGTTTGTGACAGGATGGACGCCTATGCCACTCTAGCTGTTGTTGCTGGGAACCAGCTGGGCTTACTTTGCCACCATTCCCTTTCTTTATCCGAATTGTGCCCTCTAGCCACAGTAGGAGAGACTTAAGCTGCTTCCACCACTGGACTCCTTAGCAGCATCCAGAACCACGTCCTTCTGGGTAACTGTCGCTGCTAGTGTACCCCCTTGCTGGTACACCTGGGCTGGTACCCATGACCTCATGCCTTCAGATTAGAGTTGCTGTGGATGGTACCCCTGGCCTATCCACTGACAAGAGCTGCAGGTAGCGGCAAATCTTTGGTACTGGAAAGCTGGGTTTAAACCTCAGAACAGCCGGAAAATGGATTAGATTTGGGTCTAATGTACAGGTCACTGGAAATACTGCAGGGAAGAAGTTGTCAAGGCAAGATTTTGAAGCAAGTGATATTTATTAGCTCAAGTGTCCTGATAAGGATAGTTAAAAGTACCAATGATCAGAAGGTCAGATGGAACAATAATACATTTCAATACAAACCAGTGCTCTTTTTATACAGTTTTTGAGACTTAGCATGGCAGGAGGTAATCCAGCCTCCTGTCCCTTTAACCGATCTGAGCTGATTCATGCAACCTGCAAGTGAATCAGCCCAGGGAGGTTAACGCCTTTTTACATAGAAGTTAGTGGCAGGGGAAAGTGTACTTCCCCCCTGTCCATGAGATACCAGGGAGAGGTGGGCTCAGTGCACTCTCCTCCCTGGTGCGATTCTGTTTGAGGCTGAAGATTTATCTTTTAAATCTCCCGCCTAAAGTTTCTTCCAGGGACTTTGCTCCAGGGGCTGGCTCTGCCCCCTGGCCGAAAATAGTACCAGGGGAGAGCAGTCAGATCCCGGGGCAGCAGTCCCTGCCCTGTCACTAGTTGAAGCTCTTTGAGCTCCAGAAAGCGACTTAGCCTCCCGGGTCCCCCTGGAGGCGCTGCACCTCCTGGATCTACTTTCATCCAGGGGTTACTGTGGAAGTCCCTCTGGCAGCCACTGAAAGCTGGCTGCTGGGGGGGTGAAGGATCCAGGGCTGCCCCTGCAGCCCTCGTTGGACCACCAGGGACAGGGTAAGTACTTTCCTTTATTGACATATATACACTTACATCTTACATTTAAATACACATTTACTTTATGCACATTAAAATTGCACATAGCTACACTCCCTTGGTGCACGCCTGCGCTGCAGCACCTATACACATTCATTTTTACATTTCAACATTGTACACTTGAAATACACATTTTTACACTCCCAGACATTTCAAAATACATTTTTATTTAATTAACGGACATTTTTATTAACGGACATTTAAAGATGGAACACTGCAGGGACCCGGCCACAATGTTCTCATTATAAATCTCTGGAGGCTCCATATAGATTTCCTGCACTAATTCCTCATTTAACAAAGCAGAGTCAAATTCTAATTGGTAAAGCACCAAATAATGCAATGTAGATAAGGCAATAAGTAAACGAAGTGTACTGTACCTTGCCTTGCGAGAAGAATCCCTGTAATCAATTCCGGATGTTTGAATAAAACCCTCTGCAACAAGACAAGCTTTGTAATGGGTAAGTCGTCTGCAATCAACTATTTACAGAAAGCTCATTTATTTATATTTGTTTTACGGTGGCAGTGCAGGTTTTGTTTTAATCTAGAGATTTTATTATTATTACCATATATTTATATAGCGCCACTAATTCCACAGCGCTGTACAGAGCTCACTCACATCAGTCCCTGCCTCATTGGGGCTTACAGTCTAAATTCCCTAACACACACACACACAGACAGACACACAGACACAGACTAGGGTAAATTTGTTAGCAGCTAATTAACCTACCAGCATGTTTTTGGAGTGTGGGAGGAAACCGGAGCACCCAGAAGAAACCCACGCAAACACAGAGAGGACATACAAACTCCTCACAGATAAGGCCATGATCGGGAATTGAACTCATGACCCCAGTGCTGTAAGGCAGAAGTGCTAACCACTTAGCCAGAGATCACATCTCTTTTTCTACGGCTGATTTCCAATATTCCCTTTCGTCACTGAGTTTTACTTCCTGCAAATTCTGTGGTTCTGAGAATGCAGTGTTGGCATATTGCTCAGTATATCTCCTTGGAGGTTTCCCTTTATTATTTCTTAAAGAAGTTATTTTCTCCTGGTGGTTGTCAAATTTTAAAGTGTCTGAATTGATGTACTGGAGGGTATATATTACCCAGTATTGTCTAATTAATGTTTGTTCCCAATTGTAAAGTTCTACAGAATTTGCTGGCGCTATATAAATAAATGTTGATGATGATGATGATGAGGGTATGAGTATATCAAAATTGCTACCTCTTCTTGAACATCATGTTGTATTTCTCCAGTAGGTGATGCTGTTTTGTGAAATATGACATGGATTTAATATGTTTCTCGTTAAAATGTTCCAAATCTTGTAAACTTTATTCTCAAGACAACATCCAAATAAAATATAGTCCTGTGATTTAAAGCCTTCTTTATTTAGGGATGTGCACATATGCTTTGATCCAAACACGTTAAGATGACTAACGATAGGCTTTCTTCTAGACCATGCTTTAATTGGTGTCTTGCCCTTTACTGCAACAGTGGGTGCATAGTTCTTTAAATAAAAAAAATGTTTGTACAGCTTCACCCCAAAACTGCTTTTCTAGGCCATAACATTGTATGTGCTCTTTCAGCTATCATACGATTTGCTCGCTCACACCATTTAGTTCAAGCGTGTGATGTTGAACTCCACGATTTCTCAGAAAGTCAACAAGGTTCTTATTCAGGTATTCTCCTTCATTATCAGATCTCAAAATGTTTCGTTTATGACCCGTTTGAGTCTCCACTAAAGTTTTGTATTTGGGTCTAATATGCAGGTCACAGGAAATACAGCAGGGAAGAAGTTGTCAAGGCAGAATCTTGAAGCAAGTGATATTTATTAGCTAATTGGGTAGCTGTTGCTATTAAAGTCCCTCTTTTATTTTGCACTGTGCATTTCCCATCTGCGAATTTTACTTTATAACCTTTGTTTTCTAAGACACTCAGATTAGTTCCTAAATCTGGTATGAATAAAACTTCTTTGATGCTTGTAAAACAAGCAACCACATGTTTGTATATTTTGCAAAATATATGGGATGGGGGAAGGATATAAAAAGGAAGAGGATGTAGGGGGTGGGTGTACAATATATATTTAAGCATAAAAATATACAGTAATTACATAGCCATGAAAAATACAAACTATACAGTAGGTAATAAAACTTTTTAAAAGCACATAGATCGACATTTTGAGAGCGGACTTGGGAAGGAATGGAAGAGAAGATATCTATGTAGGGGGGAGGGACAGAAAGGGGGGAGACCAGTGAAAGGTTAGAAAAAGCTAGAAGGGGAACCAGTATGCAAACTAAGAGCAGTTATTGTATACTAGAAACTGAGATTTAAGTGGTGAGCAATGGATTGTCCGCATAATAAGATGTCCAGGTGTTCTAGGTATTGCAAGGGATGATCGTGGAAAATACTGGTTATGTGTTCCATATTGTGTGTCTGTGTAATGACTTGCCTACAAGCTTGTGGCTTTGTATTAACAGCCCCTGCCTCCTGGACTATTGGACTTTTTCTGTGTTTCATTTTATGTGTCAGCAGCAGTACCTCTGATCACCAGAGGTGCTGTTATTGTGCCTGTTTCTTGTGCTTTAAGAGTTAACCTTGTGGAACTAATTATTCCTTATACTTGGGTTTTCCCCTATGTATACTTGTCACTCCCAGCATACATTGCTGGTTATTGTTGTCACATCCTGTTGTTCATTGTTGTTACTTCCTTCTGCTGTGCTCCTAGGTTTGTGCTGCTTGGGATCTCTCCTTACATTCTGCTTACCTGCATCATCTGTGAACCTGGTATTTACCTCTGCATTTGCCTGCACTTGCTGCTTAGGATCTCTCCATACCTCCTGTTTACCTGCAACACCTTCTGTTTATACTCTTCAGCAAATAAACATTGAATGTTTTTCACCTTATTCGTGGCTCCTTAGCTGTATTCCTGCATTGATTTGTGACAGTCTGCCATATTTTAAGAATAAGTGCTTGAGTACATTCTACAAAATGATAGCTAGAATCTGATTGGTTGCTATAGGCAACATCTCCACTTTTCAAACTCACCGGAAAACTCTCAGCTTGATACATTTACCCCCTTGCCTCTTACAGAATGTTGGTTAATTGAATACAGGATACAGGTTTATATATATAGTAAACAAGAGAGAAGTGATAACATGAGGTTGAATAAGAGCAAAAAGGCAGATGAATTCAGGTTCTTTGGCAGGTAAATAGCTCTGTGTATAGGTAAACTACTCTCTGGTGTGTGTGGTGTGTGTCCCCATCACTAGAATACTCTCTATATTGTATCATGGTAACTAGAATTCTCTCTGTTCTATATGGCAATATTTTGGATGCTCTTTATGCTGTATGGCTGTCAGTGGAATGGACTCTGTGCTGTATGACAGCCACTAGGATGCTCACTGTATTGTATGATTGTGACTAAGATGCTCTCTGTATTGTATAGTGCTCAGTAGGATGCTTTTTGTATTGTATGGTTGTAACTGGGATGCTCCCTGTATTGATTGGCCACAACTAGGATGCTCTCTGTATTGCATAGCAGTCACCATGATGCTCTCTGTATTGTGTAGTGGTCATTGGGATGCTTTCTGTAATGTAAGGTAGTTACTGGGATGCTCTCTGTATTGTATGGCAATCATTAGGATACTCTCTGTATTGTATGGTATTCACAAGGATGCTATTCGTATTATATGGTAGTCACTTGGAAGCTCTGTGAATTGTATGGTAGCTACTAGGATGCTCTCTGTACTGTATGGCAATCACTAGAATGCATGCTGTATTGTATGGTGGTATCTAGGATGCTCTTTGTATTGTGTGGTAGTCACTAGGATGATCTCTGTATTGTAGGGTGGTCCCTGAGATACTTTCTGTATTGTACAGCAGTAAGTAGAATGCTCTCTCTATTGTATTGCAGGCAATAGGATACTCTCTGTATTGTATTGAGGTCACTAGGATGGTCTCTGTATTGAATTGGGATTACTGGGATGATCTCTGTATTGTATAGGAGTCACTGGGAAGCTTCCTGTATTATATGGCTGTCACTAGGATACCCCCTGAATTGTGTGGTGGTCACAGGGATGCTCTCTGTATTGTATAGTCGTCACTATGATGCTCTCTGTATTTAATACATCAGGAGTATGTTCTCTGTATTGAACATCTGGCATTAGGGTCTTCTCATTACTGAATGTATCAGTAGAATGCTCTCTGTATTTAATATCTGTCACTAGGATATGCATTACTCTCTGTATTGTATGTGGTCACTAGGATGTATTGTATATTAGGTATTAAGATGCTCTCTTTATTGTATGGTGGTCACTAGGATGTTCTGTTTATTGTTTATAGATCACTAAGATGCTCTCTATATTGTTTGGCACTCACTAGGATACAGTATATATTGTATGGTGATCGCTAGAATGCCCTCTGTATTGTATATATGTTCAATGAATGATCTCTCTAGTGTACACCAGTACACCAGAGCCTAGGATGCTCTTTATATTGTATGGGATTAGCCAGCTCTCTGAATTGCATATCTATCGTTAGTACTGGACACATTTTTATGCAAATAGTATAATACCTGCTTTGTGTTACTTGCAATACATTTTGCATGAGAATATTTTTGTTTAATTAAAAATAGAAAGCATCTGTTAAATATTTGATAATAATGTTTACAAATAATCATGTTTATATTTATAAGTATTTTTTTTATGTTTGAAAGCCACATGTAGCTACTCACAGTGAGTGGGGAGTATGTGGGGAGATCTGAGTATCAAGTGGGAGTAAATGACGGACTTACATGATGTGGTGACATCTGAAGGAAGTTTTGGAGCAAATGTGGAATCTGAGGGTATGTGGGTCATTTTATGGCAATTATGGAGTCTGAATGGCACTTGGAAGCATGTTGTGGCTATTGGGAGGTCTGAAGGGCATTTTGGCATGAGGGACATGGGAGTGCAGAGCTATTTTTTGGGGCTATCTCAGAGCAGAGGATCAGGGGAGTGCAGGTAGTGTGAGATTATCATTTTTATCTCACATTATTCCACTCACAACTACATTCTAACTTTTTGGTGAAGCCTCTTAAAGCATGACAGAAGAGGAGAAAATTGTAAAAATTCAAATGAATGAAGGGGGTTGTCCTAAAATTATTTCTATAGACCCACCCCCTTCGTTCATTGATAGTAGACAGGACATTAAAGTCACCTTTTTATTTTTTCTGGCATGCCTGTTTGAGACCACAGTTCTTCAAATGGTCCTGTAAATTGTTTGCACTAGGATACTTGCCATAATGGTAAGCGGGCATGCACTGGGGAAGACAAATAGGTGCATTTTCACAAAACTAAATGCACTGTGCATTCACATATTTTACTGTTATTAAAACTTATTTTCAATTTATAAGTAAAATCTAACTGCATCACAAAGATTACCAATCTAACTAAGCTTTAATATAGCTTAAATTATTCAACATACAGAATAATAACAGATACTGAGAAATAAATCACGCATACACATCAAGAGAAATGCTATTGTGAAAATGTCCACACAGAACACCCACTGAGGATTACACAGAGCAAACAGCAAGAGAAAAAGGAAATGGTACTGTGCAATTAGTCCCTAGAAAAATAAGGAAGGCAATTTCTGGGTCAAGTCTTTACAAAGAGACTGTCACTTGAATTTGCAGATAGCTTGCAACTTTGATATTGTCCACAGTCATTTATTAAATGCGATACATTTGTAGGTTTTTCAGACAAAGTATATTTTGAACACAGGAGGGAGCCAGTATCCCATCTATATTTTCAATCCTACACTCAGCAGTAAATTGTTTTGTAGATGAGACTATCTCTCAAATGTATTCTCCTGTTCATTACCTGTAAATATTTATAATATTGCTGAATGCTGTCACAGTTATTTCTAAGATAAGACATTATTGTGCCATGGTTTGTAGCTGTGATGATAGCACATAGTCAATTTTTATTGCTGTGTTTAAATGTAAAAAATAACTCTAAGGCAGATAAGTTTAAAAACAAAGTATCAATTCTTTTCTATGAAAAGCTATAACCACAGATTCATACAAAATATAAACAGTGAAGGATGAGAATATCATGGAGGCACACTTAAAAGCTGTTAAATTTACTGGAATCCAGCATTCCCACTAATAGTAGACTTATCACCAGGTCCTCTGATTTAATTTTATTCTTTCACTCTATAGTGCAGTATGTAGTTAGTAAAAACAAAAAAAGAGGGTTCCTTTGTGTGATAATACCACAAAGTTAGGGTAGAGACCCAGAGAGAAGTCCTGGTATCTATGGGTTCAGGGTCACACAGTCAACAGTGTTATTAACTAAAAAAACAGTGATAAACAAAACAGTCCTTGGGTTCCAGACAACGAAAAGGGTTAGGATAGTTTCATGGTCCAGACGCGGTTAAAATATATTTTAGCGTAAAGTTCCAAACCCTCGACCATGCTGTGAGTTCTGCGCTCTATCCAGGCTATAACCGAGTGGAGTGGTCCTGAAGCTGTTACCAGGGTAATAGAGCCTTTGGACTCTCCGTACAATGATTTCCTTGCCAAGCTGTTCTTACGATTATCGGGACAGTTACAAACTCCCGGTCAAGCTGTTCTGGCGACATTGCAGCGGTAAGTACAAAACTCCCATCCAAGATGTATTTTAATATCCCCGCAGTACTCCTCAATAGCGTGATGTTCCCAGCTCTCTATCACCATGATAGGGATCTGAACCTCAGTCTCCCTGCTCCATCTGGTGAACAGACACACAAGCAACACTGGATGGAGCAGAGATTCATGGTAATAAGATATGTGGGATAGTTGCAGGTCAGATGCAGGAATCACAATGGAGCTAATAAGAGACAAAACTCTACACCAAGCGCAAGAAATCCTGGAACACCCTCTAGTTCCCCCTGCAGGCTCTTTTAAAGTGTCCAAGTTTGCCATGGTTCAAATCCCACACTGAAGGGATACTCTAAGGTCAGTTTGGTTCAGGATTGGCTGGGATAAAAAAAATGAGTTGGCGATGATCAGGGATTTGGATTCTCCCCACATGTAGCTCTTCACTGCTGGGCCGGTGACTCCAAGTCTGTCAGAGTGAAGGAGAGAACAATAGTGGTCAGAACTGGTACACAAGATTTCTAATCCCAGTTGATGAAGAGCAAATCCTCATTTTAACCCCTTACAATCATTTTTAGCATTGCAGGGGCTTTAGGGGTTGATGACTTCTTGTTTGTCCAGAGGGAGGGGATGGAGTCCAGGAAATTGTGTACCCACTATTTTGTAATTGTTAAAAGCAATAGGATAAATAGCTGCAACCCACCTGGCTTATTTAAGAATTTTGCAGGCATTCATATATTCATCTCCACACTAATTGTCCATAGCCCAGGGTTACACAGAAAAGGTAATAAAGATGAGAACACAAAGATAATCTTTTCAACAAGCAGTCCATATACAAACACTCCGTTGTACAGATCCAGAGTGACAGATGGGGAAGATGATGCAAATCAGACCTATCAAGTCACACCTTGTGACCCTCTTAGGCGGGAGAGAGCATTAAATCCAGTGCACTATTTAAGTGCTATGCTTTTACAAGGCCACCTTCTGAGTCCTCCTAGTCAAACTATCAAACTGCACTATGCCTGCTCCTGAGACAGCTTCTTCTACACTTCACAAGTCTACTGCTGTGCGTCTTGGAAGAAGTCAGCTCAGAAGCCAGTTTAGTGCGTAAAGAGAACATTAGACTTAATGCATTTTCCTGGGGAAAAGGGGTCACAGAGAATGTCATTTATTTATTTATTTATTTATGTTTTGCTAACTACATAGTGCACAAGGCACTATTTTGTAAGATTACAGACATCAGAAGTGTGGCCTGCTGTGTAAGTGCAGAATAAGATCCAGACAATTCTGTTATCATGTTTTTTTCATAGGTTGTAGTGGCTAAGATTTGGCCAGGGTAAGAACAGGATGTAGTCAAAACAAGCCAAGATCAAGATGAAAGGAGTCAATCACTTAAGCCATAGATGTAGTATTATGCAGAAGTCAGTACACAAAATAAAAATAGCAAATAAATAGATAAAAGCTGCATTGAGGCAAAGAGCAAAAATATATAAAAGTATAAGAGCAGAAATAGACCAGGCTACATAGTTCATGACCAGAAATGCTTCCATCAAGATGAAAGCTGAGATAATGTCGGATCTTGGTTAATGGTGAAATAATAATACGAAAGTTATGAGAAACTTTAGATTTAGAAAGCAGCAGGACTAATCCTTGACAGTCACATTTGGGTGTATTATTGTTTACATAGTGCCTAGTGCAGTATGTAATTTATGCAAATAATCCCTCGACTTGCAAAGAGCATAGAAAAACAGTGCGCATTATATGCAACTCAGGGACTCTTCTTGAAAGTCATCTCATATGCTGAAAAATGCTTTATCCATTGTGATGCCTTATGAGGTAGGGGAATTGTGATTTATAAAGCCGGGAGCGAGTATAGTTCCGAATATATGGGATGACTCTAAAACCAATTGGGACATGTTGTTTTTCATATCAGAGATGTGTCTATAGCTATTGATTCATATTTTTTCTAATTCAGCACATCTACTTGTATTGTGCATTGCAAATAAGCTTTCCCGTATAAATAACATCAGTATTGTCATCAATGGACAAGTTCATAAAACAACCTGTCTGGACTCCTGTGAGTCATTAAGGAGAGCAAAGCATAAAAAAGGAGTAACTTTGTACCTGGGCAAAACCATGTTGCATCAGAGGGGGAGGTAAATTTAAAATGTGATGGTAGATTTATAGTTGGGATAGGGCATGTCCTAGATCAACTTTACATTTATCTGTAAAAATAAAGCTATCAAGTATCTGTGTGCTACATGAAAAACACACAGTATTTAATGTATGTGCATAATAATAAACTAATTTTCACCCTTTGCATTGTAACATGGTTTGTCCAGGAGAAGACGTACTCCTTGTTTTTGCTTTGCTCTACTTAATGACTCAGGGCTCATGACTGCACACATAAAAGAATTGCCTACAAGATTATCATGTTAATTTACTTTTATTTCATTTCACTACATATGTTACAGTAAATTACCCTATTGAGGCCTTAACGGTTACCAATAAATAATAGCAAGAGAAAGCGAAGGTTTGCCAATCCTACCAGTTGTTAAGAAATAAGAGCTCTCTATCATCTGTGCAATGACTGCTACCACTAAGAGTAGGATTATGTCTGCAGTTCACTGATTCAGCTGGTTGCTAGGCAAATATTTAAAAGCTTCATTCAGCTCTTAGGCGGGGTACACACTACAGGAAAATTCTAATGATGCTATAGTTTTAGCAATTTTACCACTGGCAGGAAAAAAAAAAGTTCTGATCAGCATCCCGATTCATGTGTACACAATATACATGATTACCTTCAGATCTGTGCTCTTCATCTGTCATAGCCATCGGCTGCAATTAGGTAGTCCAGGCAAGGTAAAATGATTGGAAGGATCTGTAATGGGATGGGTGGTGAGGATGATTGACAAACACAATTCATGAATTCATGTAAATCACCCAGGACAGAGAGCGAATTGTCCTGCTGGAGGGAGCACTCAATATACAGGTTATATTACTCTGCCCATCGCTGGCTCAGGCAGTCTTCATTAAAAGCTTGCAAACACAGTAATGCACCCACCACCAAAATCAAATAGTCAGCAATAATACAGCTTCCCACTCCAAAAATACTTCTCACCAGTAACAATGTGCCTGGAAGAACTTCCTCCACTGATCAAGAAATGAACAGCGCTTGTGTTTTACAAGAGAGTGCACCAACAGATAAAATATATTGTTTCTATGGCCAGTATTTCTCCTAATGTCAATAATATTTATTGATTATCCTTATAACGCACCTATAAAGTTGTTATACATCTCCTCCATGGCGAAACAGAACAAAACCAAGTGCAAAATATGTCACTGTACCTTGCACCCCTCAACTGCTGTCTGATCCATAGTCTCCCGTATCATCGAAAATCATGGGACCAGAGAGGAATCACATAGTATTTTGGAGTAAATACTATATTGGCTGCAAATATCACTACAAAAGTTTTACTACCAGACGAGTGCTCACTAGGTACAGGAAGTGCTGACCTATCCTCGCAGGAAGTGAGGATAGGTCAGTATGTAATGTAATATGTAATACAGTCAAGACTGTATTGAAAAGACAATCAATCCTGCGTACACATGAGGATTGGAATGACATTGTTCCATCGTTAAACGGGATTTTCAGTTCAGTTTGAAAATCTCTTTCAATGATATTATGTGCTTTGGAATGATAATCATTCCTAGTTGCAGGGTACACACTACTGTGATATCGAGCCAATCGGACATTTCTCGTCTGATGGGCCCGATAATCGGCTGAAAACACAGTAGAGTGTACCCAGCTTCAATCTGGCAGCCTCAGGGGTGCAATCACCTACCACACTCATGTAGCTAATCATTCTACAGTTCTGATTGGTGCTACTGCCTTTATAAACCTCTTCCTGGCAGCATACTAATGCTGGTTATAGTTCCTGCTTGGGCTAGGGTGCCTTGTATCCTGACCTGTTTTGCTATCAGTGTTTGACCTGGATTGTTTATAGGAATTGCTTTCTTCTCCACTCCTGACTCTGGCGTTGTTAAATGGATTTGCTCTCATATCTCTACATGCCCTGACCCCTGGCCTGTTTAAAACATTTCGTTATCTTCTTCTACCAAATACATTCTGGTTGCTCACTACCAGTTAATGTGTGCTGTCACTCCATCAGACAAGTGCCAGACTATTCTCCATTAACCCTGGCCTGTCTGGCTCAGAGTTCTGATAATCTATCCTGGTTGCTCAATACCTCCTACTGTGTTCTGTGCTCCCCACCGGGCAGGTGCTGGAACAACATCGCTACTAACCAAGCCTGGGGGCAACTGAGTACTGTGGAACATAACAAGTTCCTCGGAAAGGGGGCTGCTAAAGGTGAACATCTCGAGAAGCAGTTCTATCAGTTGAGGATCTCGCGCTACCCTGCCCTTAACAACTGCTAACCAGAAAGAGTAATACAATAGCACATTCAGTGCATTTTTGTTTCCCAATACCGAAAGCTCCATCAAGTAAACATTTAGATGTGTAGACTTGTGTGCAACATCAAATCTGCTCAAAATATGCAACAGCTATGAACTTCAAGTGAACCTGTTGCCTACACACAGCGAAGATACCTATTTGTGGGCTTAACCTACATTCATGTGAATGCTGCTTATTAGATCACTAGGGCCTCATGTGTCAGTAATGTCACTTATTCCTAGTAAATTGATATGTTGCATTCACATGAATATAGGTTAAGACTTAGTTGGCAACATATTAAAATTATTCCCAAGGGCACAGTGCTGCTGCGTTGATGCATGTAAGCAAATTATACTGCTTCAGCAGGCACTGGAACAGAATTTGCATAATGTCTTGTTTACACTAGTTCATTATAATACACTTCTTGGAATTTTAAATATTGGAGTGACATTAACAGGCCTTTTCCCAAATGTTGTTATGGGGTCTGGCTGCATTAAAATCACTCACAATGTCCCTTTGATTTTCTAGGTTAACCAAACTCAACCATTGTCACGCTAGAAACCAACAAGCTATGGAAAACTATTAAAGCAGGGAGCAGGTCACTATAAATATTGATTAAAACAGTTCCAAGTTTGAGCATTTTTCTTTCAGTTCTCATAACAGTTTGGCCACAGGGGGGCAATGTTCAAAAGGAAGATCTTTTACCTTGGTAAAGCAAACAATATGGGTGTTGTTATAGAATATATATATATATATATATATATATATATATATATATATATATAGTATAAGTATGCATTAGTAAACGGACATGTGTTTTAGAGAGTTTTACATTTATAGATGTATATAATTACTTATTAGACTCAAGATGCAAGATTTTACCTGCTAAACATTTATAGACATAAGGGTGCAGGGACTGATGTGAATGAGTTCTCTGTACAGCGCTGCGGAATCAGTGGCGCTATATAAATAAATGGTGATGATGATGATGATAAGGGTGGGCTTTGTAAGCAATCTGAGAAGAAATGAGGTACTTTGTGAACAGTTATAGAAGTAGAAAGGTACTTTGTTAGCATTCATAGAAGAAAGATTAATACTTTAAGTAGCAAATTAGTTGAAAAGACCAGTTTCTCCCTTCTATGTAGTTCCTGTATATTCCACTAATTTAAGGGAGAGATTCAATTGCCAGCATTGTGAGCGCAGACATGGTGCTGTACATATTGACGGCAATTAAGGTAGGAAGCTTCACTCATTTTTGGCGGTGAGCAGAGATTCCAACTATAACATTGGCTCCAGGTGTCTCTGCGAACTCTCTGGAGATACGTTGTGCCGAATTGAACCCCCCTAAGAGAAGTAGATATTAGGGGCCTGTTTCAGATTTGGATATCCATTTGCGTGTCATATCATGCATGTAGAAGCTCTATGCAAGTTCCTGAATGGCAGAGCCGTGCCTTAGAATTCTAGCACCTGGGGTGAGAAAGACGAATTCCTCCTCCCTAGCCCTCAATTTTAACCAAATAAACCTAAAATATTCTTAAATTGCACCCCCATTCAGCGTTGCGCCCTGGGCGATCGCCCCTGTCGCACAGCCCTGAACGGGACTTACGCCAGTGATCGCAATTACATGCAATTTATGCCCAAACACAAATGACACAATGATTATAGCAGTTGTCATACAATAGGTTATAAACTGCATTTTAAAACTGATATCTTTAACAAATTTACTCACCTTTATTTATCACTGTTTCACCTCTGCCATTTATTAATGGAGACTACATTTGTGTGAAATCCTTTGCCAGTCTGTGTGTATCAGTTAGCTGACTAATAATCACCATTGTTCTTGCGAAACAAAGCTGCAAACATTTATACAAGCCATGTGGCTCTATAGTTGCTTCCCATTGTCTGAAGCAATGCTTTGTGTTGTTAAATGCCAGCTGAAGCAGTTGGTCACCTCTAATAGCTTTACACATCCTCCTGTAATTAGAACACCTCATATATTCTTCAAGTGCCTGTTTTTTTTATTCCATTACTGCTGTTATCACAGAGAAAGTTACAATGTATTGTGCTGATAATTAATGGGTTAAATAATTATGCGTAGTACAGTTAATTATACTAATTAAGGGAAATGAGTCTCTAACAAAATAATAGGTTCTTTCAACCACTGAAATTGTAATGTCATATACTGCAGATGAGAATAAGAAGCGGGAGCTGGCTGACTCGCAGAAAGTCTTTTCAGGTTTTAACACTGTAATCTTTTCAATGTCAACATGAAAGGACAACTAAAATTAAAATTTTCAATTATGAACCATGGAGATATGGGGGTAAATGTATCAAGCTGAGAGTTTTCCAGCGGGTTTGAAAAGTGGAGATGTCGTCTATAGCAACCAATCAGATTCTAGCTATCATTTTGTAGAAAGTACTAAATAAATGATAGCTAGAATCTGATTGGTTTTTCAAACCCACCGGAAAACTCTCAGCTTGATACATTTACCCAATGATGTTTAGTGTTACCAAGACCTTCCACTGTAGATTTTTCTAAAACTGAAGTATTAACTCCCCATTCCACAACTATTTAGGACAGTGTTCTGATGGAATCTCATTCAGGTCAAAAAATTGATACCACAGGCATTTAAGTTGCTGTGACATCACTAGCCCCGCCCATGTATATGAATCAACCAATCCACACAGTGCATTTCTGCTCAGCATAGTCTGGTAAATGTCACTCACGCTCAGGGCCGGATTAACCCTAGGGCTAACTGGGCTACATCCCAGGGGCCTCGGGCATCCAGGGGGCCCTTGAAAGTGCTCAGCAGCAGTATTGATCAGTCGGGGGCGGGGGCGCCCCCGGAGCGATCAATGCTGCTGAGCACTTTCACTGGGGTCCTTCCCCGGCGAGCTGTAGTCTCCTTACTGAGGAGATCTCATGAGTCTCACTCTCACGAGTTCTCCTCAGTAAAGAACGTACAGTGCACCAGGGAAGGACTACAATGCCAGGAGAAGGATGTAAGTGCCTTGGGGGCGGCCCGGCTCACCGGGGAGGGGGGGGGGGGGGTGTGGCCCGGATCACGGGGGAGAGGGCCTCACAGGGGAATGGAGGCCCCCTTAGCCCAGGGGCCTCCATTCCCTTAATTCGGCCCTGCTCACGCTCAGTCTGCTTAGTTACACAGAAGCGTCTCCCATCTAACATGGCAACTTGCTGCAGAGGTGTGAATGGAAGCATGGTGGACCGAAGAGTTAAATATAAACCCTCCAGTTATTTCATGCATATTATTCATCTCAGCAACACACTACATCTGCTATATGATAATGACAAATATGGGCTTTATATACTCTTTCATACACAGTGAAACTGCCTGTGTGTGTGTCTATAACATGTTCACAGACAATATACCAAATAATGTATTTTCTATATAAACATGAATTGGTAACAGAGATCTCTAACCTTCCCTGAGGTAATCCATAGTAATGTCATGCTCACAAAAACTGAATTGCCAAAGTCATCTTGCATTACTGGTAATTACACAGCTCTGATATAACTATTTCCTTGTTCAAATACAATTCATACTTACCTTACTGTGAAACAACATGTCTTCTCCCATACGTTTATTTAAAGGCATTATATGAATTTTAAAATATTACATTTATAACCATTAAAAAGTTTGTTTGGACAGATCCATAATCAAACCACTGAGCTAATCAGCTGTTAGACTCACAACTGAGCAGGAAACAGCAGCGAATCTAGAATATATTTTAGAGAGGGAGATGTGATTTATTCCCCGCTCACTTGTTTTTAGATTTATCAGTGGGCTTCCTGCATCTGCACAGTATGTGCAGTAGTGATGGGAAATCTAGTTCATTTTGGAGATTAGTTCATTCTGATCTAGTATACTCAAAAGATTAGTTAATTTGGTTCATGATCGAAATGATTCAAATGAGCCCAAAGAGCCAAATGAACCAGATGAACTATTGAACTACTGAGCGAGGAGAATGACTCATGACTATATAGTTCAGTGATCAGCTCCACAGAGTCCCAGACAATGTCTGAGCACAGCAGAACCACCTGTGGTAGTTTAGAGGTACTGACTCATGAGTATTACATGAGAGAGCTGAATAGCAGCACCACCTGTGGCAATTTAGAGGTACTGACTCATGAGTATTATTATTATTATTATTATTACCATTTATTTGTATAGTGCCACTAATTCCACAGCGCTGTACAGAGAACTCACTCACTTCAGCCCCTGCCCCATTGGGGCTTACAGTCTAAATTTCCTAACACACACACACACACACAGACTTGGGTCAATTTTGTTAGCAGCCAATTAACCTACCAGTATGTTTTTGGAGTGTGGGAGGAAACCGGAAACACCCGGAGGAAACCCACGCAAACACGGGGAGAACATACAAACTCCACACAGATAAGGCCATGGTTGGGAATTGAACTCATGACCCCAGTGCTGTAAGGCAGAAGTGCTAACCACTTAGCCACCATTACATGAGAGAGCTGAATAGCAGTGCTGCTCTGGTAACACCTACAAACCCACTAGCATCTTTAGCACAGATAGAAAGTGTAGGGAGAGGGGAGTTCAGGACCCAGTACCAAAGCCAGAATTAAGACTAATAAGACAGTGATTTTATCACAAAACGGTGAGTAGCATGAGCACACACACAGACACTCTCACTCACACTTAGGCTTTAGCTAGTCAGTGCAATTTCAAATGTTTTTTTTTGTAAATTAAATTAGATTTGTATTCATGGACTGTTTTGTGCTTTCTACTTTCCTTTTACAGTTAGGAACTAAAGAGCCAGTGTGAGCTAGACAGTGAGCGATGCTGCTGGAGCTGCTGCGTTTTATCTCTGTCTGACTCCTCCCACTTCTATTAGATCCTGATGAACTAATCTTTGCCAGAGCTGTGAACTAAATGAGTTAGTTCACTTTGAAGTATAGTTCATATTAAACTGATCATTCGTGAACTACCCATCACTAATATGCATGTCTGTGTTGGCAGACAGGATTCACACTAAGTGGCCGAGGCAGCACACTCCTGGCTGGGAGGGGGAGGGGGGGTGATCACCCCAATCACCCTCCTGGTTCCACCACTGGCAGGAAAATAGATTGGTGCCAATGGCTGGTGCAGCACCCAAGAAGGCTATTGCTCCTCGCAACAAGTTCCATTTGTTACGTCCATGCTACACCCCTGGTTCTGAGGTCTTACATACCTCTCAAATTACTTTGATATATTTTAGAAATTAATAGCTTAGTTCTGTAAAGAAACTCCTATATTAAAGATGTTTTCTACTATAAGAGCTTGTACACACTGGTGTTAAAAAACAGTGCTGTGTTCAGAAGCATATGTAAAACATTGTACTTTTTTGTTGCTTTAAAAAGAGTATCAGAAGTGTGTTCCCAAACCCTCCCTGCAGCATAGTGCACTATGCACTCAGTGAATGCTCCCTTTAGTCTCCCTTGTATTTTACTGTTGATATTGACATGAAGCAAATCAAAGTAAAGCCAACACTTGTCAAAAATATGTGTGTGTACAGGTCCATTTACTTACATTATTGTTGTGACTATCAGCATGACAGCACGTTTAATAAGTTTTAAGACTGTTTAAATTACATAAAATTAACCCCTGCATGTCAAGACATTAACTGAAAAATGAACAGCAATGCTTTGTAAATCAGTTGTGGAATATGAATCAACAAAATAAAAAAATACATACCTATCTGCACATATGTTATTCTTTTCTGCCGCATATAGACAGAGTTGAAATATTTGTTATATAAGAATACTAGGATTTCTGGCTAAGGCAGGCAATCTGTCCTAAGACTGTTAAATCCCCTGGTCTTATGCTTTCAATGCAGCTTTGTAGATCCTTCCTTATCTCTATATAAAGGTTAATCTTCCAGTCTGAATCCATGTTTATCCACAGATAGCAGCTACAATGGAGGAAGCAATAGGTATGAACCTGGAAGGCGTGAAAAAGAAAATTTATCATGGAGGAACAGGAGACCTACCTAAATTTATCACTGGATCAAAGGTTTGTCTTCCTGTGCTGTAACTTTGCCATGTGCACTAGTCATTGTTTTCCTAATAATATTACTATGTATCTCTTAAGGGGGCAGCGTAAGAGAATGCCACTGGACACCATAATATATTTCCTAGTAGCTGTTTGTTTCTCTGTATGTTGCCCTTAGTATATTGATCCTATATATAAGTTACCAATGCTGAATCTTATGTTGAAAAACAAAATATCAAAATGAAAAATACGGACCTTTATTGCAATATACAATATGATTTATATATTTACACTATTACATGTAATTTGGTTTTTGCATTATACATTTCTTTTATTATAACTTGCTCTTCGAATTCAGTGATTACGCTAATTAGTCTGTAATGTAGAACCTTCAGACAGATTTTCTAAACTAGTATTACAGACGCTGAATCTATACATTGTGACATATAATTAACAATGTAACAACTGTATATTTTTTTAAACCACCTGGGAAATCTTTTGCTGCATAATATGGTTAATGTGAGAATTTCAGTGGCATTATAAAATGGAGCTGCAGTATTACACATCAGCAGATGGTTGTATTCATACTTAATGACAATTGTTATTTATTTATTTTATATCCTTACTGATTAAATATACATTATAATAGTAGTGGAATAATCATCAGAAACCAACAGCAAAGACACTGGACTAAAAGCATCACTGTAGAAGCCACACAAAGAAACATATTACTTATGCTGTGAGAAGGTGGCTACCTCCTTTAAATTAGTCAATATAACTACCTCCACATGAATACTTGACCATATACTGTACTCTCCAAAAGTGTATTTATTGTGTGGAAGAATATTTTTACTTTTACTGCAGGAAAAAGAGGTGTGGCCTTTTGACAAAAAACAGTTTGGGGGAGTTTTTGGCAGGACTAATATACGGGTATGGTCAAGTGTATCCTGATTTTTTTTTGTACTAGGAATGATGGCAAACATCTATTTTAAAGTAGAAATCATGTTTTTTTATATTGCTTAAATTATTATAAAGTGTGATTAATCATCTAAATATTAACAATCCCAATAATCAGTGTTATAAGTAATAGAATATTGTTTACTAGCAGAAAAACTCTGTCTTGAAGTAAGATTTATGCAGTAGTGTGTGATGTCACAATCACACTTATTACCTAGCCACAAAAGGTACTTTTTATAATTCATTTCTGAATTGCTGAGGTCTCTGGGCTATTTGGCTTCTAAGCAATGGAATGAATTTGTTTTTTTTCTGGGCTGCTGAAAGTTTGTCCTGTCTTCATTTTTATTTTGTAAGAGATTACTGTGTGTAACATAGGCACCCCTGCCACTCAAGGTTTTTCTGGGATCCTTGGAGACCTCAGCAGTCACAGACATATAGGCTACCGTATGTTCTATTGAATTTTCAAAGGTGTCTGTACCGTGGCAATAACTAAGATGGCTACAGACACCCCGCTCTGTTTCAAAATTCTGCAGATACTATTGACTGGTAAAAAAAATTGTCAATAGGGTGTCAGTGCAGGGACATGCACAATCCTTCTAATGAGGATGAGAGAGGGTCCCTTAAAAAGACATCTCTTTTAACAGAACAAAGTTAGGTGCAAATTATAAGTAAAGCAAATCTATCCTCTGCTCATCATCACTTAGACTGTGTGTGTACACAGTGCACTGCAAGTTGGTAGCACTTCCAGTTGGAAAACTGCATATCAGCTAAAATGTATACAATTTATTTTATTTAATAAATATTTCTTCATTTGGTGTACTAGAGGTCTTACTATATTATGAATGATTTTTTGCCTACTGGCTATTACCTATTGATCACTGTGAGAATTACACTGTCCTGCGACATTCCTTTATTGTTTAGGGTTTATAATTATTAATTGTGTAATATTGGACAGTTATTGTTCTCTGTTTCCTGTGACATTACATTATTGTTTATGTTTTAGAATGACCAATTGTGTGATATTGGACATTTATTGTTCACTGTTTCAGCACACTTTTTTGATAGATCTTTTTGTTTGCTCTATTAATAACTAGCTGATGTACCCAGCAGGCGCGGGCTGGGAGAGGGAAGCCCGGGGCCGCATCCCCTGTCATGTGATGCGGCCGCCTGTGCGCGGGGGAAGTGCTGTATTTTGCATCCGGGGGGGCGGTCGGCCGGCCGGCCTATCCCCCCGGCCCGAGTAGCGGTCTGACCGAGCGGCCCGGGGGGCCGCTGCCCCCCAGGCCAGCCCGCCCCTGGTACCCAGCGTTGTCCAGGTTTAAATCATCAAGTTACTAAGTTATCAATGAGTTGGATGTAACTGTCAACCTTTTAAAACGAATTAGCAGCTTAGCAGCTCTTCCATCACACCCATGAGGTGGCTGCCCAGTGTCGTTTTTGTTTTTATATTAATTGTCATCCAAATCCATCCAGTGGAAGGATCAGAACAGGCTCCCCGGGTCAAAGTTCTCCCCAGCGTACACCAACGGGAGGTCTGACTGGGACCCTAACCCCGCTAAAACCTGGCCAGGATCCAACTGGACAACCTCGCATTGACTTCATCCCAATCGGTGCAGGGATATTCGAATGCATAACTAGACAGACAAAAAGACAAACAGACCAATGATTTTTATATATAAGATGTTAATCAAATCTACCGAAAGAGAAAAATAGTGCGTTTAAATAATGCCAAAAGCTTGACTTTTAAGCTAAGTAAAAAATAGGACACTACTGCTGTACTGGTACCTTCAGCGTTTGTAGGAGTAACCCATCTAGCGTTGATGATGATGATGCTTTGCAGGGAAGCTTGCCACCAGTAGCAGTGCCAATGCCGATGATGACCTCTTCATATATAGGGGTTTTCACCCTAGGAGAAATATAAATCTAAAAAATATATATCAGATAATATATTTATCTCTATTATTTCTCCCTCCTTCTCACTCTCCTTTTGATACCTTTTCTCCCTCCTTTCCCCCTCTGCTTGCCTCCATGTTTGTCTCTCTCTCTATTGGTAACTTCTAACGACAGCCTTTTATAGTGTTTTCTGCATTCTGCGCCAGCGAAATGTGATCCTTCATGACGCGAAATCAACGAAATGGAATCAATAAGGGAGATCTGCAGATGGAACAATAATTATAAGGGAAATTCCGTGTGAAACATTCCGCTGTAAGAACATGCAAAATTCTGAATCTGGAACTTAGGCAAGTGTTCAGTGGAACAGATTTCAACAATTTTCTCAACACTATGGTCGATTGTAAATCGTCTTGTGTATTTTTATTTTAATTAAGTTGGTTTTGGGTGTTTACAATGTCACAGGTTTTGTACACATTTTTCCTGGTCCATTTCAAAATGTAAGGAGGGGATTAACGTTTACGTTTAGTATTATATAAGCCATATAATGAAGTAGAAAACATGATGAGATACAGATTTAGAGATGCAGAAACCATTAAAGCAATACTGTTGCATCCCCTATCTATGTTGCAAAAGCTTAAAACATTCTTTATGCACATTCACTATTGAATTATATGAGTGGTCACCTCCAAGGTTGTTTAGAATTGTGTTCCAATACTGGTATAAAAAAATGTAGAATGTAGGATGAACATGACAGGAAAAATGCATTAACTTGGAATGTATACCTCGTAAGGAGAATGAAATCTACCCATCATCTCACTCATTGCTGTGTAAAGTGCAGACCACCATATGAAAAAGCCAAGGGTGACAGCATCTGAAATTCAGAGAATTACTGTAAATGTGAATGTCACTCAGGTTGTGACAAAGCTGTTTTATAGCAATACTCTGTGGATTTATCCTCAAATATGTTTTTCTTGTTCTAAATAACTTTTAAAAGAGCTACATCAGCGTATTTCTTAAGCTAATTAGGTTAAAACAGAAATGAAATAACTCCCTTGATCAATTCCATTTTTAATTGTGTTTTATTGCCAGTGTTATATAGGCCCATGGTGGCAGCACTCTGCTACAATGTGTAATTAATCTTGTTGTGTTTATGAGAGCACATTACTTGTACTTAAAATTATCAAAGGAGAATGTACCCGGGCTGGATTTAAATTCTTTTCTTTCGTAGACCTTGTTTTCTCTGCTATCCCAAAATCCCAGCCACCATATTTGTCCATGGGCACAACCACCATTTGTTTAAAACATATAAATGAAAATACTGTAACTCAGGTGTCAGTATGAGGGCCCAAAATAAAATATTAAATTGATAAATAGAAATGACCATGATTTCCCCTCAGATATGTCTGAGAAATGTTAAGACAGTTCAACACTTTAGGAACAGTTTTCAACAAACCCTAGGTGACACCCAGGGGACATTTCCAGCCCCATATTAGTAAATAATGCCAAAAGCTTGACTTTTAAGCAAAGTAAAAAATAGGACACTACTGCTGTACTGGTACCTTCAGCGTTTGTAGGAGTAACCCATCTAGCGTTGATGATGATGATGCTTTGCAGGGAAGCTTGCCACCAGTAGCAGTGCCAATGCCGATGGTGACCTCTTCATATATAGGGGTTTTCACCCTAGGAGAAATATAAATCTAAAAAATATATATCAAATAATATATTTATCTCTATTATTTCTCCCTCCTTCTCACTCTCCTTTTGATACCTTTTTTCCCTCCTTTCCCCCTCTGCTTGCCTCCATGTTTGTCTCTCTATATTGGTAACTTCTAATGACAGCCTTTTATAGTGTTTTCTGCATTCTGCGCCAGCGAAATGTGATCCTTCATGACGCGGAATCAACAAAATTGAATCAATAAGGGAGATCTGCAGGTGGAACAATAATTATAAGGGAAATTCCGTGTGAAACATTCCGCTGTAAGAACATGAAAAATTCTGAATGTGGAATTTAGGCCAGTGTTCAGTGGAACAGATTTCAACATTTTTCTCAACACTATGGTCGATTGTAAATCGTCTTGTGTGCTTTTATTTTAATTAAGTTGGTTTCGGGTGTTTACAATGTCACAGGTTTTGTACACATTTTTCCTGGTCCATTTCAAAATGTAAGGAGGGGATTAACGTTTATGTACTATACTCTTCTTAGTATTATATAAGCCATATAATGAAGTAGAAAACATGATGAGATACAGATTTAGAGATGCAGAAACCATTAAAGCAATACTGTTGCATCCCCTATTTATGTTGTAAAAGCTTAAAACATTCTTTATGCACATTCGCTATTGAATTATATGAGTGGTCACCTCCAAGGTAATTCATACTATATAGATAATGTAGCCAAGTTGTTAATTTTTTCTTTTCCTAATGGGGACCTTTGGCAGTTTTGAATTTATGAGAGTTTGCTGAACCCCTGTTCTCCAGTAACTATGCTGACTGTCATAGTACATAATAAACTAAGAGCAATGCAAAGTTATAAAAACAGTTTTCAGCTTCATTGTGTGGATCTCATTCAAAAGAGCTAATGGGAGATTCTCTTTTCTTACAAGGTGGGAAAAGTTGCCTTGAATGTTGACTTATTACATTTTCAGACAAGTCCTCAGGATATTTAGAGATAAGATGCTGATGATCTGAGCTCTCTTTAGTGGAAAGTGTGATCTTAAAAATAGATTGAAAAGTATGGCCTCTCGAACTGCTGCAAAACAGAGATCAAGTTGCGCAGTGATTTGATCAATTATGACATTAAAGACATATATTTTTTTTAATATCTTCTCATGCTGTTTGCTGCTTTTTTATTTCCAAAAGTTTGGCTGTACTCTTCCTCCTTTACTTCTCTATGATTAGCAGGTGTCCAATAAGGATATATGCAAAGCGAACGCTGACGAGCGTTTTGCTTATTATGCTTTCTCTGGGCAATTATCTGGCTAATTACTAATAAGAATATATTGTTGAATTATAATAATAGTCATCTCTTTCCTCTAATATAAAGGACATTAACATTAGTTAATGTCCTTAATAGTTAGTTTGTTCTATTCAACAATTGAATAGCAGGTGTATACACTGGACACAAATGGAGGTGTTTATTAAACAATAAAATAAAGAGATAGCAAAGCTAATTGCAGTCCTTCTGTTATTTTTAATCACTATACACCGTTTAGCAAATAACTACACACTTTACACCAATTTGGTTTTTAATAAATATTTCGCTATTGTTTTTGAAACAAACATTTTTATTTTAATGTATATCAATAAAATGTATGATTTTAATGTTATGTGGACATCCCGGAGTGCTTCAATATATACTTCTGCTTCTCCAATTTATGTCTATAATTTAAGTATTAGGGAGCACCCTTCAGGATGATATATAAACTCAAACACTATTATCCTGAACTAAAATGAGCGAGGATCTTATATATATTAACTATTAAAACTGACCTAGTGCGGTTATTTTCAATTATTTGAGCACCCTCCTCCGCATCAGCAGCATATGCTCCTAGTTTCCGATAAGTCATTATCATCAGAAGTAGCTGCACCTGCTCTCTAGCAGGAACATATATGCCTCTTAAGAGGTGTATATGAGTGCTTCAGCAAGTCGGCATGAACCTGTACTGTACTCGATCAATGCTACAATGCCCCTTTCTTCCCAATCTCACCTCTGCAGGCAGTTCCAGAATTGGGCAATCTTTACAGGCCACATTCTGGGCATGCACAGAGCAGGATACACTACACGCCCCACTCTGCATCAGCCCCATAGTGGGCATATAGCTCATTTGGGCATAACATTGATCAGTGCATGGCATTTCGAAGGGGGGGGGGGGGGCATCTGGTTCAGTGTCCATCTAAATACCACTGAAATCAAATCCAGGGACTGAAACTTAAAAGTAGAGAATACATGTGGAATTTAAGTATGAACTTAAGAAGGGGTAGTTAGATATAATTAAAAATTTATGGGGATGGAATTTTTCAGTCATAAAATTTAGTGAAGCAATATACTTAGGGGTACTGTAAATGGAAAAATGAAGGAACAGTTTTATCCCGGAGTATCTAACAAGCAGGGAAAGCTGTGTAGACGATCTTTGTTTCATGATACATTTTCATCTGAGAATTGAAACTCCTAGGACATCTGGATTAAGACGTATAATGGCTTAGAGTATGGTAATTGTTCTCTCTTTAACATTAAAGGAATGCAACAGGTTTTATTACAATAATTCCACCAAAAACTGAAAATACTGTTTTGGGTGGAATATCCCAAGTACACCCTGGTCCTAAATGCTCCTCTCGCTGCTGCTGACAGCATGTTGTCTGATAGAGATGACTACAATTGTTATGAACTTGGTTGTGGGCCCAGGCCCTGGGTCTTTTGAGTCCAACAATTCCCCTAGCAGCCACTATATTTTGTAGGCAGGTCCAGCAGTTGTACTTTAAAATGCAGTGCTTACGGCAGTTGTGAAAGAGTTATGTGCTGCACCACGGCGGAACCTCTGCTATGTGTGCTGAACTCCTCCAATCATGCCTTCAGACAGGCTCTTCTGAGTTCTGATGCTTAGTCTACGCACATTAAGCAGACCTCAACATCTGAATATCAGCGTTAATGGCTCCAAAAACATACTAGTAGGTAAATTGGCTGCTATTAAATTGACCTTAGTCTCTCTTGGTCTGTGTGTGTCTATGTTAGGGAATTTAGACTGTAAGCTCCAATGGGGCAGGGACTAATGTGAGTCAGTTCTGTATACAGCGCTGTGGAGTTAGTGGTCCTATATAAATAGCTGCTGCTGCTGATGGTGATGAATGGATCCTCACTGCCCCAGTACTGCAGGCTCACTTTACACAGAGAGAGAAAGTTACCTGGGAGTAGAACATTTTTGAATAAACTTGATGGGGAAGTAATTTAGTATACTCAAAAGCAGGCTAGTACTATGCAACCTGTTGCCCTCCAGTTGTTGTATGCTGGGGCTTATAGGTTCACAAAAACTGGAGTCAAGTGAGGATGAGGGATGATAGGAGTTCTCTGTGGGAATATGATGTTGTCTGAGACCTGGCAAGGGAGCAACAGAGAATTAATTTATGTCCTATTTACAAATGATGCTGTTTCTGTGGATCATAGAACCTTGCAAAGGAAATGCAGGAGAAAGGAATTTTGGCAGGAAGGTATTGAATGATGAAAATAGTGGGGGAGGTATGTTGCCTAGAGCCAAATAGAGTCTTAATGTGGCTCTGGTGTCATTGATAGACATCATGCTGCCTGGACAAAAGGGCATCTATGGGAGGAGTGAGGAGAGTCCCAATACCTGCTGCAGTCCAGGGATTCTCTCCAGACTCCTGCCAAGAAAGGATTTTATCATACCAGCAGTGTGTTGTCCATTAACTTTTGGCAGAAGCAAGGACAGCATCCATTGAAACCAGCAGATGTCTGAGAACTTTGCTTTAATGTTTGTCCAATTTTAAAAGATTCATTAAAATATTTATTTGACTACACTATATAACTTTTTTTCTGTTCCATCTCTTTGCATATTTGGTGCCTCCACAACAGGAAAATGAGATCTATTTGAATGGATCAAGATGATATTGAGATGGTCTTTAATGTTTATATATCTGGTATGCTCTATCAATATCCTGGCAAGTGGTGGTGTTGTGGTTACCATACTTTCACTATTAGGTGTCTTCTGTGTATTGTTCCCACTGGGATATATATGTGCTCAGAATGTACATAAGAAAAAGATGCTTGTTAAAAATAAAAAAGCATATTTATGTGCATGTGTTGAGTTGGACACATCTCAAGATGCATCCATCTCAAAAAGAGTAGCATTTGCACCAGGTGTATGTCAGGCATAGCAAGTGTGTATACTTACACCCCTCGATAGCATAGAGGTGGCTTATAGATAGCCCAGACATGCGAGAGTGTTTTAGGAGTATATGTCAAGTTGTATTATCCTGTTTGTACAAAATGTAATAATGTAGTGAAATGTCATCAACACAAGAGAAGATAATAGTGACAACGTTATTAATACATGTGAAAGTCACATGTTTCATATGAAATATAATACAAACACAGAATACAAATTAAAATAAATGAAAAATTGTGTTGTCCCCCTTAAACAAACAAATTAGAATCTTTCTCCAGTAGTATTCCAATTGGGAGTGACAGTTAGGCAATACAATTTGACAGCTGGAGGGATCAATACACAATCAGCCAATCAGAAGCAGTTAGATAGTGTTGTTCATAGTCATCATCATCCTGTATGGTTGCACCAGCCCCCAGCACCTACAAGAGATATAAAAGTTGTATCAGCGAATGCGTCCATGTCTAATTGGGTCACAATTATGGGCACAGGCCCTTAGTGTATACGGCTTATACTTCCTGATCCCTACCTGCCTCCATCCACCTCTTTAGACATAAGAGGATGCAAGTCAATGATACGCAAAAGTCTACAAATGGATTTGTCATTTTTAGTGTCCCTTCACAGTACAGAAATGCGTATCTTATGCAAACAATATACCCAGATAAACGACCAATTGTCAATGAATCCCTTCGAGATTTTCAGTGCAGAGATTGTTATATAGTCTGTCTCTGTGAATCCTTAAAAGTTTTAACTAATCAAAAAGTTGGAAAATTCAGAACTTTCAATTCCCACTTATGTAGTGTCCTTTATTGACTCTGACACAAGAACAAATGTTCATTGACCACAGTTTGTCAAACGCAATGACATTGCGGTGTCACTAGTGTCCATGTCAGTGGAAAGGGCCCTAAACATCTGCATTATTTAGAAAGTGGATTTATAGATTTTTGATCCACTGTATCATAGCTTAGTAAGAAAATGTTCTAGGTACACACAGTGTCATCAACATGTTGACAATCCCAATTGTTATAGCTTTTTTTTTTTAGCTATATTTATTGTTCATGTCTGATTTCAATCAATAAACTTTTTCTATGTACACTTTTCTAACCTATTATCATGTCTGATAATAGACAGGGTGGATTTAATATTTGAGACACTTATATTCTCTTTATCGTTTTCTTTAACTTATTGACTAGGAATAGAAACTGACTTTTAAGTTTTAATTATCACCAATAAGCGAAAAATGTTTGGATAATTTTGAGATCATCCACAGTCTGACCTTATCAATGACATTCATACAGCATCACAAAGATCTTCATGAGTTTATTACTTAGGCATAATTGTTCCTTGAAGCCTTCTTAAATAAAGCTCTAACATTATCACAAAGGAACATCTGAAATAATCAAGGAGAATGTTCCTTACAAAACAGAGATAAGAAAAATGATTTAAAGGTATTATAAGAGGAATAGTTAGGTGCAGTGTATACCAGATACTGAGATTACAGTTCTAAAACTGTGTAATCGCACAAATGCCACAAGCACTTAGGAGTGCAGTAAATCACTGTAGGATCTGAGTCATTACCATCCTGCAAACAGTGAGATACCGCCAACAGCCTTTCATGTTCCTATCCTCAACTTATCCTAACTGTTCTCTGGATAAAATGTATAAATCTGTAGTGTTTCTAATCTCCTACTTCTGCAAGAAACTTTGTATATCACCATATTATAATGCATCATTGTATGTTCACTGCACAGTATAAGTTGTAGAAAGTACTAATAACAAGTTGGGTGTAGGAACTTTGTTTCATATAGAGATTTATTTGACACTGCAGTCTTCCTGCAACAGTTTAAAATGAGCCTCACATTACTAATCTGAACTGAAATACTCTGTGGTTGATGTTATTATTCAAATGCTTAAATTGGCTATACTGCATTCACTACATCTCTTATTTACCTGGGGCCTGATTCATTAAGGATCTTAACTTGAGAAACTTATTTCAGTCTCTGGACAAAACCATGTTACAATGCAAGGGGTGCAAATTAGTATTTTTCATGTAGCACACAAATATCAACTTTAAATTTCAGTGTACAAATAAGCTATCAAGTATTTGTGTGATACATGAAAAAACAGTCAGTATTTAACTTATATGCAAAACAAAATACTAATTTGCACCTCTTGCATTGTAACATGGTTTTGTCCAGGAGACTGAAATAAGAAGTTTCTCAAGTTAAGATCCTTAATGAATCAGGCCCCTGTTTAAAAACCTGGTAATGTGGGGGTGTTACAATAAAATATCCCCTAGCCTAGTTCTTGCAGCTATACTCCCTTGTCTCCCTGGTGCAGTAGGGACATGGGTGTATGGCTATGTGGCCTTCTGTTGTGACGGACCATGGGCCATGAACTGGCCCCCAGCCAAGTACTAAGGACCTAACAGAGGTGACTGGGTTGCCAGTCTACACCATTCCTCGTAGAGGCAATGCAATCATCTGACATCCTCAGTCTAGTTATGGAGGACCTACCACAGGCAAAATGACACAGTATGAAAATAATGTAGCTTAACTTTTTCATGTTCTTTTTTTGGTACTGGATGTCTGCTGAATCTGTCTCCTTCATTTGCATTAGGGACATGGGACTGCTAGCAAAGAAGAGGCGCTATTGTACATTATTGAACATTTTCATGTTTTAAATTGAAGTTTCAAGAAGTGGCATATGACATAAATACAAATGTAAATTGGTAAAGGTTGTGAGTGAGGTATGCCTGAAAAAATCCCTGCTGTACATTATATAGAGGTCGAATGATCAGTAAATGTGACAGACACACTTCCAAATATCTGCACACCTCACAAAGTCTTAGGTTTTTATGACTTTTCTGTTACATTAGGACAAACGCAGCCTATTATAACCGTGTTACATTCCATTTTACAGAGAAAGAAAAAGATTACCGCACCAGGTAGATTCAAACTTCTTCCAGAGAGATAATATATATATATATATTTATATATATATATATATATATATATATATATATATAGAAAGGAATATTATAGCTCCCAATAATGGCAATCCAACTGGAAGTGGTGCAACCACACATTCAAATTCATAAAGATACACAGAAGGAGGAGGAGAAGGAATGCATAAATGGGGCACTCTGAACCCTATATTAATAAAGTTTATTTTTGAATTTTATTAGTATGCATTAAATAATACCAAAGAATGTGTAGTAAAAATAGCGAAATATTAAAACTGTAATTGAAAAATGACAACCTTTAATGAAACTGTTAAAACTAGCAGATAGTAGTGCTAGAACACGCTGCTCGGCTTTATTTCAAATATAGACAAGTGTATTTAGTAATCTTTGTCCATGTCATGGAGATAATAACCCTTATTAACGTAGGCAATATTGCATTATCACAAATAGAGAAAATGCTGCTCCCAAAAGTCGAATCTAATACATTTTATAAGGAGTGCAGGTAAGGATTAATGCTTTTACCCAAATAAAATATTTGGGATATAGAGGAATAACGTTATTCCTTAAATCGGAATATACTAATATATGTAGCCTCCAAAAGATGCACCATCTTCAGTATTAAAGGGTGCAATCAGATATACACAGCATTGTCTGTGAGACTAATGCATGATTGGCTTAGAAACCCCTATAGTGTTAATATTGTAGGTTAACTATAATGTGTTAATCCTACATTCGCTCTATAACGCAAGTATTAATCACAAAGATCTTGGTTTGAATAGGAGTCTTTGATATCTTCCTAGCTAGTAATTAATCCATAATAGCACCTAAATCCTTAAACTACCGACTAGGTAGAATGATCAATAAATGTGACAGACACACTTCCAAATTTCTGCTCACCTCACAAAGTCTTAGGTTTCTCTGACTTTTCTGTTACATTGGGACAGACGCAGCCTATGATAACCGTGTTACATTCCATTTTGTTAGGTGACTTTCCATTTTCAAACGTTAAAATGCGACAGTGAGAGAACAGTCATTGATGACAGCAAGAAAGTTGGCATCCCCATGGAAATTATTATTGGAAATATGTTTAAGCTGGAGGTTTGGGAGATGCTGCTCGCGTCAATGAGGATCGATGAGGTGTCCGAATTCTGGTGTGACGTTACGGTGAGTATTTACTGTCCGTATTCTAGAACAATCATTAGTTTTTACTTCAAAGTCTAAAGCTTTTTATCTATTTGTGATTGATGTATTTGTTAGTGATTTTAGTTATTTGTGCATAGTACTAATTCTAATAAACTTGTGCAGTACAAACATATATCAAACATTGCACACAACTGCAAACTAAACATTGATAGGTATTGTGTGCTGCTTCCATGTGGCTTTAGATGGTGTAGTGCTGTAAACACCACATGTTGTCTTATGTCAGTATAGCCTGCCACTAAATGAGGAGGATATTTTTGCACACTGTTCCACAAAATATTTGCCTCTTTGCGTATTTGTCCACAAAATTTCGCACGTTTCACCAACGGAATTTGGCCTTAAGTGTTCTCACAAGCAAAAAACACAACAGAATAAAATGACTGTTGCCGTCCCAACTCTATTCATTCAGCGAAATGCAAATTTACAAACATAGGGGCAGACACTGCGCAGTGATTTTTTCTAGTGAAAGCCGCGTAGAGTCCCGGAACAGCCGCTAGACACTATGCAGCGATTTATTTCTAGTGGAAGCCGCGTAGAGCCCGGAACAGCCGCTAGAAACTATGCAGCGATTTTTTTAGTGAAAGTACTGCTCACTTTTGCTCGCACCCCATAGAGGGGGGTCAAATATGCATGTTAAATGTCCCAATATTTGCTTGAATGAATACTTAAAAAGCTCCAAGAATGTGGCATGACAAAAACCCCAAAACGCATACAGTGTTTTTTTTAAAAAGAGGAACACTTAAAAGTATCACAACAATTGTGAAAGAGAGCTGCATTCGCTCTCACCTAACAGTCACTCACTTGAGCAATTCAATGTATGTAACAGCTTAGTTCTTGAGCATAGGCGAGTGTTTTTTTTTTGGTTTTTTTTGCATGAGAAGACCCTTAATATCTAGATGTGGTTTGGATCCATTGACTTTCGAGAATAGATATGAGCAACATTTTCAAAAATATTTGCCTCATGCACTTGTTCATGAACAGCGAGGCCTATCCAACCACACAATTCATAGACTCTAATTTTTGCAATGTCAGAATTTGCAATTACAGTGTGAAACGGCACTCTATGAAAAGACAAAGCAAAAGTAGAATTTGAAGATTGCATTGCCGGACTTCGCACGTTAGTATAATCGCTGAAACTCGATTTGCTCTAAACATAGGTTTGAGGTTTCGTTCAACTCTACAGAACACACCAAATGCAAAAGGTGTCATTTGCCATTAGCAAAACACACCTGAAATATTAATATATTTGCAACCAACAATTATATTTAAATAGGCACAACAGAGAAAAAAATATTTGACTGTAGAATCCCATTCCAACATTAATTCTGAGATGTGAATACCAGAGGAGATGTCTTTTTGCAGGGGGCTTATTTACTAACATAGATACAAATAGTTAGCACAGCACCTACATTTAATATTTTAATTAAGTAACTTGAAGTAGACTGAACTAGTCTGCTAAAAGGTAATCACTTGGTTGGTACCGGTAGCTTCAGTTTTCCTTTTAATTTAATAAACAATTATTTTGTTAAATTACCATTATTATATTAATTATTGTCTTACCTGTGTGAGCAACAGGTGAAATATTTCAGAACTTTATTTTGTTCGATTCCTGTGTATGGGGAAAATAGTTATTTTTAGCATTACTTTCGCCCCTGTTGTTATTTCTAAGTATATGAAAGGTCAGCGCCAACCAGCAGTAAATATAAAGTGCAGATCCCATTATGTTGAGTGGGCAGTTTTTAAAGGTCATCAATCCAATAATATTTCTGGGCATTTATGGTCTGTCGTACGTAAATATAAAGACAATTGCTTCCTTTCAGACAGAAGTGGCAGAAGTGCACAGTAAGTGGTATCACAAAGACTTTGAAAGCTTTTTACTGGCGCTAACAGTTCTGGAATGATACAAACATAATAAAAAAAAATAAACATACCTAAAAAGCATCTTTAAATTTAATATAGTAAAATGCTGATATTACTGAAGACAGAATATGTTGAGAAAGAAGAAAAGTCTAAAGGAAAGTGAGTCATGAAAAAGTTTTAAATAAATAAGTTGATGTCTTTTATGGCAAGTAATATAACGTAGACATAAGCATTAAGGGGTCATGTATGGAAAAAAACTAAGGGCTGCCAAACGAGAGTCATCCAATATATAAAATTATCTTAAGAAATGTGCAACTTGAAATCCAGCGTATAGATGAGGCTGAAGTGTCCAGCGGTGCCCAGTGCAAAAATACGCCAATAATCATCATCACCTTGATAATTATGATTGGCTATGTTAGATTGTAAACTAAAAATAAAGTGGTCACCAGCACCAGACTAGGAATTGTCCCATTATAACAAGGAAACCCACAGCGTAGTGGAAACCATTCCCACCCGTCCGGCAGGGGGCTCCAAAAATGAGAGAAGGCCTAGAACCAACCAACCTCCTAGAACCAACCAGTCCCATGCTGAATAGCACTAGGACTCTTTCCGGCTCCAGTGTGGAAGTGGTCGCCAGTGTAAAAATAATATTAAAAAGATGGGACCACTGGAGTGTCAAATATGCCACCCAAACAGTACCCCTATTCATTACATGGAAGGGGAGGTGAGATGTCCAGAACTGGACTTCCCCTTTAATGGTTTTATAATGTCAGCAAGAAGACATAGAGCAGAACAACCTGTGGATAAATCATCATGAGAGCATGCTTTTTCAAGTAATACTTTTCACACAGCGAGGGTCATTTACAAAGCTGCAAACAGTGCGAAAATGTGCCTATGTGTGCACCATCTACAGACACAGGTACATGTCCTCATTACTTTTTAGAAAAGTGTCTCAATGCAAATGGTTTGGCCAACCATTTGCGGGATTGTGTGCTGAGATTGGAATGTGCATGAAAAGTAAATTAAAACGTTTACTTCAAGCCCCTGCCTGCTCTCAGTTTGGGACCACCACCTTAATATCAACTTTTCCAATTGTCTCCCTTAGTTCTGCTTATTAGCGGCTCATTAGTGTCTTTAATAAGTAACTAGAGTAAGGGTATATTAGAACTGTTTTCATGGATTTGTATTGATATATATTTGTAATGTATTTCATTGTATTTTTATTGATATCTGTGTATAGACACTGGAGGTTGGAAACGTAGACGAGCCATGAGATTGATATAAGATTTGGAAATGTTTAAAATATTCTTAGTCAACAGGATGTTCCTTTGAAGGCATGGGAGCTTCACCCGGCACTAAGTAAATCATGCAATAGACCCTGACCCAAAACCTACAGACCTTGGTGCATGATCCCCTATTAGGCAGCCCTGTATTCTCAGAGCCATATCCCAAGTGTGATATGTAATTAGGTCAAATATGTTTAGTCTATTGGGGACCCTGTAACATCTCATTAAAACTTGGTACTAGAATTAATTAGACCGATGTTAGATGATTTATCATATGGGTTAGATAATATCATTTAATGGCTTAGTCTTTAGGACTTTCCCAATGTCCCTCTCCTCTGCTTATCCATAAATAGTCTTCGGTGGCTGTTGGAGACAAAATGCTTAAATGAAGCCCTTCCCTATGGATACTTTAATGTAAAATTGCTGACAACTTGTTATTATATCTTCCTGTTTTCTGGAAGTAGACAGAGCACATTATTAAAATACAGAATCAGAGTGATTTGGATTCGAGACTAGCAAAAATAAGCTTTCCATATTATAGCAGCACCCCGTCACATATTTATCTTATCAGATTTATATGGGAAGGACCTCTGGCATATCAGGATGGGTAGCATGTCCTTCTGCAGAATAATCATGAAGGTGCCTATTTTCTATATGCTTTTTTATGTGTAAGCTACTGGCACAAGTTAGTGAGACAGATCCACACGATAACACTTATGTTGAGAAATATAGGCACTTAACAGTGAGAGTAACCACATTGGTTTATAATCTAGCTAAAGAGAGCCGCCACATTGGTTTGCATGCATATTAAAAGGTGCATAACAGAACTTACAAAGAATCTCCTTCAAAAAAGGTGTCATGTTCCTCTGCGGTGCCCCATGTCACATATGGAGATCCAAAACCACAGGAGAACATTCACAAAAATTGTATAGTAAAGAAAAATGCAATCTGACTTACATAGAGGAAAAAAAGTTGCACAATGTAACGATAATTACATTTTGCAGAGAAGCAGGCTATTTTGCAGAGGTACAAAGTTGCAGCAATAAAAACTTTTTTTGCATTGTCATTCTTAGGAATGGCATTTTGCACTATAGTTGTAAATTCACACTTTGTAGAAATTATAGTCTACCAATAGAGCTGGGATGATAATGTCAATTAATTCTGCTGTGTATTGTGTGGTTGGGGTAAGGCTGGGAATGCAACCAGCAAAAGTGTTAATATGAGTTATTAGATGGATATTCCACAAAACAGTTTTTATACTTTTCTCATCTCTAGCTCTTTTCCATGTATCATTAGGTACTCATTGGTAGGGCAAATAATTGCACACTTAGGGGGCAATTCAATTAGCTGTGAAGTGTCTTGCGACCATTCCGGAGACACTGCACAGCGGATATTTCTACAGAAATATCCGCTCATTTTTTCTTGCGCCCCATAGTGGTGCGAGGAAAAATTAGTGGTATTTCTACCGGAGTACCGGTAAAACTGCGCAGCAGCGATGTTCTGAGAAACATTGTGGCTAATTGAATCTGTCCCAATAAGAAAATTAATTAAATTATTTCATTTTTTTTCATTTAGTTAAAAGCATTATTGTACATTTTTACAATCATGTGCTGGGATATAGTAAGGATTTAAAAAAATACCTGAAACAAGAATTCTTTTTGAAATCATTTATAATGCGGCTGCATCTTGTTTATGAGAAGAGTCTGTCAATGGTTTATTTTGGGGCCTTTTTTAAAATCCTTTTAACTGCAGGCTCATCATTTCCTAAGAAGATTACAGCAGTCCTTGAGTGATTGTGAAGATCAGATGCATAACATATGGCTGTTCTTCCTCTCCTCTCTGCTGGCAAGCAGCAGGCTGCAAAGCGTGCAGGTGCAATAAGCTCAATGGAACCTTAGCACATACAGAGTTACCAGGGGCTACAATACCTACAACCTTACAAGCCAAAATGAATAATGCATAGGCATCTGCACATAATGAGTTTATGTTTCCCCGGAGCTTGTCAGATAGCTGTGCTTTTAATGGTATTTCATACCTGACATGTTCACATCATGCATTATAACCTTATTTTACCTCTTCTAATGTATCATTTGAAACAGGATTACAAGTGAGGAAATTGGCCCTTATTGACATAACACATAGGGATCTATTTATTATTTATCAGTACAGCAATAGCACTGCTTTCACTGAAGGTAAACCCTAACCTTGCCAGCTCTCAAAGCACGGGGAAGTCTATTTAACAAGGATCACGGTGGCACCTCCTTCTGCTATCGTCATATTAAGTATATATTTAAATATATATTTTTAATATATTTTTCTTTTTTATACAAATGGAACTGAGAGCCCAAGTCAGGGCTTTTAGTTCCTCTGTGCATGCGTATATCCCTGCACACCGGGCTGCAAAAGCAGTAACCGGCACAAGGCAATGCCAGGCTGGCTGGTCACAGTATAACAGGGTGACCCTCAGTGTGGGGTCCCCCTGTCATAATTTGAATCAGCCCCAGCATATTCAGCACAGGGCTGGAGTACCTAGAGATCTTGGGCCTGCACAAAGTAAGCACCCATTTCCAGGGCCGGATTAAGGGAACGGAGGCCCCCCGGGCTAAGGGTACTGCTTCGGTGAAGGAACACTTATAGAAATCAGGGCTAGTGTGATGGATTGTTGTGCTCTTTTCTTGTCCCAAAATTATTTGCTAAACTTTTCTTGGCTGCTGTTTTGCCGACTGTACAACAATATGTTTATTTATAGAAGCGTGAAATTTAGTGAAATGCTATTTTCATCTCTGGTTGTCATCAAAATATTCATATTCATGGAATACCAATCACATGTACTGTAACTTGATTTTCTACGGAATGTGCAGGTAACCATGCATGGTAATTCAATTATTGTTGATGTGCGCTTAAAATGAATGATTAGTGTAATTTAAATTGTAATTAAGGTACATTCGCATGTAGGGGATAAGAGTCTGCACGAAATGAGCATTAAATGCTTATCATCTCAGACCAATTAAACAATTACCTGATCCAGATCTTATGATATCTATAAAAGTGTGTGTAATCAATGCCCCAAGAGCCCTGTGTCTCTCATTTTATACAGGGAAAGAACTGTTGTTTTATTGTTCTGTTTCTATTTCTGTTTCAAGAATTCTTAGAAATGAAACTCGTCTCCTAATAAAAAGCTTCAGTTCAATCAGTAATAATTATATGAAATTCAGTGCTTTGGCCAGAATCCTGTACAAGTGGAGGACAATATAATTTTTTTACTGCCCCACTTATGAGGGTCCAGTTACCTATAGCCAGGAACCTTAGTCTTTTATCATTTGTTTAAAAATTAATCAATTATTTCACAATGTACTCCTATAGGTAATTTTCTCCCATTATGTAATTTATTTGGAAATAAAATAAAAAATATACACATATACTTTAAACAACATAACTGTTCTCTAGGAGCATCCAGAGCATAATGAATGGGAACTGAACTCACTTGGCCACTCAGTCAACCACAAGCAGCTAGTGATTGGCTGAGTGATGAAGGCTTGTCTGGCTCCATTTAACTGAATGCTGTTATGTGTTAATGGTCTGACTCCATACAGATGCACTACTGTATTTCCACCACTAGTGGCCGCCATGAGGCTCATGTGCCCTAGAAGATGCTGAGCTGCCTCCCTCAGCTATACCTGGTAAACCTAATAACTACCCCCTTAAATAGAAGCCTCTTGCAATCAGGCCTGGCAGGATCATTGTAGTTCTTGGTTCCCAGCTTCATGCTATTTCAGAAGTATTCATCTTGTTATACCTAACTTTTTACTTTGGCTTATCTTGACCATGCTTCTTATCTGGGGCAGACCTAGACTTTATTTTTAGGGGGCGTCGGCATTTAGCATAGTCACGCCTCTCCTTCATTCTGATTGGCTGGTCCCGGTTGGCCCAGTCCCTGGTTCCATTTGGCCCCACCCCTCCTTTGGTTTGGTCTGCGTCTTGGCCACAATTTGAAGGTATGCTTGTGCTGCTAGTGGGGGCGATTTCCCAGATCACCCTACCCTCTGGATCTGCCACTGCTTCTGATTCTCTGGAAACATGGCAAGTGTAAAGGACTTTGTATATTTCTGAACTCTGGCTGGTTATTTTGCTTATTGTGCATTGCTCTGTGGATTTTGTGTACTTTGCACCTGCATCAGAGTCTGCTTACATCTGTGTTGCAGCACCAGTATATTCATCATATACTTGCTTTGTTCTGTCTTTGCCTGACCGTTTAGCCACAGAGATCCTTACCTTGCGTGTTGTAATCAATAAATATTACATTATTTCACCTTGATCATTGTTTCAGTTTGATTAAGGGTTCAGGCCGTCACAGGCTAATACGCTTGTATCGCCCCCTCACTTTCCACACAAGGCTAATACGCGGTAGATAAAAACAAACTTGTCCTTAACTTAAAATCTTGACTTCCCCTATCAATGTTTATATTTCTGTGTTTTTTTGAAATTCAACTCCACTTGGCTTTTTAGAAGGTCGCAGCGATCTTTGTCTCTCATCTCTTTTCAATAAAGCCGAACTCCATATTAGAACAGAGGCATGAACGAGCGCTATTGAGGCTGAAAGCCATCCTGATCTCTCCTACTTATCCTTCAGCGCCCACCTGAGGATTAATCATTTTCTTCAGCCTCTAGCAGGAAAATATATCAAGATTAAAACCTTATTACATTTTTTCTTTTGTTTTCTTTTTACATTGGAGAGCAACTATTTTCTTATATTTTAAAATTAATTTCCCTTTATACCTCTCCCTCACAATTTGGCACCCCCCTCCCACCCTAAAAAAGGCCTTGTACCATAGGCGGCAGCCTTGTCAGCCTATTGGATAATGAGGTCCTGATTGTGGTCACAATAGAACCTTGACACAGTGTCCTAATGAGCAGTTGCATATGATTTTTATTTATCTATTTATACTTTTTTTTGTAGGGGCCACCCACATAAACACTAAGGAATATTTTTATTTATTTATGATAAGCTCTGTTATATCTTGTTGCAATCTTCTAGGATGAAAATACAAATCATTCCATTTCATTCAGCAATTCATAGGCTCTGTCATTGTGAGAAGCTCTCTGGAACATTGGTTTTTGAAATCCACATATTTCCATGCTTCATCTTTCAGGGTATATTAAATTGAGCTTACCTTTTAATACAATGGAAGTGGGACTATGTCTTGGGCAACATTGAACTAAAGAGTCGAAACCTTTAAAAAAACAGGCCTGTCAGCAATAATATTACTGCCCATAACTGTACTGGGAATATGTGTTTGGCAAAATGTGGCTACCACTGACTAGAAGCATTTGCCAACTTTATTATCTAACATGCTTTGCCATAGTAAGACCTGATTGTAGTCATGGACACCTAGCTTTACCAGATGCTGATCAAACCATGCCTGTTAGCAGCTCCCATAATAACTGTAGTTTTTACACTATTTAAGGATTGTAGCTCTGTTAAGAGCAGGTGTCTAGTGCATTAATGTTTCTGAATATATAAATTTTCAATCCACTCTCATATTTCCCCTTTCTGAAAATCACCTTCCAAATAATGATAATGATAATGATAATTACTTTCCCATAACAAAAGACTGTACTTCAACCAAACCATTGGGGTCCCATACTGATCAGCTGTGTCAACAAACAGCATCTGCAGGGGCTTACATGCAAACTCCAGCATAGACGTGCGCACAGCACAGGCTGTGCCCAGACAAACCCTACTGCATAGCTGAATTTCTGTGCCAGGGCTGCATCTCTCAAGCTGTCAAAGATGGCAGAAACTGAGCTGCTAAGCATGCCTACATATGTTTTATTAATATGTGTTTAATGTGTGTGTGTGTGTGTGTGTGTGTGTGTGTGTGTGTGTGTGTGTATACATGAAATTGGGGACACTGTGTAGCATAATATGGTTTGGAGACACTATTTGGCTTAATATGGTCTGGGAGAACTGCTGTTTGGCATAATATGAACTGGAGGCACTACTATGGCATTATATGAACTGGGAGCACTTCTAGACACCCCTCCTATGGTAGTGCTAGATACGTACCTACGACGGTTGAGCTGTGGCGCACTGCAGCCCTCACTTCGTTTTTCTGGGTGCACACCATAATCAAGTACTGTGCATGCTTATGGACTCCAGGCTGTGAACTCTGGAACATCGAGGGTCGACCAGGCATGAGTTTCTCCGGAACTTCGGGATAACTGACGGGAGAAGAAGCAGGTTTATTTTGTAGACTGAGAACTGTTTTGCTGCTTTAATTTTTAATTTTGGGGCTGCCCCCATAAAAAGCAACATTTTATAATACGCATATTTCATAATGTTTTCCACAGCCTATCGGCTTCCACTTCTGCAAACAATTGACTCTCCCTCTTCCAAGTAGAGTCAACAAGGATGTCAGTTTGTGCATGGTTGTCCTAAGTAAGAGTAGCGCCCAAAGCTTGTTTTGTTATTGTGCCTGAATTTCTAAACATTCTGAAGTTCTTCATTTATTGCAGGATCTTCATTTTCATACATTTCTCCCTATGTGTAACACCAGTGAGACATCCCACAAAAGTAAATCTATGCAAAAGAGAACGTTTAAAAACATCTGCTCCAAGGCCTGGTTTAGAGGAGAATAAATAATATTAACAAGCATTTTTAAGTAGCAAAGTGAAAAGAACTAATACGATTGTAACAAACTGATACAATTCTTTACAATGGTGTATAAAATTTATACGGCAACGAGAAAAGAACTTGTCTTTGAATTGAATAGATTATTAATTTCATTACCAGTACGTGCAGAGATATATACAGTATAATAATTATAGTAGACTATTGGGGAAAAGGGGTTAAATAAACTTAAAGAACTCATATAAATTAGGAACTTAAACAATTCTCCTTTTCAGCCTTACTATAAAACAAACTAATAAACATGGAGATGTTTTTGTCTGGTTTACAGCATTGCAAACATTAATACATTTCTTGAAACCATTTTGCTCACATTTTATTTTTATATGATAGATCTTGGGGTGGACATTAATCTGGAGTGAGTATAAAATGTAGTTCTGTATGTGTTTAAATTCATTAACAATTTGCAGTTAAATGCAACAAATCTCCAGCTTTTGCTCTGCAGAGAGTAAAGAATATCTTGTTTCTTCCCAAATGATTCATGTGATGATCACGGTTTAGGGCATAGCTAACATCTCTTTAGCAGGGAAACACAGGAGTCCATTGTTCCTAATTCCCAGAGATGGTTAAAAGTTATAAAGATTTGTTCAAATAATGTCCTTATTTATCAGTATTGACCAACCATACAGAACAATTGTTCTTGATCTGTACATAAGAAACAGTTCTCATTATCTATTTTTCTGTGAGCTTATTATAAGCAATCATGAGAATTTCCAAATGCAACAAAATCACTGATCATAACGTTCAGTGATCATGCCTTCCTTGGGATTGTATTGAGTTAATTAGTATCTGCTCAGCAGTAGTATCCATGGATACTGGGTCAGAAACGGAAACCGAACATAAATTGCATTTTTTTAAAAAAAGAAACGCACGTAATTCGGAAATACGCACATCCTTATTCAACTACAAGCTGATCTGAAGATACGTGTCTTGTTGAATATGGGTCTAAGAGCGTTCTGCTTTGACAGACACAACACACTGCCGGATACGTCCAATACATATGTGAAAGATAAAGCCTCAAATGGACACATGAAATACATTTCTCATGATGTTACTAATGTCTACTGTACATAAAATTCATTTTTACAGTTGCTCCTGATTACAGACATGTTCTAGCATGTATACACAGCCATGATCAATATCAATTGGAACTTAACCCTGACCTGTAGCCAGGGCCGGATTGAGGGAATGGAAGCCCCTGGGCTAAGGGGGCCTCCATTCCCCCGGGGAGCCCCCCTCCCGCCCCCCAGAGAGGCCCCCCTGTGAGCCGAGCCGCCCCCAGCCCCCAAGGCACTTATCTCTTTCTCCTGGCATTGCAGTCCTTCCCTGGAGCACTGTACGCTCCTTACTGAGGAGATCTTGTGAGAGTGAGACTCATGAGATCTCCTCAGTAAGGAGACTACAGCGAGCTGGGCAAGGACCGCAGTGAAAGTGCTCAGCAGCGTTGATCGGGCCGGACCGATCAATAATGCTGCTGAGTACTTTCAGGGGGCCCCCTGGATGCCCGAGGCCCCTGGGCTGTAGCCCAGTTAGAGCTCGGGTTAATCCGGCCCTGCCTGTAGCTGGTGCAAGTGATATAACAGAAAATCACGTAATTTGAGATAGTCAAAGCTTGAATCGGGCGTGCCGTGTGCACTCGAGCTTGGCACACCCTTACTATACATTGGCTACGTGCATACTCTGATTTCCCTCCCCATTCTGCCCATGAAATTGTAGGCTGTAGTAAGGGTCCTTTCTGCTCGAAGATGAATTGGATATTACTGGATTCACTGATGTATATTTCGGTTCTGGGCATGCACAGAGCAATTTTACGCAAAATTTACCACGTGTTCCTTAATGAAAAAGGCCCATTACATTCACATGCAAATGTTGGCATCTGTGGGAAATGGTTCTTCCTACAGTCATTGTGAGGAGCACTGCTAAACATGCACTCAGACCCCCACTTACCATAAAATACCGCCACATACCCTCAGAAACGCATAAGCTGTTCATTGATACTCACTTGCCACTCAGATGTCCCAACATGTGGCTACACCTCCCCCACATGCCACTCACACCTCCCCCATATGTCTACAAACACCTGCACAGACAGAGCCCCCAGAGGAAGTAGGGCATACACTGCACTTGCTCTCCCCTTTTAATTGGATAAGCTGCATGACATCCTTGCGTTGTGCAGAGGAAGTCACATGACACTGAAACCAGCTGCTCCCATTTAGTTTTATTCTCTGCTTTATAACAATAGGTCGGACAGGGAGCACAGAGCTTGGGGCTTTAAGTGAAGGCACGACGGGCCTCTTGTAACCTACCACTGATTTAGTGTTTCATTTAGAGATAGACGGAAATCCTTACCTGGGCATCTATGCATGCATTTCAATGCATTTCTGAAATGTTGTTTTATTTTGCTTGCAGAGATAACTCTGGTGATTTTGATTGCAACATACAAATACAGGGCAGCTTTATTTTAATTCTGGTAGGACATGCCAACCTCCCAACTTTAAATTTATCTGCATGTTTTAAATCACGACCCCCTAGCGGGTACATACACAAAAATCACATTATCAGTACTTGTGTCCGCTGATACTACATCTGGTGCATTACCCTTATGTGTAGAAGGTGAATGCAGCAGCAGTTCTTGTATAAAAAATAATCTATTGCCCACTATGGCAATTGCTGTTTCTATAGATACAGCAATTTTAACAAATGCCATATGGACCAGCTTTGGTCAAAACTTTAATGAGTATAGTTACAGCACTATGAAAACAATTCACTTAACTAACACTGTGAGGTCACAGAGGTCATCTAATCCAATTAGCAGTTAAGCACTTATGCTTCAGGCACATGAGATGAGGGTAGTTGTGGTGAAATTTAATGCAAATTGAGTTTCATGGCAGAACAGGGCGTTTTGCAGAGTTGTGAAGTTCAGTCGACATAACCTTTTGAGTTTAATTTTTGCTTCTATATTCCTAGGCAGAATGGTGAAGCATTTGGTGTAAGAATGAAGACAGCTGGGTCGATGAGGGTTAATTCATTCTGTGGTGTGGTTTGGGTAGGACAAGGACCACTTAAGGCAAACTCTAACAGCAAAATGTTCAAAGTTTGTCGCCAAATAGGGAAGGAGTCAAAAATTCTGTGCAATAGTTTTTAAAATGTAATTAATCTCTTGTATCCTTGTTTTAAAATTTGCATTCCTCTTTTACAATAAATATTGTAAATTGTTTTATTTCATTGAATATTTCAATATTTTTTAAAAAAATATAGTCTTTCTAGAATACACTGGGTAAAAATTTACCTCAGAAATCCACATTAAGTCAGGTATATTTGGTTCCATAGCGGGATTTTTTTTGCTTTATAAAGAACATGACAACTAACTGATGAAATAACATACATTTTAAATAAATAAGTATTAACTGATCGCCATGGAGGTGGCTGGTGCATATCTTTAATGTGAGTCATACCTACCACCCTGCGTTTCTGCCACAGTAAATTAAAACATCATCTGTGGATTCCGATGCAGAATTAATACAACAGCATCATCCGAGTGACCATATGGGGCCTGATTCATTAAGGGACGTAAACACTGATTTTGTGTGTGCAATCTACACAATTACTCGTGCCCAGAACAGGACCATACACCACAGAATGCATTAATGTTTAATTAATCTTTGAGCACAAAGGATACTTACCACAACCAAGCAAGCATGCAAGCAGCAGTATCCGATTCAAGCTCTGGGCATCTCTAGGGTATGTGTTTTTCTGTCATACCACTTTCACCAGCTACAGGTCTGGTCTAAGTGCTGATTATTAGTGAAGACGGTTGTATATACATGCTACAACATGTGTTTGCAATCAAGAGCAACTGTTAAAATGTATTTTATGTACAGTAGACATTCATACAATCATAATAAATGTATTTCATTAAAAAAAAAAAAAATGTGTTATCATTAATGCCCCATGATTCATATGCCAACACAAAGGGACTTGTTCTAAGTTGAAAAAATACATCACTTTTACCTATTTAAAACCCATGTTGGAAACTAGAGATGGACAAATTTACTAAACTGTTCCATATTCGGTTAGAAATTTTTTCAAATTTCTTTGGCGGAATGAAGTGTTTCCAGACCTACCGAACCGCACTGCACTGCAGGGTGAATTGACCAAGATTGTCCCACTTCTGTTCACAACCTAATTTTTGTCGTCTGTTCCTCTGTAAAATGAATATTGTGTGAAATTTTGACAAAGTGAATAGGTGAAATCTGTTATGGAGGAACATTTTTCCATATTTAGAAAAGTGTTGCTTTTTAATACTGAATTAAAATTTTCACCTGTTCAAACTTTATATTTCTCATCACTCTTTATGGAGGATAATGTTACAATTGAGATCCATGGGGAATAAACCATCATTTTAGTCAATGGAGCAATTTTCAATGGAGGAAGGACAATAGCTTCCATGCAAAAGTTTCTCTATTCTTTACATATTTCATCTTTGTTTTTGTTTTGTATTTTTATGTAGTATTTTTGTTTATCCAATGATCTTTTTATTTATTTTTCACTTTCCTATTTGCCCCTCCTATTTTTTTGTTGCTGTCTTCTGCTTGGTTTAACTTTATCCTTTTTTTTTGTGATCGTTATCACTATCACTGTTGTGTGGTTTCAGACTGTATAAATAAATATTGGGATCTACATGTAGTTGGCAGTGTGCAGTGAAATTAATAAAAAGCAATGTTTGAAATGTACCGCTACTTTATAAATAGGCCAACTGCAACGATATCTGATTCACATGTACAGGCTTTAAGATAATTTCTCTTTTGTTATTCTCCACTGATTGAAGTTTGTATGCGGCAGACACCTTATAATAATTCCCTTTATGTTTGCTAGAGAATCTGCAATATTATCTTCCTTTCACTTTGATGGGAAGTTTAATTATGCCTTCTAACAGTGAGCGCTTGCAGTATTTCTGCCTTCGGAGACACTGACATTTAATGGTGTGAATATCTGCATCTTATTTAATTGAAGTCATTGCTGGGAGAACAGAAACGTGTTTTAAATGTTTAAATATGGCCAAAATGGGATGATTACACATCAATATACATACTTTTCTCATTAACTATTTAAAAAACAGAAACTTTCATAAATGCATTTTCTTTATTATCTTGAGAGGCAGGCAAGGGGCATGCATGTTTAAAAGCTACTGGAATATCTTAATGTTATTGAGTAATTTGCAGCACAGAAGGGTGAGCAAAATAGAAAAGCTAAATCACTTTTAAACATCACTGTGCTGTTTCATGTCATTGAGCCTTTACATATAATTTACACACATTCCTACGTCAATTTGTGCAGATGATTGGGACGTCTATAGTAAATATCCTATTGCCAGTGTTAGTACTTAACTGTGTCACTGCGTCTGTGTTGCCCCCCCCCACAACTGTTTAAAAAATACATTACCTCAAAAATATGTCTCAACAACATAGCTTCTGAAGTTGGACGCACACACTGCTTCACGAGGGGGGTCTACAAGATCTTCCTCCTCCGCCTCCGCCTCCTCCTCCCCCTCGTCCACCCCAGCAACCTCGTCCATGACCCCTGGAGCCCCACTCAGTGGCGGATCGCCCCGATCGCCCCCCCTAACAGGGACTTGCTGCTGACGGCTGCACACTGTGCAGGTCTGATCAGCATTGACAGTGTGCTGCCCGGCTGCTCTGATTGTGTTTTAAACACAATCAGAGCAGCGGGACAGCACACTGTCACTGCCGAGCGGACCTTCACATACTGTGCAGCCGCCGGCAGCCTTAGAAATAAAAAAGGGGGCGGGGCCTAAATCGCCCCCCCTAAAATCGCCCCGGGTAGAGCAGTTGCCTAGAACCGCCCCTGGCCCCACTCCTGATGGAGAAAGTGGTCTAAGAGCCTACATTAAGCGTACGCACTAAAGAATAACGTATAAAAGTCAAATTAAATACGCAAATGCGCAGATCTCGGCCTAAGATTCGCTTTCGCGATCATTCATTGTTTTTTTTGTGAAGTCTTTTTAAAAAACAAATGTGGGTCAATGTAAGCTCTGCCCATAACTTGCCAAAACCCAATCAGCCCGGACAAATCCACATTTATATTAAACTACACCCACTTCAAATTGCTATACCCCTTTCTAGGCTCGAAATGCGGGAGGTATTGTGACATCATAAAATAGCAGCTGTAGTCCTTCAGACCATTTTACAGGGCCACACGTTGATAAGCATGGCTTAGTAAATATACTGTACAGCCTGTTTTCCTGACTGGTAGATTAGGGTATTCCTAAATGCATGAATGGGAGATATTCACAATTGTGTATAATACTATGCACAATATTGCAGAAATGATGATAATGGGATAATGAAAGGGGTGGGAATTTTGCATAGTTGATGACAATAATCATGTTGCAGATGTACAGTTAATTTGCAGCACAGGTAAAACAGAAAATGCCCCTGACCCTCAGGATCTGCCATGCAGCGGGTCCCATTATCTCCCTGGGCCCCGGTGCACAGCCACTGCTTGGTGCCACTGCTTTCAGTGGGGTGTCATTTAGTATGGGCACATTATATAAAGCCTGCACTTTGTCTGCACCGTCAACCTCTTATGTATGTACTCTGCTTTTATTTATGATTTGTCTTTACAGGTGCTTTGTTTTTGTATGGTTCCTTATAACTCTTGTCCGGCACTGCTGAGTTTTGTGGCACCTTACAAATAAGTAATGATAATTGTTCTTTACAAGTAAACCAGTGTATTATTACTTAAGCTTGCTGTTAACAAATGGATATTTAGAATTTAAGTGCAGAACCTAATGTAACACAAAATGCATTTCTCAATAAATTTACCTATGATACATAACCGAGCAATACTTTACTATAAAAATGGAAGTGTTCACATTCATTTTGGAGAGGTCCAAATGTGGAATTAGTACTTTAAACTGTCATTTCGACTTTTGCAAGACCATCACAGCTTATATGTACGTTGCATGGCATAATATAATGTAAATGTAACATTGCATGCCAAATATCTTTTCTACTTATAAGTGTTTTGTTTTGATATCATTTTTGCTTAAAGGCTATTGATCTGTGTCTTTCTCTGGCAGCACACTGGTTTATATCCACTGGTCTCCAAGAGCTTGCGACGTATTGCAGAAGGAAAGGACCCCACAGACTGGCATATGCACACTTGTGGACTGGCAAATATGTTTGCCTACCATACATTGGGTTATGAGGACCTAGATGAGCTGCAGAAAGAGCCTCAGCCTCTTATATTTGTCATTGAACTGTTAAAGGTAAATTCATTCATACAATCGCTCTACCACAAGCAAAACTTGGTCTAATTTATTATCTGCCGTAAAGATATGAAGGTTGGTGGTCGCGGTGGGGTGTCTAGCTGGTATCCTTTACCTGTCTAGTAAAACACATAGCTGAACACATTAAAGTTGGGCAGATCTTTTTTTTTTTATCAGAGTAGGCTTTATTTGCACATTTCTTATTAAAAAAAAATAACATTTTTCACAACAGAGAACATATTACTATTTATATTTGCATTTAATAATCAGGTTGTAGAATGCTATACTTCATCCTCGTGAAAGGTAAAATCAAATAGCAATGCAACAGTTCCCCACTGTGGTCAAATTCTAATGAAAGATGCCACAACCCTTGCGTCACTTTATTAAGAAATAACATTTTAAATAAAGTATCTCTTAGACACAAAACTATCCATGCAGATTTTGGGCAATCCCTGCTATTTATCCAGTCCCTGCAGTCCTTAGCTCCAGGACCTCCATTTTTGACCTGAAGAAGAGTATGCTCTCAGCATGAATGGACAGAATATTCAAGCTACCAATTGTCTTGCTACACCCTTACACATTCATGGAACTCTTAATTACTCCACGTTCACCATGAGGATATGAGACACGGTCCCAAACAGTGTGTCACGTCTTTTACTGGAATTTGCTACTGACTGGTGTTGGCGCGACGAAACTGAGAGGCGAGGAGTCTAACGCACTTCCGGTGTTCACCAGGGAGCCCCGCAAGGAAGTATGGACTTTGCTGCGTGAAGTGCGCAGGTCGCGGTTCTCCCAGATAGTCACCAGTACAATAGATAAGGCGTAGTCAGGCAGGCCGAGTCGGAAACCAAATAGCGCAGTACCACGGAGGTTAGGCAGAGAGTAGTCAGGGACGGTAAAAGGGTCAAATACCAAATGAGCAGCGAAGTACAGAAGGGAGGTACGGAAGAGCAGTCAAAAACCAAGCCAAGTATACAGGAGTAGCCAGGAAAACAACAAGGACTGCAGGGAAGCTGGAGTATGGGAACCAATACTCTGGCATCTACATGGTGCCAGAGAGAGACTTAAATACTAGAGAGGAGGAAATGAGTGGAGATGGACTTCCGGCTATCAGCCTCAGCTGATCGTCGGGGAAATCGTCCGCGTTGCTAGGGAGCCAGGTCGGCAAGTGCACATGCGTGCGCCGCGGACATGTGACCGAAGACATCCCGTTGCTAGGCAACGCGACGGGAGGTAGTGGTAGAAGGCGTCCGTCTCCGGCACCTGTGGGAGGTGAGGAGACGGCGCCTGACACCGTGAGACCATAAGACATGACGGGTCTGAGAGTAGCAAGGGCTGTCTACAAAGGGACAACCTCATTTAATGTGCCTTGACATGTCAAGACAAAACACTTCTTTTTTATGTCACTGATATTCTTAACAGGGATCCTCAGAAAGGGATCTTACAGGATAGTCATTTGTAATAAAAATTATTTTCTGTTGCTACACTGACAATTCATTCCACAATGACTTCTCTGATATTAGTTTTCCCATTACAGTAATGGCTACACTGACTTCAATGATAGTAGTTTTCCAATAGAAAGTAATGACCCCATAGAAAGTGATGGTGCTTATGTCTGACCAAGAAAATTTTTTTTCCAGGAAATTCATTGGTTAATAAAGTATCAAGAATATCAAATTAAAGCTTTTTTATCTTTTATTTTGATACAGCGGTAAACCTGATCAATGTTTGCAAATACAATACGCTTTTATAAATAGGCGAGTAATGATACCGTACATATACGAAGCATAAAGTATGGAAGCACCACTTTGATCCTGAAAAACAGACCATGCTAGTACATTGATACATATCTCTTTTATCATATATTACTAGGAATAACAAGATTAATTACAGACCATAATGCAAAGTGGCAACACATTCTAGATATTTATATATACTAAATAATAGATATAATACTCAGAAGAACTTTTAACAAATAAATTAAATTTTATTTGTATGTGGCGATGCTCATATCCTGTTTGCCTTCAATGAATCTTAGGAATTCAATTATGTAACACTATTAATATGAGTCAAGGGACATATTTTTCCATATGAACCAAATAACAAAACTGCAATAATTGTTTATGTTTTTATCCTATATCTAAATACCTTCGTAAGATGGCTTTCTGCTATCGTTTATTTGTATATATAACCAGGCTAGATTCTCTCTTTCTATTTGTTTGCCTGTCTAACTCCCACAGAAAATCATTCCTCTATTATCTCATTGACAGGTGGAATCTCCCAGTATGTATAAAAGAGAGACCTGGGCGCTAAATAATGATGAAAAGTTGAAAGCTGTTCCTATCCTTCATGGGGAAGGAAACAGGCTGTTCAAGCTGGGACGCTATGAAGATGCAACCAACAAGTACAGAGAAGCTGTCATCTGCCTAAAAAATATTCAGACTAAGGTACAATATTTGGATATGAATAAATCAGACATTAAATTGGGAACACCCTCAACCCAGGGGCATAACAATAGGGGGTGCATGGATGTTGTGGCTGCCCGCTTCGGAGCTGAGGGGAACCGCAAGGTTACCCCCCTCTCTGAAGTTCCACTCCCCCTATGGCCCCTGCTCTGCTCTCAAAAGAGCATACACTGGGCCACACAAGCTTAGAATTGAGAGTGGCAGGTAAGGGGGAGCAAACGGCATCGCCGGGCTCCTACCAAAATTTTGCTGTGGGATCGCTCCTAATCCAACTCCAGCCCAACTTCCACTGTTAAAAGATAGGATGGGTTGGTTGGCTGTACAGGTAGAATGCCAACAGGATAATATGTTGCATTGTTCAGTACCATTGCCTTGCTTCTTGTATACTTCATCTTCATTATCTGGTTCTCCTATGTAGGAAATCGAAGATTGGGAGAGGAGAGGCGATGAAATTTTTCGTATTTACTCTATTTCTTTGCACTTCACAGATTAAGTTATTTTATTACATGACTTTAATGATATTTACCTTGTAACTACAGTCCAGGGCTGACAACTTGTATATCACTGATCAAAGTGTACAGATCACAGGTTCCTACGTAGAAGTATTCTTATAGCATTTGATTGAACTTCATTATCACCTATAACTGTTTATAATGTGGTATTATAGCACATCATATCGTAGAATAGCTCAGAGTACAGCAAATTATAATCCGTTATAGTTATCAGAACGCAGAGGAGCTCTTGTTAGAAGTTTATAACACCTTACAGCAAGACAGATGCAGGAAGATAGTGGTCAGCGCAGGGCATCAGTTACAAGGTAAGTATAATAATATCTTGGGAAATAAGTTACTTTAGTATTGGGGAGAGATAGTGGTAATAAAAATACCTGGACAATCCCGTCATGTCTTATTTATTGCTGGGTTTAAATTGTTATCACTTTCAATGGTCCACAACCCATTTTTATTTGAAGTATGTAGACAGACAGATCTGAGTTTTCTCCATATTCTGTATCTATTTACAGGGGAATATTTATTATTGAATTGACAATTCATTTTGACACCACTGGGTGTACCTTGCAAATGAATGGAGCAGCATAGCAGAAGGCTAGTTCTTTATATATATTTTGACATTACACATCTACTTTGAGACCACTGTGCACCTGTGACTATTATTGTTTACCATGCAGGACTTTTGGGAGACAAGAAGGCAGCTAGTAACAAAAACTCACAGGTCTTCTCATTCTGATCAGACTTTCTTTATGAATATCAACCAACTTGCTCTCCTGCTCAAAATCACCAAATCCCATCATTTGTTGAAACCAAATTTAACCCCCAAATTGGGTTTATCTTAAATCATATCTGTAGATCTTAGTGGAACTCCTATTCTGCAAATCATTACTGCTCTTTACACTTAAAACTCACCAGTTGCCTAAAATCCCTTTAACTTCTAGCACTTACAGAAGTAATTTATGTAGGGTGTCAAAACAGAAACAAATACCCTTTTATATAACAAAGGATATTTATTGTACAGGAAGAAAATACAATTTCAAAATAATACAAATAGAAAAGTTACACCTTAAAAACTGTGCGAACAAATATACATATACAAGTATATGTACAGAATAAAAAAACATGTGTGTAAACTGTCTTTAGATATAGCATGTGTGAAATTCTTTTTATATCAACGTGTATAGGTCTGTGAGTGTATAGTGTGTGTGAGGTCTACGTGGAGGGCATTGGCGGAACTTCCACCACAGCAGTGGGTTTGGCTGTTACGGGTCCTGGAGGTGATGGGGACCTGTCAACTGGGCATATTTCTGCGGACACCGTTCTGCTCTTCTGAGCATGTGTGGGGGTTGAGGCATGTGCTGGGTCCACACCTGCTTAGAAGAGCAGAGTGGAGGCCTCCAGATGGGTGGGCTGGAATCACTAGGCTCTCCCCCAAATTTTGTTATGGGGCACAGCAGTGGTCTCAGGGTACACCATTCTGCTTTATATGCCCCTGTTTGCTACTGGAATACATTACATTTACAAGACAAGTTTTAGATTAATATACGGAAAACATAATTTTCCTTCAACATATTTTTATTTATGACTATAGTATTAAGAGTTGTAAATTTTCTCTATTAAATATATATATTTTTTGCATACGTTCTGATGGGGCTTGATATTGCACAGATGCATGTGCATACCCTGCACTGTGTTCTGTCTGCATACGACAAGTAACGTATAGCCAGATCTTATTTATACCAATATTCAAATTAAAATTTCAAATAGTGATTCATTGTTACTTGAATATGGACATACGTGTGCAATGTACAATCTGATTTTTTTTTTAAACCCCAGTTGCGTTCGAAGATGAATCATGCCCATTATGAATAAGTATAAAATCAGATGGATTTGTGATTTATGTTTTTAATCACTCAGCTGACCCATAACCATTTGATAGTAGTAGTCTCAATGATTTTCTACTTGTAAGCCAGAGGTTTGTTAAAAGACACCCCAATTAAATAAGAGACCTGTATAAGAAAGTCTGCATAAAACTTTTATACTTTACACATTGTTCCTTTATGAATATAGACAGTAGCTTGAAGTAGACTTACTTGGCAAGCAGTCACAATGATATTGATTTAGCTTTGCTGATCTTAAAATGCCTCAGGAGGTCACAAAATCTTATAAAATACTTCACAAGTTATCATTAGATGCCAAAAGAATCAAATTTATAGTAGAACAGACATAGCTCTGACAAGTTCTTATTTAAAGTCATTGCAGCGTCCCTGACATACTGATTTCTGCTTTTAGGAGAAGCCCTGGGAGGTGCCTTGGATGAAACTGGAAAAGATGATCAACACTTTGATTCTGAACTATTGCCAGTGCTTACTTCGCATGGAGGAGTATTATGAAGTTCTGGAACACACAACCGACTTAATTCAGCACCACCCAGGTAATGAGACTTATGTGGACTTCCAGTTAGCAGTAAGCAATCCACTGTCTCCCAGAGGCACATGTATGTACTGAAAAAAATACTACTATGATGATGATTACTAGGGTATGTTATCATTAACACCAGATGCCACCATTATACTGATTTGGCTGTACACTTATAGCCATCTGCATTAAACATTTAACTACTGACTCCACTGTTTTGAATAATTGGTTATCTTTTATCCTCGTTTGTCCAAAATGGGAGTATGTATTTTTCCCCAATATATTGCATGTAATATGTTCACATAAACATAGTATTGCCAGATTAATCAAGTGTTTACTATGTCAGTCATGCCCTAGAATAGTATGCAAACCACAAAGTCTAATAAGTAGGCAATTGAAGACTGAGAGGACTCTGCAGCTCCACTTTCTGGCCCCCTACCCCAACATTTCAGAGCGTAAAGTCAAATTACAAAAGTGCAAAACACTTGCACAGAGCACTTCTATATGTGCTAATACACCTATTTGTCTTCCTAACACATTTATAGGTGCATTCCCACATCCTGATTTTGGGACTGCCTTGGAAAACCAAACTGCTCCTAGTTTTGTGGGATTTTGGGACTGATTGAAAAGGTGCATGGTTGAGAGAGTGAAAACATAACTTCATCCTCTAACCACATTAGTGCTACCCCCTCAATTAATTACAACATTTCTGTTTTTCTTTTAAAATTTTGCTGAGTTAAGCCTCATTTATGATGTGCCACTTTTGTGTGTTTAAATGTTTAATGATTACATTTGTATTACAGTGTTTGAGATGCCCCTAAACATGCGGTTTTCTGTAAAAGTGCACCAGGAAGGTGCAATAGATGTCCCATTGATATTGTAGGCTGATGCCTGGTTTCCACTACCTCTGAAGATGTGGCAAAAAAAATCATTTACCCTAAAATAGGTCTTCTCCATCCTTCAATCTTATTTAAAAATACTCATCCCTCAAAACGGGATCTGGTTACGTTCACAGTAAAAGTTCAGATCCACCCAGCTCTTACATTAGAAGATGTAATATTTTGCACTGACAACCTGGCTGACAAACTTATATGCTTCCAATAGTTTATTCAAAAATGTACATGCAAATATGTTCTGGGAGAGGCACATGTTTTATACTTTCGTAAATAACTGCTCGTATATATCTTCTAAAGAAAAATTCAGACACATGTAAATCACCTGATATGTAAAATGCAGGAAGATCATCTTTCTATAGGTCTGTATCAAGTGCTAGGGGGGCAGGGGGGCATTTGTCCCCCAGGCTGGCCCCATAGTGGACTGCCTTGGGCTGTGTCACTGATTTACCTGCATTTTTTTTACTTTGAAATATTCCTAATAGCCGAGTCGCACCCCTCCCAGGCTAAACTTTGCCAGCCAGCAAGCCCCTGGTCTTATCCATCTTGAAAAAGATACCTTGAATATCCCATGTAATTTCTTTTGGTCAGTTTATGAAAGCCATCCATTCTTTCTATTCTTTCTATCAAGTTGGATGCAGTAACTATGGCTCCCCAGTTCCCCCCTTTTTTCCCAGAGCAGTCCTGTTTTTTTCTACCCAAAATATCTTTAACACACAGAATTTATTTTCCTGTTAAGTTAAACTCCTGATAAAATAAAATTAACAGGACAGGTTAGAATAAGTATCTGTAAGCGTTTTCCCTTATTTGAGAACTAACAGCAAGTGACGGAGTGGGGGGGGGGGGGTTCTTTTAAGATATAAGCAAACTTCAGGACACATAGATGCCCCTTGTTTTTATTTTAAAATTATGCCAGCCCACTAAGACTATTTCCATAAGTTTCCCTATTCCATATTTTAAAGGGTTTCACATACATGAAACTGGATTGAGAAAATTAAACAATAAGCATGAGAAAATCTGATCTGTCCTTTAAGGCTGGATATGGTGATGATCGACCATATGTCTAACCCCGCTCAGATCACTACTATACAATAATCGAATTAAAATACTTTGTTGACGCTCTTTATTTTTAAGATATCAAAGTACTCAATAGTGTATGTTTATCTAACCTGATCTTAGCAATTCTATCTCTCAGCATAAAAACAACATCCTAAAAGGGATGGTAAACATCTAAAAATAAAGAAAGAGAAAACATCCATTTCTTTAAACATTATTATTACTTTGTGCCATATGCAACAGTAGAAAATAACATGTGTTAGCTAGAAAACAGTGTGCTAACCATAATTGCTGTCTGTTATTTGCCACTGTTCTTGGATTGCAGCCAGTGTAAAGATAAGATTATACAGACAGGGATGCTGCAAATGACTGCAGGTGAGGGAAGATTTGTATGTGCTCTCTCTTTAATTTCCTTTCAAAGGTCAGAGGCTGGCACTGTTTGTATTTCCACTTGGCTTGGTTTCAGACCATAATCCAGACCAAGATTCTTTACATTTACTGCTTTTATGTTTCCCCTCTAACTCTTTGTAGCATCATAATTGTATTGTGTGAATTTATTTTTACCTCTATCAATGGGCCCTTCCAGCGTGTTTGGTCTCTAATTGACTGTATAGCCAATTTAATTTACTTAGATCTCTCTGGACAATTTGATCCTCAACACGCTAACAAAACCAGACATAGCATAGCATGGTAGTCAGGGACACTACAGTTTATCCGAAGGGCTCTCTATATATTTTTTTAAAACCACAAAAATGATTGACCTGCATTATTAAGGAGCGTAAATGCCGATACGTTGCGTATTTGCGTAAAATCACTCTGCACATGACCAAAATTGTAGCATACACCAGAAAACTCAGCAATGTCAAATTCACCTTGGAGTGCAAAGGACACTTACAACAGCTTGCAGTCTCAGGGACGGAAAGGGATGGGGAGGTGGCGGATCCACATAGACAATGTACAGTAAAGGCGTTCCCTGGCAGATATGTTTGACTCAAGCTCCAGCGCGCTCAGAAGTACGCTGTTTTTCACAAGTAAGGTTTGCACCTGCTCAAAGTCAAGTCTAACTCACGGATGATAGTGATGACCAAACACAGCATTCTTCAATAATGAGAGAATTGACTATTCACCTGCACACTGATCTCATATAAGACCGACAGAAAGAAATTACTATGGTGCCATTTCGTTTTATTATATTGGTTGCTGAGGATTATAGGATTGTGATATACCAAAGAGGTAGGTGCCTTATTTTATATTTTGCAAGCACTGCATACTTGTGCAAATGTTGAAATTGTCTGTTCTTCAAATTATTTTTATGTATTTGTAACATAGTGGGAACATTACTAATGATTTAGTCTGTTTTAAAATGTTATGTGCACGTTGCGGTTGTGTGCTTTAAAAGCTTGTGAATGTCTTGCCTATGTTGTCTTCTAAGTATGCCTATGTAGTAGCATACATTTGTAATTCTTTTTATTCTTAATAATTTAATTTGTCACATTTCATAAAATTCATGTCATGCTTACTATTAGATATTTTTGTACTATTTTACAAAAACTTTGAGATGAACATGGATAGATCCATGCTAGTAATAAGTATGTCTATAATGTACAAGGAGACTACAAAATCTGCAAGACATTAAGTGATTTTTTTTTCCTCACATATATCCAGGTATGGGCATGTGGGAAGACCAAAATCTGGAGGATGACAGGTGTCGTCTCCTCAGAAACCAGCAACTGGTACACCATTACCGGCACAGGGGCCGTGTCTTCAGGCCACATGTCAGCCTCTTTGGGATATTTGATGCTCAGGTGGTCTGTCATCATGGACACCCTGCGCATTGTGCAGAGTGACCTAGAGACTTTACACAACATCCTGACAGCAATACCGCCGCTGACCAAACTCTTGACGGTAATGCGCTTCTTTGCATCTTGATCATTCCGGACTACAGTGGGTGCATCGGCAGGAATTTCCCAAACCACCGTCAGTCATGTACTGAAGGTTGTGCTAAGGGCTTTCCTGTCCTGCATTCAGCACTTCATCCATCTGCCACTTGATGAGTCTCTTGTGCCCATAAAGCAGTAGTGTGCCACCATAACCAGCTTTCAGCACATCATAGGGGCAGTAGATGGTACACTCCTTTGTCTTCAGTCAATCAGGCATGTGGTGCAGACTGCAACAGAGGCAAGGAGGTGCAAGGTCACATTGTGATGCATGGTTATTAGATAATAATTTCTATTGCATTATTTACAAGTAACCCTTTGTTGTCCTAAATACATTGGTAGGTGTTGTATTCATAAATGGTAGGTCTATCACCTTTGCAAAATATCATCACTCTTTGCATAACGGTGTACTTTTAGAATCAATTGTCAACTATTGTAGCATTACAATAGCACCATATCATGTCAAAACATCTCCCTAATTGTTTTCATGTTTAGTTACTCATTGCTAATAATTTTTTTCCATTTCTTGTCACTCCTTATAGAAAGCAAAGCATTCCCTTTTTGACCTTGTTTCCTTACTCCCATTTTAAATCCACACGCAGAGAAAGAAGTCACACACAATTTGGAGCATACGTCCACCAGATCAGTCAGAGTGGACTTTTGGCCTTTTAAAGGCCAGATTATGCTGCTTTGACCGGTCTGGTGGAGCTCTTAAGTATGCACCCAATATTAGATGCAAAATAATTGCTTTGTGTGTGGTATTCCATAACATTGGTATCAGGAGTTGGGTTCCATGGATGAAAGATTCTGCGGATGCTGCTCAGGAAATGAAGGACGTCCTTGTCCTTCAGATTCCCAAGACTATTCTGGGAATAAAGAATGTGATTTCATCATACGTTACATGTAAGTACCTTTTGGACTTTGCTTAAAATTTAAAGCTTAAAGTAAATGGACCAATAAAAACAAGAAATACATTTTTTTTCTTTTAAAATATGGGAAAACAGAAAACAACAAAAAGTGACAAAGCAAACCACACGTGGAAATCTACATAAGAACAGAAAGTATTTACATTTTCAGCCACACTTGTCCTCTGGTCCAACATTTTTTGTGGTGGGTCACTTAGTTTGGCTCTGCGTTACCTGTAATATAGATTGCATAGGTGGTGGAGGGACAGGAGAGGACAGTGGGGCTACACAGAGTAATTTTGTATCTGCTCCTGGGTGCAAGAGAGTCTCGCTCCTCACCAGCTGTGGGGGTTATCCAAGATTCCGTGCAGGTGGATCTGTCACCAGCTCGGGTAAGCAGTGAAAGGTAGCAATGGGGCTGCGTTATGATGATTTTTCCAAGCTCCTTGTAGAAAGTGTATCGTAGGCCCACGTGCGTGACCAGACTCCGGGGAAGAAAGAGAACACTCCTCGGAGAGCACACAAACCTCCTCCATGATCTTCAGCGTTAGCTTGATGGCGTGCGGGGTATTTATATGTATTTTCGTGCTCCATAGTTTATAATGGATTTAATAGATTTCCCAAAGAGGTTCAGGAGAGTTGATAAAATGCGGCCATCTAGGTGTACCACCCACAAAAAGTTCCTATTGCAACCTTTATTATCTGTATGTATGTGTGAGACAGAGATAACATTTATAAATAAACTAATGTGTCATATTTAATCCAACAGAGCGCCTCAGCTGCCATCTACACAGTCAACATCAGGGGGTTAGGGAGGAGGTCCTTGGAGGAGGCCATGGAAGAAGATCTGGAGTAGGGCCATGAGGAGACCATGGAGGAGGGCCAAGAACTTTCTCTTTCCCCAGAAACCCCTGTGTTGATTTCCCTAACCCCTGAGGATTCCTTTTCAACACCCCACCACTAATCCCATTCCCACAGCTTTGAGGAGGCCCAATTGGAAGAGGCAGGGAGTCAATCCCAGGTCACTGCAGAAGAAAGTAACTATCTTGATGTTATAATCTAGTCTAATAATAATTATTTTATTTTGCAGCTTAAAAGTGTAGTCCTCAAAAAGCCTTTCTTTCCTGACTGTAACTTTTCCTAGGCCTAGGTAAAGTTTTTCATTCCACAGGTGTTTGACATCATGAGCCCAATAAGTGTGTGCTGCCAAGTATATCTGCACGTGCCTCCAAAATTCAAGTCTGCCTCTGGCTACTACAGTGTTCAGCATAACATGACCCTTTACAGAGATTTTCACAGAATGTACAGCCTCTGAACTGTGCTGAGCTTGGAAAATGTGTGAACAAAGTCCACCCATAGAGCTAAAATATGTTTTCAAATGTCATAAGATTGCGATTGTAAAATGTTTTTTTCTCCAGCTGGTGAACAAATACCGCTGGATATCTCCTGACAAAGAAAATCAGGAAATACCAGAGGAAAAAAAATTAAAACTAATTCAAAAATATTATTTTCATTCTGAAAGTTGAATTTTATGTTTTTGTTAAATTTAATATAAAAATTAGTTTATAAAAAATGTGTGTGTGTCTTTTATTTTTGTAAAGAAAATGTGTACTGATATACATTTGTTCCTTTTAGGTACGTTGTAAATACTTTTTCATATCAGGCAATATCATACAAACACATATATACTGCATCATAAAAAGGGTTAATAATTCGGCTTAGTAAGAAATTGTAATCATAAAATATGAGTGTAAAGAAGGAGTTGCACGCCCTTCATTCCTCTGTCAATCGGCAATATAAATGCATTCCTACACAAACATTCATCTGCCAGGGAATTAGCTAGAGGGGCAAATTAAAAGCGCAGCTATGTGCGCCAGTTTTTACGCCCCGTAAGTGACTTAGTACCGTATTCTTCAAGAAACACATTATTAAAATATGCTTGAATAAATATTCAACAAAACGACTCTTTAGATCTGTATTCAATAGATTTATTTGTGTATCATTATCTTTTTTCCCCCTCGTTTATTCAGTACTATTGCGTTTAGCCCTCTCCTCTTCTTAGCTGTGGCTCAACAGGTTTATACACAGTTCCAATAATGGGATATCCACAGTTTGCGCCCTTTAAGAAACATGAATTTTTATAACATTTTTATTTACATTTTTTTATATCTGTTTATTGTCTGTTTGATTTATAATTTTATATTTGCTAGTGCGTGCCATTGTGGTTATTCCAGTTAGGAATATCATCCAACTCATGACATTAATACATCTTGTGTTTTTATACACTTAGCTTGGTATATGTTTACATACAGTTTTTAATTCATTATTTATACGATCTCTTCAACCGTTCATTTTATAGAGGTAACTCTATATATGTTATTAATACTTTTGCATCCTCAATATCGAATACAGACTTTTATTTAGAACACTGTTGTCTGTGGATTTGGATTAGCGAGTGGACTGGCCACCCACTCTGAGTTGCACTTAAGGTTAACCTGCGATATATTTGCAGCTGGGAAACATTACAACAGTATGGAAGTCATATTACATGTGCAGTAGCTATATTTCGGTTATTTATGTATTTTATAATAGATGCTTTTAATTTACATAGGCTCTCCGCGATAATCTTTGCATTCCGTTATTTATGTATTTTATAATACATGCTTTTAATTTACATAGGCTATCCGCCATTATCTTTGCATATTTTTGACAATTTTATGGTTGGCGCACTGTTCTACTTTTTTTAGTACATACGATTGTGCATATGCCTGATGTACGTGAACACATTACCTGCACTTTACGTTCCTTGATGAATGGGGCCCAATGTGCTTGTTTGCTGTTTGTTCAAGTTGGTTTGTTAGTAGAATCTGCTTCTTAACTTTCAGTAGTATGCACAGTTCAAATCTAATTAAAAAAGGAGCCATATATAAAATAATCTTCTAAAGAAAAGTTTTTCCTATCTCACCGATTATGAGAAATACCCTCTTTATTATTTTATTCACAGATTGTTCTATTGAAATATATGAGAGGGGTGCTACCATTAACTAATGTTGGAAACGAAGGGAAGGATAGACTAGAAATTGATTGATTTGGTGCATTAGGATTCCCAGATCAGGTATAATCATAATAGATGAAGGAACATCGAGTAAATAAAATATAACTTTTATTCAAGGCATATTAAAATTGGATTAAAATTAGCGAAATAATTAGTGATATTTGTGAACAATGTGAGTTAAAACTCTGGATGTACTGCTGGTATACTTCTATCATATTAGAAGAGGACAATATCTATTAATAATATATGTAATAGAATTAGGCATAATATAATGCTGAATAGTTCTGAGGATGTCTGCGTATATATGCTCATGTATCCGAGAAGATCTAATATATATCTAATACTTATAAGAAACTATCACATATTGCCTCTCTTGCAAGTACCCTATGATAAACTGATAGATACAATGTAACACTGTACAGAGGTGGCTGTTATATAGTGTATTAATCTGGTCTACATAGCCTTGAGTATTTGTATAGGGCATTCTTGCAGCATGTCAGCAATCATGGGTCTATTCTAATAGTAAAACAATCAAACTTAGTAATACAAGCATCTGGTTACTGGATGCTTGCATTTCTCAGCCATTTGCATCTCATCCTGCCACTGTTCTTCAGAGATACCAAGGAAATGATTGGGGTATAGTGGACAATAGGCAGGAGGTGATGAAATTTAAGAGCAGGGCGGTATCTTACGATCTGTTTTTATAATTTTATGCAATCTTGACATCTTGTTCATACCACTTATCTAGACATCTTAACTGTTTTGTTCTTCTTTTTGCTCCTATAAGAGAAGCAACTTTATCTCTGACATAGTCTGGGGATTCTACATTAAAGGTTCCACTCTCTGGAAAACCTGTTTTATGACTTTTAGTCATTTTTCTCCACTGTTTACAATACTTTACATAATCTGGATTCAGACTTTCTATAATGCCACAGGCACTATTTTGCAATCATCCTTTTCTTCCCTAACTATGATAGCCCCCATAACTGATTCTGGTTCTGTTTGGGTCTATTCAATTATAAGGGATACGTCTATCGTATAAAAATGGCTATTCTATTCTCTTCTATATTCTCTTATTAATCCTACAAATAAGCTAATGTCCTTTAGCCAAGCATGGGTGATTAGTCCACTTTGTCACAAAAGTACTTTAAAACATCAACACATTCAATTAAATGTCAATATTTCCCTATCTTCTACCTTCAGCAATAACTTTACAACTGTCTTCACACTCTGTCTCAAAAACACTCTAAAATATGAAATCATAAAATATGTATCGTTCTCACCAAATGTAATGAAGTGTTGGTCAATGGTCTTCTTTCCCCCGTTGAGAGAGCGTAGAAGACAGCAGCAGTTCGTGAAGAAAGGACGAAGCTCCCAAGTGTTGTATTTGGATTTCTGTAGGTCTCAGATGTCTCAATAATAATGGAGAATGAGCAGTCTTTGTTCCAATATAGTTGTTTATTCAGTACAGGTTACAGAATTACTTACATGTTACAGAGCAGTCAAGATTTTATAAGGTACAGCATTTTATTTTCAGTACTATTAAAGTAATTCAATCGTTTTCAAATAAGCATTGCCCAAGCAATTATACGACTTCGACAGTGCAGAGTCTTTTAATACCTAAAATGATACAATGACATAATGTTTATTAATGCTAACTTAGGCCCTCCACTGATTTCTTGTTATGCTTATTCTTAAAAAAACTTTAAACCTTATTTAGACACTGACTAGAAGCCATGCTATTTTTTATCTGACATCATTAATTTGATTAAGCTGACATAACTTATTATTATCTCTATCCTGTCCATGTTCCATATATCGTGTGTCCCTTTAATTTCCTGACCCCTGTCCATCCTGCAATTCATTTTATGAAACTGACACATTATTTATTGGTATATTTTCTTATACTGGGTCACAGAGACCTTTACCTAAAAATATCAAGTACATAATTGTATTCCTTCTTAAAGTGAGAGAGTATAATTATATGATTATTGAGAATATGATTCTTATACATAGATTTGTATTAAAATATCTTATACTCTTGTGAATTAGTTAATGTTGGTTTAACTTGTTAATGTTTATGGGAATTATTACTTTCACAAGATCTTCCTTAAGTTAGTCTCTTTCACTAAATGAAATGAATACTAGCCTAGATTATTCAGTGTGTGTGTGTGTGTGTGCATGTATGTGTGCGCATATATATATATATATATATATATATAGATATATATATATATATATATATATATATATATATATATATATATATATATATATATATATTATAGCAAAATTCACACAAAGCTTCTTTGTGTCTATTGTGTCTATTTGTTCCACTGACAGTTGTAAAACTGTAAGTATATTACAACCAAAGATTAGCTTCTGAGCTGGGAGATTAACAGTACTTCAAAGCCGGAGAATTTGAAGGACAAAGATTCAAAGAAAATTGCCCAATTTACAGATCCAATATTTTGTATATCACATCTTGAAATCATGCAGTGTACATAACAGCCTATGCGAAGCACTCTCTAAATCTCCAAGTGTAATTAATTTGATGCACTGTAGCTCTTTATATTGAAACAAATGGTTCTCTGAATGACTCAAAGGTTTATTCTCCCTTTCTTCAGATAAAAATAATAATTGCCACTCAGAAGGGATTAATATTAAATCTACTAAAAAAAATACAAAAAAATACGTGCAGGTCAAAATACAGCCACATACCAGGTACACCAGTTGAGTTGTTGATGATGACTGGTGTTTAACATGTAATAAATAAATAAAAAGGCACATCAAAGCCCCCCACCACCCCCTCCTTTTACAAAGTGAATCACTCATAGCCTGGGGAGGTTATAGCTATTGGGGGGAATAAACCATGTGAGGTCCCCACCAGACCCAGGTCAGGCTGGGCTGATCCCACTTTAGTAGGGACAACCATAGCTTTGTACCTCATCTGGAGTAGTCACAAAATATATACCTGTTAACCCATATATGATTTTTTTTTAAGAAATGTTTTTAAACTACAATATAAATTATATACTTTCAAAATGCTTCCATGTTGAATTTAAGTTAATAAATAAATCAGGTAATTGAATTCTTAATTCAATGCACTTTTTGGGTGAGAAGGCAACAGAAATGAAATTCTTACACGTTGGTATGTTATACTCTGAACTAATTGTCTATGCTTCAATTTGTGGTGCATGAGGGACTAGACTGACATTGTTAGAACTATTAATATAGACACTAAAGACAGTCAGACACTAAAGTACTGTATATTGTGTAATGCACACAATCAAACACAACACTGTTGCGAAAACTATGATATCCTTAAAAAAACCAAGAACATTTTGTCTTTCATGGATTTTAATCTGAGTTGATGACTATCTCTAACCCAGGTTTGGCGAAGGCATACTACATTCGGGGTAAAGCCAATGCTGAAGTCTGGAATGAAACAGAAGCAAAGAAAGATTTTGAGAAAGTCTTAGAAATGGACCCAACTATGAACCGTCAAGTAAAGAAAGAAATCAGGATGTTAGAGAGTAGGATGCAAGATAAGGAAGAGGAGGAAAAACTGAAATACAGAAACCTCTTTCCATAGTGGATCAAAAATATCAGCTTTAATTTGGAAATGTCATTGGTAAATAAACCAATCTCTACACTGAGGATAACTTGCTGCCATCCTGACTTCCATAAAGAGCATTCATTTCTGCATTTAACAAAGACAGCAAAATTAATTTGTATTGTAGCCAGAAAACATTTATTTTCACAAATGGCAAGAATTGTTGGACAGTTTCCTTTTCTGTATCAAACTGGTTATTACTTATTATACTGCTTTGAAAAATGTACCAATACAAGTAAAACATTAGTAAAGTATAATCCTAAAGTACAGCTATTAACATACATACCAAGCTATAGAAAATGCCTTGCAAAACTGTTCCCCTTCCCCACTGATTTGTACTTTTTGTTATTTTGCCTGGAGAAAACTAATTAGCTGCTGTCTGGGACGTTCTAAGTCTAATATTTTGGCAGCCAAAATCAATGACTGTCATGAGAAAATCTGTTTGCAGACAAGGGAGTATATTTACTAAACTGCGGTTTTGAAAAAGTGTAGATGTTGCCTATAGCAACCAATCAGATTCTAGCTTTCATTTATTTAGTACATTCTACAAAATGACAGCTAGAATCTGATTGGTTACTATAGGCAACATCTCCACTTCTTCAAACCCGCAGTTTAGTAAATATATCCCATGGACTATAGTGAGAGTCTGAATATTCCATGTACATGTGCATGCTCAAAGTGCTCCAGAGAAACTTTCTGTGACATCATCCATCTGTAGGAAGTCTTAGTTTGTAAGTTTCCAGTTTATTACACAGACTCGTGAAATTGACTCAAATAATCACATGAGATTTGCCTATTCATTGATCATTTGCTACCTACCCTAGACTAGTCCAGCCACTTTGTCTCCGCACTACAATCAAGTTATTGGTTGACCTTTCGGTGTGTTTTGTCTCTCTTCTACTAATGGAATACGTCTATGTTGATTCCCTTCCTTACTGTAATTTCCCGTTGGCTACATTTTAAGACTTAGCCTATGGGCAAAATGGGAAGCACTACGCAGAAAATCTCTTTGGTTCCTGGTGGGGTGCAGTGTTTTAGGCGAGTCATTATATCTATTATGCTGTAGTAGAAAGTACTTAAGGACCTGACCCTTAGCTTGCACTAGAAACTCTGCTCTCTATTAAATGCAGTATCATCAGGGTAAACATTTCCCTGTTACACATTTCTTTTCTGATATAAAACAAGTTTTTTTCCTACTGAATAATTGGATGATCTTCCTAATAGTGGAAGATGATTCACTCACAAATGATTAAAGTTCAAAATTACATTTCTGAAACAAATGAGTACTCATTCAAAGTAATAACTGTTCTATTAAAACTATTTGATGAGAGACAAATTTGGTTACATTTGAAAACGAAATAACTGAGACATGAGTGATTATTGTACAAGACCAGTGTATAAGTGGTGTAATAATCAGAGGTAAGGGCAGATCGGTCAAGCTGCAAATTAAACCCTTCTCACTCCTAAGTGCAAATGAGCAGATAATAATTGCTTATTAGGAATAAAGTTTTTAGACACAAAATCAAGAGGTACAGAACCAAATTAGCATGGATCAGCTTGAGCCAACGCTGAGGCACTGTTAACAATAGACAGAAAACATGGAGAAAATGTTTTCTCCTTAAATAGCCAAAAGGATAAAAGACATTTTATGAATTGCTATCTAAAAGATTTCATATTTTTAGTATGCTGTGTAAAATTAATAATTATATTATTGCTGTCATGAAACAATTCCAGATTGTTGTTGTAGGTATAGAGCTTTTAGTCCCTAATTAAATATTTTAATTGACAGCTTAACACTAGTGACACATGCCGGCAATACAAAAAGTTCTATTTTACAGGGAAAAGATAAAATACAAATTGACACATATGATAGTTTGTGATGCAGGAGGTGTCCCGATTGTCAGTATGTCATGAGAAGGAATCTTTTTACCATTTTAAGGAAAATTGGACTATGTTGATTTTTGTTTTACTTTCATGTGGATCAACTGGGGGTTTTGAGGTTGCATAGTTTAGACCTATGGCCATATATCTTTTTTCAGTCTAAACAGGTATATGACCCATAGCACCTAAAATATTATATTGATAAACATATTTCAAATTAGGTAATGCAAACACATGTCTGATTTGTTTCCATTGGTTTTTGAACATTTACAATTTTCACTTTTGTTACCCCCCCATGCCACACACAAGAAATCTTCAAATTACATAAGGAACCTAACAGTGGCGGAAATACAATTGGTGTGGTGTACTGGGGCCCATGGAGATAATGGGGCCCGTTGCATTGCAGAAGCAGAGGGTCAGAACTAGTGAGCTGAGGGCCCCGGTTCCCTCCTCCCCGCTCCCCTACACTGGGGCTCACAGCTCGCTTGAACCTAATATATTTAAAAATATATATTTCAATAACTGTTTTCCTGTGAAAATGTGCTAATTTATTATATAACTGTAAACAAACTATAAACTACTAATACGTTAATACACTATTTCTGAAAGCAATAATAATTCCCTTTTTTGATGTTACAATATCTGAGCAAATGTTTGCCATACATGGTACATGGGGTAGTGGCTTCCGATGTTCACCCAAATGACAAAAAAGAAAATCATATCCCCCAATTGATAATAAGATGGGTTTCAAATCACTGTTAAGTAGTAACATAGAATTTGATAGCAGCAAACAACATAACATATATAAATTCCTTGCTTGAGCCTAATTGGTTTGACAGTTCAAAACAAAATAAAATATTGGGCAAACAAAATAATTAAAATGGAACCAATGGAACATTTTCTCAAATTCAATCACACGGGGAACCATTGAAAGTACATCACAGCTCCCATTTGTTCTGTAAGGCTAATGTACATATTTAACGTGGAATTCTTGTGTTTTTTTTGCATTCGGATACCCTTGGTTTACTAATATTAGTGAATATATTTTGAATTTAGTGCAATTTGGCTTCCAAAATGAAGCCTAGTTTCTCTATTACAGACTGAGTAAACTTGCCACATGGCTGTTTAGTTCAAGTGTAATATTTACAAGACATCCTGACAATTTTTAATATTTACAACCCAATTTTTTTAAACCCCCCCCAGAAAAAATGGATAATTTTATTACATAATCTTCTCTACATAGCAGTTTCATTAACTATTAGGGGCATAGTCAGGGCTGGATTAAGGGAATGGAGGCCCCTGGGCTAAAAGGGCCTCCATTCCCCCGTGAGGGCCCCCCCTGTGATCCGAGCCACCCCCCCTGTGAGCCAAGCCGCCCCCATGGCACTTACCTCCTTCTCCTGGCATTGCAGTTTTTCCCCAGCGCGCTGTACACTCTTTACTGAGGAGATCCCGTGAGAGTGAGACTCACGAGATCTCCTCAGTAAGGAGACTACAGCGCGCCGGGGAAGGACCGCAGTGAAAGTGCTCAGCAGCATTAATCGCGCCGGGGGCGCCCCCTGCCCCAGACCGATCAATAATGCTGCTGAGCACTTTCAAGGGCCCCCTTGATGCCCCAGGCCCCTGGGCTGTAGCCCAGTTAGCCCTATGGTTAATCCGGCCCTGGGCATAGTCAATTGTTACCGTTTCCCGCTGCGTTAAATATATTACCGGTATTACTGTAATCCTGAGCCGAATTTCAGCTCGCAGCTCCCTGAAATCCAGTGTTAAAGGTACCGTAATAACGGTATTTACGCGCACTATTACCGTAATGACGGTAATAGTGCAAGCGCCGCGTTACTTTTACATGTAACACCAACAATTGAATATGCCCCTTATAGTGATAATAATCTGTTATCAGTGAAGTGAGGAAGCAATAGGAGCTACATGGAGAAATATATCTATAGACCTAACCAGCAGCCTTCATGAAGCTGTAAACTAGGAGAGATGGGAGTCACAGATGTAATCTCTGTATAATTCTTTGTTAAAATCTTCATTATAATGGACCCATTGATTGAAAATAACTGCTGTCATGGTACCATATTTGGATGGTATTGAAATTATTGAACACATAGTTGTTTCTACATTTTGTCACAATCTGTCCTTTATGTTCAACAGACAGTTTGAATGATTGTTGAAGACCACTCAGGCATGTAAATAACACAATGTCAATCGATATTTTGTAAAAGGTAAATTGATTTTCGGTGTGACTTAACACCTTCTACAGAGCATTAGCTGGTTACATACTTGTAGACATAAATAAAAAGATCATAAACAAATGAATATAGATTTGAAGCTGTTAAATGTATTGTTGTATGACATTATTTATAGGGTAGGTGTACAGTCCACTTTTCTCCACATCTACGGATAATGATCAACAATTTGCAAAATGCTAGTACAGTAATTAAAGGTGAATCTTATGTCCCGAGTGGTACAGATTTATTAGTAAAAATGTCTAATACCTGCAAAAAATAAATATTTGCACATTCATTTCTTTTGTGTATTTTTCTTACTATTTAAGTAAAAACTGGATCACTTTTACTACAGTAGTTTAGTCTGAAAATATTTGTTATATATAAATAGCCACTAGGAGGCGTTATTGAACAGCTATTCAGGATTCCAATAATTGCATCAGCACCATGGACAAGGATTTCACTTAACATTCTGGGTAGATTATTTTAATTTGTACTAATTTAAGTACAGTAATTTTCTAGTTAAGCGGACATTGTACTGTTCATCCTCTTACAGTGCAAGTAAGGGGTGCAAGCAAGCAAGAGAATCTTTTCCGCTATTGGTAATGTTAGATATACTCTACTAGAGAGTGTATCCAAGCTATGATTTTCGTTAGGTGGGCAGTACCGGTAATATAAATCTGTAAATCAAAATTAATTGTAGGCACCTCTTAGCAGACCTCATTGCAAGATTCATTTTCACACTATGTCCAGATTCCCTTTTTTTCATTGTATAAATAACATATACTGTGTATAGTATGGCAGGAGATCATGTATTTAGCATCAAATTCTTCTGGATAAAGGTTATGGAGTAAATGAGACCACTGAATGTTATCTTAGTTGTGAAAAAGATAATGATACTATGTATATTGTATATTGTATTGATTTCCATGAAGGGAGCCTTTAAATCAGGTAGGTTAATGTGATTTTAGAAAGCAATATTTATAAAGTCACAGGGTACAGCTACAATGTTATTACATTATTGTTTTTTTTTATCTTATTAAAATTGTAAGCACTATCTGAGTTTTGGATTGCTCAGCCAACAAATCTAAATGTTGACTTTAAAATCTATATGAACTTCAACTTTGTTCTCATTGACTTGTATATCAATTTGAACTTGGCACTTTTTAAATATTAATCAGGGAAATCTATTATAAAATAACAACGCTGTAAATTTTATTTACAAACACAAATGCTGTGAAATTAACTTTGACGCGTTCATTGACTAGCAGAAAGCCTAATCATTCAGAGAAAGGCCAGGCAATCCATTAGCATATTTGCTGCTTTTGAAGCATGGCAGCATACACTGACAGCCACTAGGAATCAGCAGTGCATGAGTAAATGTAGGGCTTCATGTAGCCTAATCCTATTTTAGGGGCATAATTATAAGTAGCTGAAATAATCACAGTGTGAATTTTGTATTTGATGTTGCCAGGTAACTTCCCTATTGTTTAAAACAGTGATAAACAATTATAAGCATTTGTGGAATAAGGAAACTCAGTCTGCACACGGCTCGCTGGAAATAAAGGTTTCACAAGCTGTAAAATAATAGCTTAATTGAAAGTAATAGCTTCCTTTAATGGCTTGAATTAGAAGGTACCACTGCGGCACAGTGATTAGCATTGCTGCATCACAACGCTGGGGTTGTGAGTTTGATTTTGACCAGGTCCCTATCTGTGTGTAAGTTCTCCTCGTGTTTGTGTGGGCTTTTTTTTTGGTGGTCCAGTTTTATCCCACCCTCCAAAAATATACTGGTAGGCTAATTGGCTTCTGACAAAACGAAACCGTAGTATGTCTGTGTAGTAAGGAGTATAGTGGGACAGGGGCTGATGTGAATGATTAAAATATTATTTGTAATAATAAGTTTGTGCTGAATATATAACTGTTAATAAAAAACAAATAATTTTAATTTCTTTTCTCAGTAACAAATGAAGACGGCATTATAAAAAACAAAACCTCCAAACACAGAGAGACAATAAATAAAGTGATTTTCACAGCACTATAAATAGGTAATAATATTAAATGGAGACCTGTTGAAAAGGGCTCTTTAGAGCTTCATAATTATGTCCCAAAGATGTATAAGAGATTCTCATATAGGTATTTTTGTCTTCACTGATTCAGTTGTGCATTCCAATGTAATAGGCGCACATGTATATACAGATGAATATAGATAGATCATACCTAAAAGAGATTTCTTTTTTGCAAAAGCAGTAGAGTGGAGGATTTTGGGAAATCAATCTGCTAATTATAGGTGTTAAAAAATGAAGCTATGATTAGCAATAACTGTTAAACTTTTGGGTAGTAATAGTTTACTGGATGAGTTGTTTTGTCCTTGTTCCCAAAAATATTTGTACTTTTGCCTATTGGATAAAAATAAATAACATTCAGGGCCTGGTTCATTAAGGAAAATCAATATAAACAATGAGCAACTTTGCACCTTGGCAAAACCATGTTGCTTTGGAGAGGGAAGCAAATTTAAAACGCGATGGCAGCTTTATAGTTGGGGTAAGGCATGTTCTAAATCAACTTAAAATTTCAGTGTACAAATAAGCTATCAAGTATGTGCGTGCTATATGAATAAAACAGCCAATATTTATCTTATGTGTAAAATGATAAACTAATTTGCACCCCTTAAATTGTAACATGGTTTTGTCCAGGAGAAAACGTACTCATTTTTTTGCCTTACTTTCCTTAATGAATCAGGCCCACTGTATGTATTTTTCGTGCACAGCTATGTTCATTGAAAATTCAATCAGTCAGCAGAGGGCAGTAAAACATAGGTTGTATGTGATAGACATTAGAAAAGAATATTATCACTAAGGTTTTCACAGGGTTTGTAGCATTTTGCCATGAGTAGATTACTGTAATATTTTATTGCTGTCTAAACAGAATAGTGAAATCATTCAAAGGACAAAAAAACTTTCACATAACTGGTTCCTTGGTTTTGAAGCCGAGAAGATTTTTTTCTTTTAACCACTAAGTAACAGCATGTATTTGTTTATTAAGGGTTTATTAAAAGACCAGGGTATTAGCCTCTGATGCTATAGAACGCTGTTTATATGTAATTGCCCCAGCAATAGTATTATGCAAATTGAATATACCGACAGAAAAACATCACGGTACATGCTCAAATTCTGTCGTATGACAGAAAAATTTATAGCGTTAAGAAAAATGCCCTTTTATTTTCTCTATATTGGGTAATTAAGTATCAAATTGAGCATAGCCATCTAACCCAGGTCTTATTTATATAGGTTAATGCAGCATTTGAAATATCAGAACATAGCAGACTCATGTACAAATGCAGAGTTTGCGAATATGCACCAAAAATGCATATGCGTATGTCCATATATAAATTTTTAGGCATCAATGACTTGTATCCCCCTATATCTGGCGGCGCGGAATGGGCATGGGCATGGGCAGGGGCAGGCCATCATAAGCTGAGTACAGTAAGGGTGTTTTCATGTAATTGTGACACGTATGTTGACACATCCCCTGATATCCCTGTTAGGAGGTGTATCTCTTACGGGGCGGATGGGCTGATGCAATGATAAGCAATGACGATGATAATGACTATCGGTAGCACTAAGTAACTACTACTTTTTAGCTGATTGTATATTGAACTCTCCAACTGATCGTTAACTTAAACCATAAACGATGTGACTATATTATATTATCAAGTATTGGGCGTCGCATTACTTACTTGACATTTCTATTCCGACTACTGCAGAAAAGAAGATTAACAACAAATGTGAATTGTATTTTATTACATTTGATGTGAAAAATATGACTATTGTCTTTATTAATAACACTGATACTGTCAGAGGCGGAACTAGTGATCTGTGGGTCCAGGTGTAGGGAAGCGGGGAGGAAGCAAATGGGGCCTACAGCTCGCTAGTTCTGACCCTCTGCATCTGCCGTGCAGTGGTGCCCCGTTGTCACCATGGGCCCCGGTGCACCGCACCTGCTGCATCAATGGTAGTTCCGCACTGGATACTATTCTCTCTTCTGTATTTGACACTTCAATTTACACTATTACACCGTGTACAAATAGTGCAATGTAACTTTATAATTTACCACTAACACAAGAGATGCTATGATAGGCAGTAAATATACACACTTGTTATCCAATATATCTCTGGTACAAGTATCACTGTTTTCAAACTGATGCATCTTGAGATGAGTTTGACTCAACATATGTATGACAATTCTCTGAAATAGTTATGTTTGTACTCATCACAGAGTGGAATTCAACACATGATGCATATTTGCTTTTTAATATAGAACTCCTGCAGTTAATAGAGTTATATTAAATTACAGCTGAAAAACCTTCCATAGACTTCACGCTGCTTGGTTTTAACTAGTGAGGAAGGATAATTAATTACTAGAGAGTCTCAAATGATTGTACTGGATTGAAATTTGGTTTCAATCTTGTTCAATGTACAATCGTAATTTTTTTGCAGGTACAATTTGGGTTTGACTGTCACAGCAGAACTCAAAACTAAAGACATTAAAAAATAAATTAAAAAAAATCAAACAGCAAACATTACTTTGAGTTTGCTGTTCAGATTGACAAAAGTAAGCAAAATATTACAAGATTAGCCATTTAATCTTGAAAATGTTTGAAGCTATTCTCCTTACTGGGATTTTGCTCAGCTTTATTTTAGAGCTAATTCGATGAATTTTTCAGAGAACCATTCAGATTAATAATACATTCAAGCATCTTTATTAATTACTAGGATAATGCCGGGATGATGCCCTTAAAGAACAAATCAAATTAAGAATAAGTTCTTGCTGAATCTGGGAGTCCAAGAGAGCTGATCAGACTGTCGGCTCTTAGTACAGAGGGAAGAAATCCATCCATTGCTTTCCCATAGGTCTCAGAGAAGCAGAATTAATCTATTTATTAAATTTAGACAATAGGTAAGATTAGTGAGGGCTTGTCCAAAAGTAGGCTTTAAGTAGTCCTTAAATTGAACATTAGCTATTGGATCTGGAACACCATTGATCACATGTATATTATAATGAGATTACCAGATGTCCTACTTTTTGGACACAGTACAGTATTAGTGGATCTGTTCCCAGAACATTGCTTACCTGTAGTACTCCCTGAGATCCATAACCTTTCCCTTGTTGCGATTTCATAATTTGTTATAAATTAAAATTGGAGTTCACTATAAAAGGTTCCAACAATGTATTGACCCATCACAGCACAAAGGTGTATTCTTGTGATGAACCAAAGCTCATTGCACATTAAGTTCCAGACACCAGTAAAAGAATCATCAACTAAGTCACACAGTTTATACATGTTAATAAACACATGGAAAGCACAATAGAAATAGGACAAATCATAGTAAATGGTGCCATTCGTATCATTGTGTTCTAAAACGCTAATACTGCATTCCAAATTTGAAAATGGTGCACACGGTTTCTTGTGCATTAACAAGAGATTGTATTGTAAATAGATTATACTGGTAAAAGCTACATATGTGATGAACACATGGAAAACTCACTCGAAATGTAATTACTAATACAGATGTTGGTTTTCATGCATTTTTAATCCTTTTCCTGCTCATGTGTATGAATAAGTCCTTACCAATGTGATCTATTTACACAGAGCCTAAATTTCTAGTTGCTTCTCAATTCTGGCCAATCAGAGCAGGGCCGAAACAAGGGCTGTGCGAGAGGGGTGGTCGTCCAGGGCGCAAACATGAAGGGGGCACAGGGAATTTAAAATTGACATTAATTTAGTTAAAATTGAGGGTTTGGGGTCACCACATTTTCTTCTTGCCCCAGGCACCAACATTTCTAGTTATGGCTCTAAATCAGCGTTCCCAAGGAAGTACATTATTGTGTACCATGATACAAATCACAATGCTAATTATAAGTGGTTCGTCAGTGCAGCATTGGCCAGTGGAAAGCAAAAGCTGCAGCAGATCATGGTGGCTCAGAAGGTAAATAGGCTATATGGCAGGTATATGAGGCTGGATGGAGGCCATATTAGGCTACAGTATAGCATATGATGCTATGCAGATTTCCAATGGGATGTCCAGTTTGTGTTGGACAATGGCCTGATGTACGTAGTGATTTGTATTTTCCATACCTTGTGCTTTACATATTTACATTTTGCCCTCTTCACATATTCTTATTACCATAGTGCACATACTAAGTATTTATTTTTATAATTTAATAAGTATTATACATCTTATTTAATCATCCCATGGATAATTTTTATACTTTACCATGTGCTATGCTGTGCAAGGCACACTACATAAATATTTTTATCCTAATTTCAAATTCCTGTGGTTTAAATCATTACATTTTAGTTTGTATTGCATGAAGTGCTTGCTTTGTCCAGCCCTACCCATAGTAGTTATAAAATATATTCCCAGCTGTATTTTAAAGGGCACAAAGGCAAGCAAGGAAAAGGAGATAAGAATGACTGCTGCTTGTAGCTATATTTATTGTATATACTGCTTTTGGTTATTTTTCTACTCTTCATTGTAAAAAAAAAATTTCAAGTGAAGACTGAAACACAACCTACTATACCTAAGTTATATTAGTCTGCATGATGCATTACAGATTTATAAGTAACCAGGTCATTGCTTCAAATGGTTAGAGGTACAGTGGAAATTCACAGACAATAAATTATCTGTACGTGATAGATTTCATCCGAAAGGTTAGCCGTCTTCTAGGATGAATGAGGACTATCAGAGAGATAACAACCACCCAAGGGAGGTAATTCCACTCGCTGTAAAATATTTTTTGACAGGTCTACATATATTACAGCATTGCAATGTTTCTTTTGGTGTGGAAAAACAATGTGACTGATGTTCATGTGGGTCATCAAACTGAGGCTGTTGATCATGGCTGAATTTTTAAATTTAGTTGACATAGACGGCTGGTTGCCCAGAAGATTATTATCTTGCGATTAAGACAGGAAGAGATATGTATCAACATTAAGTTTGCTTGGTCTAACACTTAAATGTGAAAGACACTTGTCACCTAGATAAAACTGGTAATTACACTTCACTTAGTACACTCACGAGTCAGGACCAAAATACATGTGAATAAAGAAGTCAGAAATATAGCAAATGATACCATACAATAATTGATTGTGACAATTCAAACAAAAACTAGTGTAAAAGGTAACCAGAAATATGTTTATAAGTTACAATTACATTTCTTTAAGTGTCATTTTTTTAAGTTTTGTTAAGTATTTGGGGGTATATTTACTAATCTGTGGGTTTGAAAAAGTGGAGATGTTGCCTATAGCAACCAATCAGATTCTAGCTGTAATTTTGTAGAATGTACTAAAGAAATGATAGCTAGAATCTGATTGGTTGCTATTGGAAACATCTCCACTTTTTCCACAGAGAATTGAAGTGCAGTGTTGTGACCATTGCACCACATAGGAATTAATGATGGATGTACAATGCAACTTGGTATCATACAAGGAAGTAAAAAACAAAGTTTAAAAATATTTACATTATAAATAACTTTTTATGCCCTCAAAACGTGTTTTTGTTTACGTTTGAGCAATAATGAAAATAAAACTATTGTCTGATTATAACAAATTATTCATCTAATCAAACCATCAGAGATTTGCATGTGTCTAATTACAATCCATCACGCAATAGAAATCCCAGCTTACATGCAAAACTGTAGTGTGTGACTTGTGCTGTACAATGCATAATGCATTGATTCAATGAAAATTAATAAGGAGGTGCCTCTGTCAACATCAATTTGGCAACGTTATTTATTTAGCACTAAATACAACACAATGAACAACATTTTGATGACAATTTTGTATTTTTAACATTAAGAGTAATTTATTATCTGCAAACTAGGTAGATGAGTGATGCATTATTTTTGCACAAGTAGTTGTCCACTTAGAACATACATAGGAACAACTCCACAGTCCAATTTTAGGAAGTACACCTATACATGAAAGTGGCTGAAAACACATTTGTGGGTTTTTCAGGTTATTTTAGTTTCAAACAGTAATCAGATATATTTTAAAATAATCATGAGTCTGAGAGGACACCGGAACTGTCTTTATTGCATGTGTAACTTTTGTCTTGTTAAATGCACCCATATGGTAAAAAGACATACAAATGGAAGTATAAGATGACTCCTGATTATTGGCACCCCCCCAGCACCCATTATAAAAATAATCCTTTGTGGTAAGAAAGAGGCTGTGTCCATCCGCTGCCCAGGAAATTCCCTATAAAAGTGTCTTGTCCACTCTTGATTTTAATAATTAAATGTCTTATAAGGTAAAACAAAATATTGTTTTTGCATTTGGATGTAATGTGAGGCACATAAGTGTGCCCAGCCCCCACTTTTAACACTCTGATCCAATCAGTTCTTACCATCAGAACATGCAAACTTTCTCACCACCCATGTATGGACCTTTTTTACCACACAGATCAATGTGAAGTGTAAGTTACGCATGTAGCACTCTATGCCTAGAGAAATGTATTTGAGGCATGCAAGGACAACTTACTTACAGGAAGGACGTATACACATAAGTGTGACATGCCACCTGTAATGGGGTCTATTTAGCTTAGACTGGAGCACACTATGAAATAGAGACCCCACATTGGTTGTCTCCCTGTTATAGTGTGACCAGTCCAACCTGAGATAACCTGGTGGTGGCTGCCGCTTTGTGGTTGACCCCTGCTCTTTTTCCTTTAGCACTACTGGTAACCAACCCAGGCTATACACACTGGTGCTGGTTACTGTTTTTATTGTGGGGAGGTGTTTAATTTATTCATTTATTTATTTGTTTATTTATTTATCCTTTTTATGTAAATGGAAGTCATCATCAAGTTAATAATGATGATTAGATTATCTTTACTGTGGCCACATCAAGATATACCTAAGTGTGTCTTGATTCAGCTGTATACTTACACAGTATTATGAGTACAATGTATACACTTGTTAGGCAATGTTACGGCCAAAATTGTATGTTTACTCTAAACCGGGCCCGATATGTATATTCATGAATTGATGGGGTCGAAAATGTGGTCTAATGGTTTTCTAGTTATTTCCAGCTTTATGAGCATCACAAATAGTTTTTCTTTCCTTTCCACAAAGCTGTATTGTGAAGACCGGATGCTAATGGTGACGATGAAAATTTAGGGAAGGGTCCTTAATCTCATTCAGATTTTTATCTCTTTGATTGGAACATCTAACTTTAATTATCGCAATAGAACTGCTTATCGTATAAGTTCACATAGTTTTCCAACAAAAACAGTGAAACTTGAATCAATGTGTTTAATAAAGTGAAGAAATTGTATTTTCTGTTTTGTCTCTTTTTATGAAGGCCAGGTTAGGTTTTAGGGCACAACTTTGCAGGTATACAATTAACACATTTTCACTTACCACTTTCACGGCTACTTTTGAAAATAGTAACATGGAAAATATATTAGACATTGGTTTTCAGGACGTGCTTCTTTCCTATAACACCAATGAACACAAATTGTGTGAATGTTGGATATACTTCTACTTTACAAAAAATGTATCTATGTCCTTTCAATATTTTTCATCTTCTATGAGAACCACACATGACTTTATATTATTTTTCTTGTAATAGATTGATTTTCTATGATTGTCATCAGAAAATTAGTTTTTTAAGTGTGCAGAGCGGTAAATGGACAGACATGAAGAGCAGGAATTACTTTAGATCCACATGTTCTACAACACTTGTTGGTATATTTGTCACCAAGTGGCTGTTCCTACTGGATTTCATGTATTGTTTGTAAGAGTTAAGCCACATACACAGTCTTGATTATCCCTTTATATGAGTTTTCTTTTGTTACACAGACTGTAATCGATGCTATCAACATTTTGAAGTTTTCAAGTTTCAGGATTAGATAATGGCAAAGTGTCTTCAGGTATGACACTGTTGTTGGTGGTTTGCTTCTAGTTCTTCCTCAACTTTATACTGCTTTGTTTGTAGTTTAGTTAAAACATCCTTTTTATTTGTACATTTTAGATCATTTCACATCTATAATAAATTCCTTCAAATATAGCAAGTGGAACACTTCTGAAGGCAACGCAAAAAGTGAGCTAAAATCAATCAGGAGACAGAACGATGCTGGGAAATATATAATTGTATTAAAGTAGTAAAGGGGGTGACCTACCTTCCACACAGTTACTCCTTTGCATTGCAGATGCTGTCTGGTAGGATAACTTTCCTGTCTGGTCAGTAAACTCTCTATAATTTGCTAATACACAGATACACACACAGCTGTTCATCATACACACACACACACACACACAAATTATCTATGTACGCTATAGTTTACACTGTTTTCTGTACACATCTGTGCTTCTCCTCTCTCCCTCTCTAGTATCATCGTGAGCACTCTAATCAAGAACCAATTTCCCTACCTTTATGTGTACTGCACCAAGCCAGTCTGCACATAGGTGTTGCACTGAGCCCCGCCAGTCACAAGTGCTACTGTAAACCTCTCGCTTGTGGTCGTCACTGGGATGTGTATTGGAGGGGGCCTGCAATGGGATTACTACTATCCTCAGCTCTCTACACTAATATACTTGGAAATATGAGAAACTCCTTGCAAATCATAGCATGACCTACACTAGCTACACAGGACCTGAAAATGTCTCCAAAAATTAACCAGCAATTTTATAATGTAAAATGTGATATGGAAAAAAAGCAATGTTTATAGATAAAAGGACCAGAATATTATACCAGCTTTACCCACTCATAATGTACCAGCCATGAGCTCCTGTGCATTACTCACCACTAAGTCATGTCTGTTCCTACTGTTTTTGATCTTTCAAACTGGTATGTGTACTGTCTAAAGAACTGCACAGCTCCCTTTTTACAATTGGTGAAAACCATTCAACTGTCATGGCTTTTCAATGTCCGTAATTCCCCGCAATGTAACATTCATGGTACTTCAGTACTGTTTCCTCCCTCCCATATACACTTTAAAACCAAATGCATCTGTCAAACTGTAAAGCCACGGGCAATGATTGGGTCATGTTTGCTAATTTTAACAAATTATTACAAGTATAATCTGCTTTGTTCTGTGTAAATGGGTCTGATCCAGGGCCGGACTGGGAATAAAAATCAGCCCTGGCATTTAAAGTACACAGGCCCACCTCAGGTCCAGAAGAAAAGAAATAGTGTGCCGCCATGCAGCGGCGGTGCCGAAAAGGGCGTGGCCACATTGTTTGTGGGTGTGGCCAACATGGGGCATTGATACATACATTATAATAAAACATTACATTTATCACGCCCTCCCAGCCACATCACGGCATCTCCCCAGGCACATTATGACACCCCCAGCCCACTTTAGTTATCTATGGTTCTGGTGCTGCTTACATCCATAAGGGTGTGAACTTCCAGTAGTGTGAGCAGGGAAGCTCTTTGTCTCACGAGATTACCAAATCTTGTGAGACCTAGAGCTCCTCGACTTGCTATGCAGGCTGTGTCCTATCCAGGGACTGGGAGCAACTATCAGATTTCTCCTGCTAACCAGAGCTGGATTAACGCTCGGGGGGCCTGGGTTATTTAAGACAGGGGGCCCCTATTATGTAACATGGTTATCATATTAGACACAATGTTAGACAAATACACAGGCAATACTGTGTGCACTACTGTTAGGTGCACGCAGCTTTGCCTTCACAAGCAGTACATTGTGAAGTAGGACTTACCTCCCAACTGTCCTTGTAGTCGGATCAAATCTCACTAGACGAGAGTGTCACCAAAATTCGGGACTTCCCCACCAGTGTTCTTGTCATTTACACCACCTGTGGCTGCTGGTGTCTTTAGTTGCTGCTTGTCTGGATCCTGGAATGCTGGAGGCCCTATTTGGAGAAAAAAAAATGGGTACATGTAATTTAGAAAACTCCAACCAGCCCTGGTGTTTAATCAATGCAACCCATGTTTTATAATTAGGCCTCCCTCCAGCCTCAACATTAAAATTGTAGTATTCACGTTTAATAAATAAACCTATATACCTCCCTCCAAACAACCCCAGCAAGAAATTAAATCGCATTTACGTTTAAGAAATATACCTATTTCCCCAACCATCAATGCAATTAAATAATTCCTATTCACATTTAATAAATAGACGTTATTTTTTTCCCAAACAGCCCCTCTTTCAATTAATAGCCCCCTAATCATATTATGCCACAATAGTGCCCCAAGTTGATATTATACCTCAATAGTGCCCCCAAATCATATTATGCCACAGAGTAAAACATTAACAACACTAAAGTACATTTGCATAAAATGTGAGGTTATATAAATATCCAGTAGGAATATACAGCACCCCCCCTCCCCTCGTGTGGCATCCTCTCTCTTCTCTCCCTCCCCCCCCCCCGTGTGGCATCCTCACTTTTCTGTGTGCCATCCTTCCCCCCCCCCCGGTTTCACCTTTTTCTGTGTGCCATTCTGTCCCCCTTTTTCCTGTTTTCTGTGTGCCATTCTTTTCAGCCCCTCTTCCCTCCCCTGCACACACTTTCAGCCCCACTCCCCCTCCCCCCTTCACATATTATCGGGTCCTCTCCCCTCCTTGCACCCATTTTCCCTGTTAAAAAGAAGTATACTTACCTCAGCAGCCTCTGCAGCCTCCAGGAATCTGTGCGCCGTCTGATCCAGTCCTACGCGGCCGTTCTGACGTTACACCACGCGGCCGCAAACCTGAAGCGTGGCCCAGCCCACAGAGCCGCCATGACGTGTGACGTCATGACGGCTCCACCGCAAGTACAATTTTTTTTTTTTCAATTATAGCAGTGGTGATCACAGGTAGCCGGACCGGCCCACGGTGCCATCGGCCCTTCTGGCATTTGCCAGAAGTGCCCGATGGCCAGTCCGGCCCTGGTCTGATCTACTTTGCATTTGAAGCTCTAAGTGCATTATCAGATAAGAAGTTAAACAAAACTTAATTTCAAAATGATCCTGTAAATTATTAAAAATGGGTTTGAAAGGAGAGAGTGACTACTCATGCTGTCACTCAGAATTACAAACTGAAAGCTGTTGTGCAGAAAACTCCTAAAAACCGGGCGGGTGCAAAACTTCTTCTGCACTGTACAACAGATGGTTTTATGGAAATTGCCTATACTATGTCCACATATATTGGACAGATTTACCAGCCACAATTACCAATGGAAAATCAATTTTGAGGTTTTCACAACTGGGAGTTGTCATTTCTAAAAAATATTTCTATGCAATAAAGTAGGATATTATGAGAAAAGTGTGAAATGTGGCCAATATAAACTTTGGGACATAAAATAAACAATACATGCACCAACAAACTATATTACAAAATCAGTAGGTCTCATTTGTTTCCAAGAAACCTGGTTTAAAAGTAGGTGCAGTCGTGGCACTACCATTAAGCATCTTTACCTTCATAGTGAAGAATTCAGCACAAGGGGGACTTGGAAAGATTAATAGAAGGCTGCCAACTCTGCAGCTACACTACAGAGCCGCAAGGGCAATCCTTGCTGCTGTTCTGTTTCTCTGTTTAAGGGTTATGTGACTGCTGCAGTCACATGTTAAAAAGAGGAGGCAGGTTGCAGCAAAGTTCCTGTGAAGTTGCAAGCACTGGAGAAAAATAGGGGCAAGTGTGAGAAAAGATGGTGACCAAAGGGTGGCACGGGAGAGAAAACTGATGGGCAGAGGGATATAAGAGGACACAGACATGGGAGAGAAAGCTGTGAGCAGAGGGTTATGTGAGGCAAAAGCTGGTAAGTAGGCTGGCATCTATAAGAAAGCTGGTTGGCAGGTGAATCAGGCTCAATGTTCTTAAAAGAAGCAGAATTCTCATGTAGCAAGATACCAAGTGCTACACTACCGAGTCATCAATTTTTTAATTAAAGAAAAATTAATTTATTACAATTTTATTAGAGGACTATCGTATAATTCCATTTTGGAGACAAGCAATAATATTTGCTTTTAGTTCGCTGGAGGGAGACTCCATAATAAGATATAATAAGAAAATACAGATATACAATGATATCTTTATGTGCTATATACTATCATCATCATTATCATCAGTTATTTATATAGCGCCACTAATTCCGCAGCACTGTACAGAGAACTCATTCACATCAGTTCCTGCCCTACTAGTATAAAATTAAGAATATTTTTATAGACACTTTTATTTTCTTTATAAAAGATATGATATTTACTTGGGCTAAGAGCATCAATTCATTTTTCAGTTTTTCATCTATATTACTGCCACCCATACTCAACATACTACGACAAGAGAGGCCTTAAGCCAAGCGGCTTGAAATCACGTGTGTGTATGTCATGTCATACACTTACCCATTTGAGGTTAAGTCACCTGCAGTTCCAGCCAATAAGATCCACAGGGAGGGTCGATAACTTCCCTCTATATTGTTCTCCCAGTGGATGCTGGGTCTCTTAGTTTTACTGCACCGAATAGGACGCATCCGAGGATCTGTTCAGGCTCAGTATATTTTAGAAATCCATCAGTTTTTTCAATTTTTCTCTTACATTCTTTCCTTTCCTTGGTAGTTTCCTTCCCTGTCATCTCTTTTATTCTCTGCATACCCCATTTCACTCAAACCCTCTCCTTTTTCCGTCTTCCCTCCACCCCCCACTATCTTTCAGCCCCAATTCTCCCCCTTTTTTCCCTTGCCACTGGATCTTTCCCCAGCCTCTCCCCTGTCATGCCACGTCCAATACAGAGTGTCCACCCCCCAACATGCTTCTGTCAGTTACCAGGGAGCCATCAGACTGTGCAGCTTCCCCCCCCACATGCCATTGGCTGCCTCTCAGGCAAGGGGTGGAAGTGCTACCCGGGGGGAAAGCCACAACTCCTAATCTTTTGGCACCCACTGGTCCTTCTGCGAGGCTGGAACTCAGTGGGAGTCAGCTCGGCTGTCAGGTCCCGATTGCCGGCCATTGCGGTCAGAAGGTGGACACGTGCTCCGGAGTTACCACTGCAACATACAGCAGACTTGGAGCTAGGAAGAGGGGATTTCCTTACCCTGTTCCCACCCAGTCTGGGAATAGATTGAGCAGGGGACATTACACTCCACAAGTTATGGGAAGGCTCCCCTTCTCCGATTCTCTTAAAGAGGGGGCCACACCCCCTCGCCCTATGTATGAGCCCCTTTTCAGGGGACGCTCACAACAAATATTAGGAATGCACACACCCCCTCAGATGGGCACAGGTATATAAATGGGGAAGTACAGCCCTCATCCCCTCCAGCCCATTTTTAAGGTACCCCCTATGGTTTGGTCACCACCCCCCACATCACTCCCACCTCAACTAATGGTGTGCAGTTTCACCCATGGGACCCTCATTTCTAGGATGCCCACAGCAACACCCGGTGATCGCAACTCCCCTCCGCCTCAAGGTTCTCCCCTCCTTTTTTCCCTGGACTCCTATGCCTCAGGTTCCTCCAATCCCCACTCCTGCACTCCCTCCCTTCCACTGCATGGCGTGGAGAGCCAAGCGGGACCACTCCTGCCCTCTTTTCCAGAGCCCTTCCCAGGAATAGATTACCTCAATTTACACCCCCCTCCCCATGCCCCTCTGGTTCCTGCCCATTTCCACCAGTGGTCATGTTGGAAGTGAGGATCAATTAAGGAGGATCTATGTATCATTCAGGTTCGGTGGCAAGCAATTGAATTGTGCTGGTCCAACATCATTCCCTGTCTCTCATGGAGACCTGTCACCCCCTCCCCCATTATGCATTCCCTCCTCAGAAAGATCAATAGGTCCTTGGGGTAGGTCATCTGGGCGCTAGGGGGAATAATCATTGATTACCCTTTAATAATGGTGGACCAGGTACACCTGTTTAGGCCAGATGGTGTTCACATTATGGCCGAAAAGTCATGGCTCTTCATAGAACAAATTAATTGGAGAGTAGGGTCTGTAGTGAGGTCATTTGGTGGCGGGCTGTGAGTGCGGTTGGTAGGAGAGCATCACAATCAGTGACTAGTAAGCATATGGTGCTACCGCTGATTGGCCAGGGGTCACTGCCCCCTTCAAAGCAACCTGACTCTTGGTCCTTTTGTGAGGAAGATCCCTTCACCTGCTTGTGTGGGCTCATCATTTTCGAGTCCAGAAGGGGTGTAGTCACTCTGTTGCCAGAATTTAGCACCGGTCAATCGTAAAGGATTATTTCCTGGGACCAGTGGGTAATTGTCTGACTTTTCACTGTTTGATTTTGCAAATAGACTTGCTGACTGCCCTGCTCTCACCACCACCTAGTTATATATACATTTAAATCAAAATAAAACTGTGACTTTTTGCCAAAGTTAATCTGGTATCCATGTGGTTTTATAATATGAATACAGTAAAATAAGATGAACAGTAAAGAAAGAGGTTGGGTGCATGAAAAGAGGGACATCAGCACTATATATTTTATAAAGAAGGATAGCAAAGAACAAAGGACATTATGACACTTTGGGTGACATTGTTGAAGAAGAAAACCTTTAGTTGAAACAACCTACAGTATGACAAGTAGAAGAATTACAGATGGTTATAGATGAAGCCATACATATATTCAGGACCAAGAAGCTACTCCTGACAAAATACTTTGAGGACGGGTCGAAGACACTAGATGAAGATATGAAATCCACATTGCAGTATCTTTAAAATATAGTGAGTATGGAGGTGGTCAGGAACCATTGTAAAGACACTACACTCATTTTTAAAAATAAATTTGCAGTTTTGACTTATTTTTAAATCCTGAAAATGTTGAGAATTCTTGACAGCGTTATGAATATCATGTAAAAAATTAAATACAGCCATACTCAATTCTGTTTTCTTAAGTCATAATAAACATAATTTAATGTGGCAAATAGCTCATAACATATTTTAATTTGTCATTATTTATTCAACGAAAAATATTAAGATGAACAAGTCATATGTGAAAAGGTAAGTACACCTTTACTGCTTCCATATCAATAAAGAAGGCAATTTGAGCTAGGTGTTGCTAATGAAGTGCAATTTATTATATGATGTTCAGGAAGTGCTGCCACCTCTACTTAACATCAGAACCTTTGAAAGTTTGATTTGTGTTAAGACTATGTGAAAGAGAGAAGACATTGGCAATGGTCTCAGAGAAAGAATTGTGGTTACTCATCAGTCTAGAAAGAGTTATAAGCCAATATCAAGATAATTTAATGTATATCATTCCACAGTGAAAAAGATTATTTACAAATGGAGAACATTGAAGACAATTTCCAATACTGCCAGGATTTCCAGATCATATCAAGCTCGGAGAAATCACAAAGAACCCAACAGCTACATCCAAGGATCTATAAGCCTCTATCAACATGGAAAATGTTAAAGTCCTGACTCTACCCTCATAAAAACTGACCTTATATGGCTTTCATGAAAGACTTGTCGAGAAAAAGCCATTATCCCCATAAATAAATCCATCACAGTATGGCTTAGTTCTGAAAAGTTACATCTGCATAAAACACAAGACTTTTTGAAAAAGTTACTTTGAATAAAATAGATCGAAATGGAATTTGTTTTTTTCAATGTCCAAGTCATGTTTGGAGAAAACAACAGTGGTGGAGGAGTGATGGTTTGGGGTTGTTTTGCAACCACATGAACTAAACACCTAGCAACCCTTGAATCCACCATGGAGTTCTTTATATCAGAGCATTCTAGATGAAAAGTGAGACCATCTGTATCTGTACACAACTGAAGCGTGGGTGAAATTATATCATGCAACAGGAAAATTATCCTAAGCACACCAGCAAACCTACAACTGAATGGCTATAAAGAATGAAGGCTTTTGGAATAGTCAAAATCCATACCTCAAAGAGATGCTGTCACAGGATCTTATGACAGCCATGCATAAAAGAAGGATCTTACGAGAGCCATGCATAAAAGAAGGCCTTCGATCATCATTGAACTGAAGCAGCTTAGTAAAAAGGAGTAGAATAAAAAGTATCAAATATGATGTAAAATATTGATAAACTCACACAGAAAGTGATTGCTTCAAGTTAGTGTTGGTAAAGGTGGTTCTACAAGCTATTGAATCACGAGGTAAACTTAATTTTTCACACATGGCTTCTTCATGTTGGCTTATTTTTTGTTGAACAAATAATGACAAAGTACCTGTCTTTTATTGTATAAAATCTGCTATGTGTTATTTGTCACATAAGATTACTTTTGTGGAAGTTTAAGACTAGAGGATTGTTAATTACATCTTGATATGTAAAAACACAGATTTAAAAGTGGGTGTACTTACTTTTTCACATGACTGTAGTTTGGGGAAAAAACTAATCTTGTTAGCCCCCAAAATGTGATTACACCCTTTGGGTGTAGATTTAAACTTCCTGTGTCAGAAGGAGGTAAATACAAGCTTGAGAATATTCAAGGGATGCTTAAAGGCATTTTATTTCCATTAAGGCTAGGTAGGAATATTTTGTCACTGAAATTAGAAGAGATAACTTTATAAAATGATGATGATTTGTATTCTTTTGCAAATAGGTTTGAAAATGCTAATTGATTGATGATTCAAATTGAAAAGGACACCACACAACCTTCAATGTTACAAGCTCCTGTGAAAAAAATTACTCTTTTATCTGTTTCTGAGACTTTATCGAACGCCAACCAAAAGTCAAATCTAATTTTTGCTTTCATTATCATACTTTAACTCATAGTCCATGAGGGACCATAATGGACAGTTTTTCCAGACATGGTAATATTCCCTACTCTGCACTTAAAAAAAACTGTTTGTCTGCTGATTGCAATCTCCAGTCTGTCTTTGTTCTTAATCAAACTCTGCTTTTGTCTCTATACCTGTCCTTGTCTGTGGCCTTTGTGCCTTCTCAGTCTCATTTATATTCTTGGGACAATACTGTCTGTCTTGGTTAACGGCAGTCTCAGTCCTAGCTGTTCAAGTTCAGTCTGTCTTGTATATACTAGTATTCTGTCCTGTTGTCTATCAACCCTGCCTTAGTTGCTTTGGCTTTGTATTCTGCTTCCTTGTCCTAGTGATATCTTGTCAGACCTTCCCCTGTCTTGTCATTCACGTCATTTTGGTTTTGGTTCTAAAACCATCCTCATGTTTTGGTTTCTATTTTGGTCAAAATTCTTCTTTTGTTTTGGTTTCGGATCTGGAATTCATTCAAAATTGTGAAAAACAGGTAGAATTATGTAGTTTATGAACTGCTTTTGTTTCTACATTAGTATTTATATCATTAACATTAATTTTCAGTCTTTTCCAGTCTATTTTCTAATGAGCACCTCACAACTGCCAACATTTTCACCAATATTGGCTAAAGGCAGCAATGAGCGGGCTGGCTAAAATTAGTGAAAGAACAATGGCACATATACATGCCAGTTTAATAAAATCCTATATGAAACATAGTGGCACAGAAGTGGTAGACAGGATGGCAGTTTAATAACGCAAAGGACACCTTTAAAACATTCAGGCAGAGCACTGGCTGATAGATGGACCTAACTCAGAAGTGAAATGGTTTGAGAATGACAAAGACCGTATTTTTTATCCTCAACATTAGATAGCATGTGTGGCACATTGAAATGGGACAGCAGCAGCAGTGGCAAGACAAGGCTCAGACTATGCCAAGTTTTTGCTAGTAGAGGTCCTGCTACTGGTATACATTCTAGACTGGCCTTTCCAAAACAGAGTGCCCAACTCAGTCGTGCATCTTCCGTAAATTCCCATACACCACCTTGTCGCTCAGAATGTAGGTCTGTCAGTCTGTTACTGTCACCTCCAAAACAGCCAAATCAGTGCCTGAAAAAAACACTGAGGCTGAAGAACAACTTGGGCAGTCACAAAATCCTGAGGAGAGTCTAAAAAGGGTATCCATGAATGTTATATGTGAGTATGAGGTTTCTGGCATCTGTAGCCTTTGTCAGGCCAAAAGAAGTCCCCTAATGCAAGCCATGATTTCCAAGACACATCCTTGTACGCTACAGCTGCTGCTGCTGGGGGAGGGGGAATCCATATAGAAGGGGAGCAAGACTACTAAGCATATTTTTCCATAATTGCCTGTGAAGCAAACATTTAGAAGAGGAAACAAGTATGACAGTCAGTATCCTGTTGCACAGAAGATCACTAAAGCCATGAGAGCTATGTTAGCTTTGTATGTGTGTCAAATTTCCACCATCAATGCATTAGATGATTGAGGCCGTGTCCACTCTATCAAATTCAAAAGCGATTCCATTTCTCCAGACCATAAGTTCCTCAACTGTACTGTGAGGTTAAGCAAAAATTCATTCAGTCCTTAAAAATGCCACTGTACCGACAGTCCGCTTAACTACAGATATGTGGACAAGCGGTCCTGGTCAAAATAAAGACTATATAACCGTGACAGCCCAATGGGTAGGTGTATTAGCAGCGGCAGTATTGCCGGTAAATTCATCATCATCATCATCATCATCATCCTGTTCATCCTTTCTGCATAGTACAGTTATAGCCAAAAGTTTTGAGAATGACACAAATATTATTTTTCACAAAGTCTGCTGCCTCAGTTTTTATGATGGCAATTTGCATATACTCCAGAATGTCATGAAGAGTGATCAGATGAATTGCAATTAATTTCCAAGTTCCTCTTTGCCATGACAATGAACTTTATCCCAAAAACAGCATTTCCACTGCATTTCAGCCCTGCCACAAAAGGACCAGCTGACATCAGGTGGTAAATGTATCATACTCCGGTTTCTTCAACTCGCGGGAGTTCGGCGAGATGACAGCTAAAATTTAAAGCGGCGCTGCCTTGTAAAGGGAAACTTGCCTTTACAAGGCAGCGCCACTTTACATTTTAGCTGTCATCTCGCCGAAATCCCACGAGTTGAAGAAACCAGAGTATGATACATTTACCCTCAGGTCAGTGATTCTCTCGTTAACACAGGTGAGAGTGTTGACGAGGGCAAGGTGACTTTAAAAGGAGGGTTGTGCTTGAAATCATTGTTCTTCCTCTGTTAACCAAGGTTATCTACAAGGAAACATGTGCAGTCCTCATTGACTTGCACAAAAAGGGCTTCACAGGCAAGTATATTGCTGCTAGTAAGAATGCACCTAAATCAACCATTTATTGGATCATCAAGAACTTCAAATAGACAGGTTCAATAGTTGTAAAGAAGTCTTCAGGGTGCCCAAAAATGTCCAGCAAGTGCCAGGACCAGCTCCTAAAGTTGATTCAGCTGCAGGATCAGGGCACCACCAGTGCAGAGCTTGTTTAGGAATGCAGTAGGCAGGTGTGAGTGCATCTGCACGCACAGTGAGACGAAGACTTTTGGTGGATGGCCTGGTGTCAAGAAGGCCAGAAAAGAAGCCACCTCTCTCCAAGAAAAACATTAGGGACGACTGATACTCTGCAAAAGGTACAGGGATTGGACTGTTGAAGACTGGGGTAAAGTAATTTTCTTTAATGAATCTCTTTTCAGATTGTTTGGGGCATCTGGAAAAACGCTTGTCTGGAGAAGGAAAGATGAACGCTACCATCAGTTTGTGTCATGCCAGCAGTAAAGAATCCTGAGAACATTCATGTGTGGGGTTGCTTCTCAGCCAAGGTAATTTTCACAATTTTGCCTAAGAACACAGCTGGAGAAGCTGAAGGAGGAGGTAAAATTTTGTGATTCAGCGAAGTATGTCTGCCTTGTGGGTCATTTTCTTTATTCAATTCGCCAGGACCCAAGGGTTTGCAGCATCTTGAAATTGGATCAATACATTTTGGTGCCCCTTATACAAACTAGCTATGGTGTACTTAAGCTGCCCACTCTTTAGTGTGTACACGGAAAGAGTGTTTAGTGCAGCAAGGAGCATTGTGAATGATCCTTGGAGGAGACTGCTTCCTATAAATTTAGATCATCTCGCAGCCAGCTAGACTCTAGCCATCTGTTTTTGACTCCTTCACTGACACCTTCATTCTAGTACATTCTGGCACCAAAATGCCCTTTTTGGGGGCTTTTTTGTAACTCATTGCAATGTCTGTTTTCTACATTTTCCTAGTGCAGTCTGTGGCTCTAGTGAGCAGCCTGGGGCTGTTTCTCCACCACAAAATGACTAGCAGAATTTGCAATGAACTACCCAGAGGCTCTGTGGGAGATGTATTTTTTTTTTTTAAATGAATGCATGCAGTGTTGTACCTGTGATTTTTGGGGTATAACACTGATGTCTTTTGTCCACTGTTTTAATGAAGGATTTTTTTTTAACTCTGCCATCATTGCATTTGCTTTCTCCAATTCAATTAAAAAAATAAACGTGGTCAACACTCTTTTTATTGCTATTCATAACAGAGTGATTTTGGGTTAACTGTATGGTGGTGATTCCAAATATGACATCGGTTAGATTGGTAATAATTTTTGAGATCATTTGTACCCCATTGAAAAACATAAAAAAAAAAGCCGACATTTTAATTTAACACTTACAAATCACATTGAAATTGTCTCAAATCACACATAAGTATACACATGAAATACATAATGGCATTTACGGTTAAATGTAATAAACAAACATATTAAGCTGATTTGGAAAATTACAATTAATGCATAGTAAAGCGCTATTGGTATAATTTTGTTATATATCGGTTATCACCAGGACAATCACTTTGCAGGCTCCATCTGTAGTCTGTCATCGTGTCTATGACTGTGCCATATGCCTTGATACATTTCCTGAGAGTTTCCTCCATCACTTTTATATTTTGAAGAAACCTCTCCCCTTGTTCCTCACTAAAATCACTAAGATTATGCAGACATCTGTGTAAGTTTCTATGGAGAAAGTGTACCTTTATGCTCATATTAGATAATGCTTTAACAGACTGTGGTGCCTTATCAGGTCATTGAATTCATCGTGGGAGAACTTCTAAGGTTTTGCAATGCTTCCTTCATATTCACTTCAACTGCTACCACCTAAGTCCTGAATTTCTTCTACATCTGACAACAGAAGGTCAGGCAGTGTGCTAAACACTGGAATGGCAAGCTGTGTTGCACAGGTTGCCTTCATGATTCCAAACAAGGATATTCCCACTTGAGCTTCTTGTATTGATTTAAATCTTTAAAATTAACCACACAAAAATAACAATCATCGTGGTGGTTTTCTGTTTTCCATTTCTCCATGAAACCACAGGCACACTGAAGATTAACTTTTCCTTTCTCTATGTTTCCACTGTCTCAAGCATTCTACACAGGTTTGCCAAACCTTTTGAAGAGCCCAAGACTTGTCTTGGTCTCCAAGCGCCAGGTCAAAATATGCAAGTCTGTGATGTTTTTTCTTGGTTTTTGAAAATACTTTTTGACACAAATGCAGCAGAATGCATTAAGATTGTTTAAGCTGTCTCTCCATGAAGAACTCATATTTGTCAGAAAAAACACACCAATAAAAATAGTTAATTTAAAATTATATTCTAAAGTGGGCATTGTAATGTGTTATAGTTAATTGACTTTATTCTTATATATACAAATGGGTCACTACAACCACTATATACAACTTTACTTATTTACTTGAATTACATGTACTTGTCTACATATCTACTCATGCCGCTGTCTATCTAATGAACTCTGCTTTTTACTGCCTCTTTACTCTCCAGGATGCATGCTGTCTAAGGTTCAATATATAGTGTGCATAGTCTTTACATTTTTTATCATGAGTGCAGAACACTTTCATCTTTTTAGATTTATAAATGTCTTACTGTATTAATTCTACCACTGTTCTACCACTGTCCACCCAGGGCCGGATTTACCGCTAGGCAACCTAGGCACCTGCCTAGGGCCTAGCGGCTCTCGGGAGGCACAGCTGGGGGGGACAGGAGCAATTTTAAAAAAATATATATATAAAAAATTCGGCCCTCCCCCGACTCGCGGCACCCCCTCCCCCTCCCACACTTGTGCAGGGGGGGGGGGTGCCGCGAGTCGGGGGAGGGGGGTTGGGTGCCGCAAATCGGGTCCCTGCAGCCTCTTCTCCTCTCAGTGTCTCAGTGATAGAGAGAGGAGGAGAGGCTGCCGGGACCGACGAGCGATCACGTGACTTTTTTTTTTTTAATCTGTTTGGACTGTCCGAGGAGGAGCAGCGCGCCGGAGAAGAAAGGCAATAGAAAGGTAAGAAAACAATGGAGGGACAGAGGTGGTGATGGTGAAGGGGCACAGAAGTGGTGATGGTAATGGGCACAGAGGTGGTGATGGTGAAGGGGCACAGAAGTGGTGATGGTGATGGGCACAGAGGTGGTGATGGGCACAGAGGTTATGATGGTGAAGGGCACAGAGGTGGTGATGGTGAAGGGGCACAGAATTGGTGATGGTGATTGGCACAAAGGTGGTAATGGGCACAGAGGTGGTGATGGGCACAGAGGTGGTGATGATGAAGGACTTAAAAAAAACGGGACTGCTTGGTAATTATTTAGGGGTGCCTTTTTCTGCAGCAGGGTGTCCTTGCTCTTTTCACATTTTAGGTACGCCCCCAAAGATGCAAGCCACGCCCTCACCTCCTTTGGCGGCGCGGCGACACATGCTTTCATATCTACTTATCTATAGGGGTATATGGTAGGCATGCGGCGGCACATGCTTTCACTTCTACGTAACTATAGGGATATATGGTAGGCTGCAAAAATATAGTGCTATGGATTGTTTCAGGGAGGGGGCCCAAAACCAGTATCCTCCCTAGGGCCCTATGAGGTCTAAATCCGGCTCTGTGTCCACCCAATGAATGCTGCCTGTTTCTGTAGCATAAGTGTTTATGATGGATACTCTATTACGTTCAAAATTTATTTTGTGCATAGTGTTTCAACATTTTATCTCTTGCACCTTACACTCCATACACTACAATTTTATTGCTGCTTAATTTATCTAATTAAATTACTTTCTTATCTTATCACCCTGCATAAACCACATACTACACTACACAACATACCACCAGTGCATTTTCAGGTCACCTCCGGGCCATGTCTTCTTGAGGCACAGGCGCTTTGGGTTATAAACAGCACCAGCCTTCCTTTATCAGACCAAGGAGACCTGCCCATTCAGGACGTTTTGATACAACCGTACTAGGTCAGATACTTTACGTGAGCTTAGACAAAAGGATGAATCAAGGTTGACATTTCAATCTCAAACTAGACATTAGTATGTAGAAATACATGCTAGTTGGGTGTAGATTTATATGGTAACTGGCAAACATACACGAGTCCCCTTGTTTGATTCACAAGTGCAGCATTATAGCACATATTACTATTCAGCCAGATCTACCTTACTCAAAGCAGACAAAACCACTAAGAAAAACAAGGTGCTTGAAAGCTCAGCTCTTGGCTTCTGATGAATGCTCTGCCCAACGTAGTGCTAATCTTTGAATTTTTATATTATGGGTGCAGGCCACCTTCATCTATTTAATGTTATAAATATCTAACTGTGCATTCTACCACTATTCATTCAATGACTTCTGATTGTTTCTGTAGCATCAGTCTATGATAGATGCCCAATTACGTTGCAAATTTAAAAAATATTGCTGCTACCCTCTCCAATGTACTACTGCTGACCCTCTCCATTGTGTTGCTGCTGACCCTCTACAATGTGTTGCTGCTGACCATCTCCAATGTATTGCTGCTGTCCCTCTCCAATGTGTTGGTGCTTACCCTCTCCAATGTAACAAAAATGCCTGATAGTTACCTACTTGGTGTATCTTCTTTTTTCAAATGAAAGTGTAATTGATGTAGACATCTTTGATGAGGATGAGGGTGATGATAAAATTGTCATTTCTCACCATTGAGGAAGATCACCAATGTTATCAAAAGCTGTGTCTAGTCTTATGCACCAGTGCAAACTGAGATTTGCATAGCAAAATTATTGAAATGAGATAAATGGGTTTTTGCACCAGCTCAGACTTAGCAGAACTTGAGACTTATTTAATATGTTTATAGGACTCATTTTGCATCCTCCAACTTCACTTCAGCTGTGATATTTGGTGGAAAGTGATGTCTGTGCCATGTATTTGTGCCACTGTTCTGTCACTAATTTTAGCCAGCCAGATCGTTGCAGACTTTGGTCAAAATTGGTGAAAATTTGGACAGTTGTAAAGGGACCATTAGAAAATAGACTGGAAATGACTGGAAATTATTGTTAAAGCTATAAATAGTAATTTTGGAGCAAAAACAGCTCAAAATCACATAATTTTACCTATTTTCACAATTTTAAATTCAGATACAAAACCAAAACTAAAATCAAATCCTTTCATGATTTTGGGGCAAAACCTGTCACAAAACCAAAACTTGAAGATATTTTAGAACCAAAACCACATCCTAAACCAATATCCTTTGTTCAGTGCACATCTCTGACATAAATAGCGGGAAACCTGGGACGTGGGGCGTTATGCAGTCTTCACAGGGTTTCCACCATGGTCTTCCTGGCCATAAAATGTGTAATTTTTGTTTCTATGTGGTTCTGATGTGATAATGAATAGGTTAGTCCATGATTGGATGGAGATGTATTCCCACCATCTTGACCAGCTCGACGTGGCAAAACATTCTGCTGAGTAAACACTTCATAATAATGCCCTAATACAGTGGATCCTGAACTTTTTCAGTTCAAGGTACACTTAGGGTCTCTATAATTTTTTCAAGGTACCCTTAAGCAAAAATAATTACCAAGTAGTCCCGCGCCTTGCTTACCACTGGCCCTGGCCGAGGCACCCCTGTGAGATCGCCGAGGCACCCCAGGGAGCCACAGCACACAGTTTGGGAAACACTGCCCTAATAATTTGATCTGATGTTGATTTACAAAAGTAACTATCAGCCCCTTTGTGGGACCAAGGACCACTTTTGAGGCCCAAGAAAAATGTAATTTTGCCAAACGCTTGTTTACACAAATATTAGATTGCATTATAGAGGGATTGCCTGCTAATAACTGATTTCTCTCTCTCTCTCTCTCTCTCTCTCTCTCTCTCTATCTACTATATAAATGCCTAGTGGCGTGTGTGAAAAAAAAAACCAAGCTGCAGCGCCACCTGCTGGGCAGAGTTATACACTGACCTATATATTTCTTGAAGGAGAAGTGACAGTTGGGAGTGGTTGGTGGTTTTCGGGGGTGACAGTGGGGAGTTTTTAACACCTTAAGTAGCTTGATGAAGGATGTGGCGATGAAGATGAAGGATGAGGTGATGGAGAAAAATGATGAGGTGGTGACATGTGGACAAAACCACGTTAAAAAAGGGCGCTTTCGTCGGGAAGTAATGCTCTTCCCCTGAGGAGGCCTGGGCTAGGCCCAAATGCATGACAAGAACCTTTTTAACACCTTAAGTAGCTTGATTTGACTAGAATGCATGAGTATCATGCACGGGTTAACTTTTATATATATATATATATATATATATATATATATATATATATTATCATCTTTAATTGTTTCTAGTTTTATTATTTTATCATTGCTTTTGCTTATTTTTTTTGCTTATATTTGCTATTTGCAAAGTTCAAGTGGTTCCATTTAAAAGATGCATTAGCTTTGAAAGGGGTGTTGTCATTGGAAGGACATAATCTGCCTTTATGTTCTACATTTATCTTTTGTGTCCTTTAGTACAAACACACAAATATAACAGCACAAAGGCAAAGAATGGTAAATTATCTCTAAAAGCTCATTTGTGTGACTGATATGATGCATTTATCCTTGCCCGACATGACTAAATGACTGTACATTTTGTGAGAGACTCAATTCTTCCTTTTTAAGTGTACAAATTTCAAGTGTTCTTCAAATTGAGAAAGCATATGAGCATATATTATTTATATACATGTACATATACATGATTGTGTCAGTATTACTGTAGCTCAACAGATTGCATTGTGTCATATACTATAAAAACCTTTTAAACGAGGGTTCTTAACTATTGCATTTAAATTAATGAATTACTTTTACTATTAAAATTAGATTATACTGTATCTCTGTTACAAGAACTATTAGAGTTTCATCTAACAGAATTAAGTTATTCTATGAGCATGAATTTGATATTTTAAATATTTTATTCCATTTAATTTTAGATCCAGGCCAAAATATTTAAATTGGCTTGAGGTACAGTATATCAGAGAAAATACTAGTTACACTGGATAAGATTTTGATTTCAAGGATTCCGAACTCAAAAAAACAAACAAGAAAGGCAGCTAACACCTAGTTTGTAATAAACTGCTTAGTCATGAACATCAAGTCTTGTGTTGCTGATCTGTCATTTTTATATATTTTGCTTTGTCTGTATATTTAGCCCTTTTCTCTAATTAGAACCTAGTGTAGATTTTGTAACTACAAATGGTCTCAGAGCATCATCCCCTGGGACTTGCTACAACTGCACTGTCCCCGCTGGCTGTGTCATAGGTATTCTCTTCCTGACTATAACTTTACTGTATTTTCCAGTAATAATGTAACTGCATAAGGATAAAAGTGACTTGCAACACAATAAAAGATAAATAAAAAAGCTGTAAATATTTCGGGAATAATTAAATGTGCACAATGATTGGAAGCTATGACTTTGTTACAGGAAAACACAGTGACAATTATGCATATTCAGTAATGTGAACATTTATCCTTTAATCCATATCTTTATAATGCAGAAGGAAGAATTTTATACATTTGTCAAGCTCAGGCTTTTTTCATGTCACAATGAGTTAGTCAGAATACGTTATTATTCTTGAATGAATAATTTAAAGGGGAAGTCAACTTTTCCTGCTATTTCACATACTCCATCCATGTAGCTAATTGGGTTTGCCCCAAGCTCAATACCTGAAGATGAGATATATTGGGGATTCTATCACGCTGTGACTTTGCAGGGTTGGATATATATATTCTTATTAAAAGCCACCATACTGGACAAACACAGTCTAAAATTATTAAGTGAGAAACCCAGATCTATGAACTCCTTCCTGATCATGTTACCCAGCCCAGTGATCATTCAGCTAGAGGGTTTTTTTATTTAGTTTTTTTTACTTCTTTATTGCTATTTTCCCCCTCCTGCTTTTGATGGATGAACAAACAAAGAAGGTATTGTTTTTACATATGTATAATGAACAGGGGTCTTGTTGAATTGGCAAAACTACAAAACAATTATTAATGAATCCAGAAATTATTAAGTGTTTCCAACTATGCATGGGGAAAGTACACACACAAATTTGAGTACATACCTTTATCAAAGACACAGTCTTAGTTATTTGCCTGTCATTCACTATATTCAACTCTAAAACAGATATAGCTGTGCATCTATTAAAATGCTAGGTTTCTTTATGAAAGAATAAGAAAATAGACATCTTTTATACACATTAAGTGTCATTTATGAACAAAAAATGTGGAACTGTGCTGTTTCTTTATTCGTGGAAGTGGACCTACTTGCTTGCATGGTGCCTTTCAAAACACATGCCGACTTACTTATCATTGGAACTGCCACCAGAAGGCCAATCTAAGCCTAGCTCTGCGGGTTTCTGAGCCAGAAGGGTAGTCATATACAAGCCAAAGATCAAAACACAGGTAAAATATCCAAGAGAAGCGGGAGTACTAATTTAGAGACACTGGTTACAATAGACTAGCTCAATAACCTGGTAGTGAGTTGCTCACAGGAAGCTGTTTATATAGGCCTGAAGTTGAGATAATGTACATCAGGTGGCTTTGCCAGCAGTTGGTCATTGAGAGCCTTCCAGATACAAGTCTGCATAAATATAATAGGATCTACAAATTTGCAGCAAAGTGCAACTGGCCCTGTTACTGACAACTCACATATGGCAGATTGAGTTCTGGGCATTACCTGACACTTCCAGAGCATTGGTGGCAAGATAAACCCTGTGTCTGCGGCAGTGGGGCAGTCATGTCATGCCAGAAATAAGGCGCAATATTAACCAGTGAAGTGTACGTGCCAAGAGTGAGGCCAAGACATAAGAGATCAGCATATCATGTCAAGTCAGGGTCTGCAGCAGCAGAGGACCTGACATCTTCTCACAGAAAGCTTTATACATTTATTTAGCTTTTTACTTTTCCAAAAGTGCTACAAATTATTTTGGCGTGTTGAATACTGATTTCAATGGCTATTCAAGACTTTAACAATTTGTTCCAGTCTGCTATTAAATTATACAACTTCTTTATGCTAGATGTTGTTCTATGTTTCTGTTCTTATTGAAAGGAAATACAATTGACATCCTTAAATGCACCAATGTGAATTATAACTATGCTGCTGACAGTATAGTAAAATTAAGATTTTAATATGAAGCCTCTTAACTGAATGGTTATCATGCTGATCTGTGACACATTCCTACAGCACTGTCCGTGGGTTGTGACAGCAGCAAGAGAGAGTAAGACAAGCAGGGTTTAAAACCATCTATACTTTTCCCAATAATTGACAGGACACTAGCCACTAAAAGCCAACAGCCATACCTATTAAATGCATAACTTTGGTATAATGTACAGTGACTTATTTTATATTGTTATGTTAAATATGAAATGGTTACAATTGAACAGCTTTCACTTTATAAAATATTCATTTTATCATCTAGGGTGAGAATCTCACACTGACACATTTGAAAAACACAGCACCGGAATGCCCACTAAGTTTGTGCCTGTTCTAATGAGAAGGACTTCTCATTACAGCTTGTGGCTGGAGACAAGAGTAAAGCTTTTTTTTTTCATGCAGCCTATTGTTAAACCATCAGGCGCAGCATGTTTAATAAGACCTGCTGAAACCCATTGAATGACCGCTGAAAGACTGAAGCTGTGGTATATGGAGAAAAATTCCATAAATTTTGACCTCTTTAGATAGCAATCCCCAAAAAAAATTCTGTCGACTTTTCATCAATATTCTTCCTTAGTCTGTCTCTGCTAGTATTTCTAACAGTTGAATAACTGCTTTGGATATAAGGTAAATTATTCAGAAATAGCAGCAATTTTTTTTATTCCGTAATAAGTTTAGAATTTCAGCTGACAAAGTTATACTTGAAAATGAAGTGAGCTAGATAAATATTTTGAGTTTGCTTTATCTACCTGCATACCAAAGGTGAAAGCATTGTCCTGAACACTTTATTTATCACTAGTAAGCTTTTATATATTATCAGTGATCGAAGTGGAAATTTAGCAGTGGTGGTATGGAAAATTTAATGGGAATGTAAGTGAGTGGAAGATGATAGTTTTGCAATGAAGGTAGTAGCAAAAGTGGCTGTATGGCATACCATTGTATACACCCCACTTCAACCACTGTATATTATACAATAAGAAATGCTATTCTGTTTTTAGAATATTTTAAATAGAACTGATGAACTTCGTTGTTTGTTGTAGGTTTGCAGTAATTCTCTGCAAATTATATAAATTATAGAAATAGTACAGTACAAGGTACTGTATGGCTACCAATTGACAACTGGAAGACAAATGTTTCTGTGAAACAGTTTTTGAGACAACCCAATCTTTATTGTTTCAAATCACTTTTATAAACTGGAAGTGAAGAGAGATGCTCAAATTCTTCAAACTGATTTGAAATTAAGTCAAACTTGGCTGCTTGGAGACTATGGACTTGTTCGTGATATCATTGTGATTGTTTGGCCAATTCAACTTGGGTTTACCATTGAAGCAGTCCTCCCTCTTGAATGTAGGTAGCCATTTTCTACCAACTCAACCTGTGAGTACATACATATAGGGCGTCATTTAGATTGTTATATATTTTGTTCTCTGAACTTATGTTGAAAGATTTATTTGTGTATGTTAAGTCCCCAGAAACGTCTTACTCCAAGTCAGTAGTATTTCTCTGTCAGATATAGAAATGTGTAAACTTACTTCATAGATAGTAGAGATGTTGCCCAGCGTTGGTAGTAAATAACAGATACATCATATACACAACACATTGCACACATGTGCATCATATTCAAATGATGGAAAAGACAAGTTTCCACACAAATACACAAGATCAGACACCGTTTTATTTTCTCTATAACAATTTCACAACGGGCATGACTGGCTCGCTTTTGTTATTTTGTCTCTGACACTAAGTTGAGGATATTTAACCACTGTGGTCCATAATACATACATTTTATTTAAATAGGGAAAGCATTTATATGATTGATGTCCTGTTGACAGAACATATTTAGCTACAATATTTAAAATTATATTAAGTTGGATGTTCTTTTCTGTTTAATAGATACAAACTGAGCACAGTTGCTCCTGCAAACTAAACCTACATTTTCCAGGGAATGATTTAAATACATCTAAAAATAAACAAATTCTTAGTGATTTTTTTCAGGATTAATACAAAAAACAATTGTAGCAATAATTTATAAACACAAACTTTTTTTTAAGCAAATATTAGCTTTGTAGTTCCCCTACTAGTCATACATTTTATTATGTCAAACATTTTGTAAACATAAACCTTACATTAATGCAACAGAAGATAGCAGTGTTCATTGCTGTCTGAAATGTTCAGATTCAGTGGATGTAATTGTAAATTTTAATAAGTAAAATATTTAAGTGATGTATAAAAAGATTACTGTTGAATATAGCCAAATAAGCAAGTACAATGTCTGCTCATATGGTACTTTGGGAGGATTGCCGTTATTTTGCAAAATCAGAATTTGATGAATAATCTCTGAGACTGCATTGAGTAGATCCAAAGCATTCTTTAAAGTTAATTTACTAGTTAACTTCCATTGAAACCCAAGCTCCTCATTGCTTGCATCAGCAGGTAATTGGAAACACCAGCAAACAGGTTCATTTGTGCACAGTGCAGCTTGCGTCGCCTGCCATTTTAATTGTGTTACCATCTCTATGGGAACGAAGTGCTGATTGCAATTAGCATTGTATACAACTTCCAAATGAGCTCTGAAATCTAAACAAATTAAAACCTGCAAGTGGTGCGCACTGACGTTTCAAATGAGTGATTTTTCTCTGCACGGAAATGCTGGGATGTGCTTGCCAGTTGTATTGATTTGAAGAATAATGTCTTTACAACGTCTGCAGTAGACAGAATAATGTCCGAGTCCCTGTGCTTTTCACGCTCTTGTCAATTAAGTTTTCTTTTCCTTTTATTTATTCTTTTACCTGTTTCTCACTAGAGGAATTAAAAGTACAAAGTGTTTGTGATATTTTTATTACCATTCCTACTACAATTATACTGTTTCTGGTGACTTTCTATATATGCTTTGATTTTTTTAAGGACTTGAGTCAGAGCATTTTTTATGTCCTCTGCCTTCATTTATGCCCTCAGTTTTTAAATGGGTTGATCAGGGGTGACACTACCACTAGGCAAGCCTAGGCAGTGGCCTATGGTGCCCAGGTTTAGGAGGCACCTAAAACACTGAAAGAGTGACATAATAAGTTAACCACATACAAACAGATTACTATATTACTTACATGTTACAAGCAATAAATACTTTGCCTAGCTTATTAACTCTCATTTAGTGAGACTGCTACTAAATGTATTAAGATGGCTGATTGTGTTGAACTGGGCTATGATTAATCACTCAAAGCTGTTGACTAAATGATATGATTGTCAATGCTCTTAATTAGTGCATTGACAAGCACTGGTAAGAAAATCCCTTTAGTCTCGTCCAGATAATAGTATTCTCTCACTGTGTTCCAAAACAAAACATAACACAAGACTTCATTTCCTTATGGTATTCAGCACCATGTACAGTATATTACTGATGTCCATGTGGGCAGCATATTCCACATGGTATTTCCTCCATGGTGTTTCAGCATTGAGTTATGTTTGGAATGGAAACAGAGAAATCTCTTGTTTGGATGAGACCTCGGACTCAGAAGTCAACATGGATTTTCGAACTCACTGTTATCCTAAAGTATAGCTACATGATGGCTGAAATAATATGTAGTAGCTCAATTATAATACAATAAAATGGCAAAATACATTTACTGTTGAAAAATGTATAGTATACTAGTAGTCTATTAGCAAAAAAAGAACAATTTGTGATTGAATCACATTTATTCCATGAACTAGCCATTTATAGGCCTTACTAACTTATTACCCTTGTTATGGTTGGAGTATATCAGCTATTCTTTTGATATTATCTATGTGTATTATTCACCATTTTTTAATATGCTTACACTACTTCTACACCTATGAGTTCACATGCTCAACATGAGAGTAATAGTTTTCTTTAAAAAAGTATGCTATTATATTGAAATTTGAACCTTGTTTTTTGCAATGAGATTTGTGTTTCATTTTGATGAATAGTTGTTTTTGTAAGTAACTACCAACCAGTATATTGATTTTACATGCTTTTTAAGTTTGGTTCTAGCCACCATAATTTATAATATCTAGTACACTATACTGTTTGTTATATGCATATTTCTTATATTTCCAGAACTTGTGATCGTTTTTTTCTAACTTATACTAGTTGTTTATTGCTCTCTCCTATTCCACTACATACCTCAACTAATAAAAAATATTGATGTCATGAATATCCACATGGTCGATGGAACAAGTGGCGCTAAAGCAAAATTAACTGACAGCTAGGGACTGAATATTCTGTATTAATCTTTTTATTTCCAGCTTAACTTCCTGTTGTTTGCTCACCGGGTATTATTTAAAGTGTGATCTAGAAGGACTTTGATCTGATGTGACAGACATGTCAATACTATTAAACTTCATCAACACAGATTTACACCAGCAAATAATTGTCTCACTGTATTGCATTGATTCAGTGTTTTTTCCATGTTAATGTTGTCAGGACAAAGTGTGGATATTGACCAGTGAGTTGGTTAATGATGCAGAACAATCACGATAAAGAGGTGTTGTGGTGGGTTCTGTTCTTCTAGTTTATAGCTTCTGAAGACTGAAAATAGAGTCATTCAAATTAAAAGTTTCATGATTTAAGTCATTCTAGTTAAAAAGCATCTGCCGGTCGTTGACTCTAGTGTAGAACATCCGAATGCCAAAGAAACAATGAGAAAATTAGACAATGAAGGAGAAATATGCAGGGAGCCTGGAAGATGTGATATGTGTTTGATCTTTATATAGGCTGTGATATTTGTGGTGGATGCTATGTGCTGTTACCGATATGGTTTGACCAGTGGAGTAGGATCTAGGAGATGGCTGCTGATTGCATTGTTCGTGTTTTGCATGGTTTTATAATATTCGAGTCTTGGCTTCATTCAACACACTAACCAACCACAAACTTTGCTTCTGTAAATTTCACTGACATGAAGCCCACTGTTTTTGATAAAATTAACATAAAAACATTATATTTTTTTAAGATATGCCACTAAAAAGCTTCACTAATGTTGAGAAGATATGAGGCCTCATTTAGCATTAGACACACGGATATTTTTGTGACATAAATATGCACATTTTCATACTGAGTATGAGTACCAAAATGTGTTCCTATCTAGATCAGTTTATACCTTAAAGTTTTAGCCACTTATAGCTGGAGAGGCTTAATGAGAGCATAAGTACATATTAGTTTAGCATTGTTCCTGAAGATGCAACCTAAAGAGACTTTGATGCATCCCCAGATATACTTCTTCAGCCTATCTTTTGTGGGTACTAGAGGCCTGGTGTAAAAATGATGATGACACCAGCAGTACTACCTAGCGCAGAGGTGGGAAACCGTTTAAATATAAAGGCCAAGTCCTATTTCTGAAGAATCTCATAAGGCAGAATGTTGTGTTGCAGGTTGCATGATTGCAGACATTCAGGGACTGATTCATTAAGGAAAGGCAAAAAATTAGTAAGTTTTCTCCTTGGACAAAACCATGTTACAATGCCAGGGGTGCAAATTAGTTTATTATTTTGCACATAAGTTAAATACTGACTGTTTTTTCACGTAGCACACAAATACTTGATAGCTTTATTTTCACACTGAAATTTAAAGTTGATCTAGGACATGCTCTACCCCTATTATAAATCTGTCCTCACATTTTACATTTACCTGCCCCTCCAAATCAACCTGGTTTTGCCAAGGTTCAAAGACACTCTTTTTTTTGCTTTACTTTCCTTAATGAATCAGGCCCTCTCTCATATATTTAGATAGATGTCTTTACTGAAAAACAGAATAGAGAAAAGACTTTTGTAACACAAATTTAAAGTCTGAGAAGAGAAAAAGTAGGTAAATTACTTTTAACTCTAGTATGGAGATGAAAAAGAAAATGAAAAATGTTTTAAAAGTCCAATTATTATGTTTAATAATGAAACACATAACAAACTTTAATTATGTTTTGTTCCTGTCTACTTTGTGCTAGGAATTTAATGTTTGGTTGCAGTTTTGATGTTTTCAGCCTCAATTGATCTTCCAATGCTGGTTTGTTATATGCGACTTCAGACAAGTCCCATGTGGGAAAACATAGACTTGCAGCAATAAGTTGTCTCAAGCAGGAGAGTAAATGCTGAACATATTGACGTAATCAATGATATTGTATAGCATTCTTCCATAAAAAAATTGACTTTGTAATGTTGTCCTCTGAAAGTTTGGTCAGCTCTATCTGGAAGTTCTCAGGGGCACGTGAGACCTTCACCAGATGTGACAGAAGAGTCAACCTTCTCTTGAAATCACACCTTACAAAATCTTTAACACTTATTGTACTCTTCAATGAGTGAATCAAAAACACGTACATATTTATCCTTATTTTGTTTATTATGTATATGTTATTTCTTTAAAAGTTTTATCAACTCAGGAAAATTTTTCGGAGAAACAAATGACTTAACTAGTCCAGAATTAGGAAAAATCCTTTTTTTTCAGAACAATATAATTATCACATGTATTTCATGTATGGCTTTTCTATTCCATGTAAAGAAATATTCCATTCATTTTGTTTTGTCATTAGGTCACAATTAAATGTCATGTCTTCGTGACCACCCTGTGTTTCTTTTGTGCAGAAAGTAGGCTTTTATCTTTTACCTCCTAATGTTCTCGTTTTGGAAACCTGATATTCACTTACTTTTTAAACATTTTAAAACAAACTTTATAATTATGGACTATCCAGTCTTACCTTGTGCCAGCAAGTCCTCCTGCACTGCTTCTCTCCTCCTCTGTCTCTTCTTTTGGCTCCTTGGCTGCTTACATACAAAGTTCCTCCTCTCTGAGCCGCTGAGCTTTCTGATTGGTGCTCCAGAATGCAAGACATTCTGTGATGTCAATTTCTTAAAGAGCTGGCAGCAGAATGACAGAATTAATAGACTGGGGAAGGACCAAGAACTCAGTCCACTCTGAATGTAACACTCCTTCCGGTCAGCCGAATAGAAGATGTGATCCAGGAGACAGAACAATTGGTAACTCGGTTCCCATCCATCGCAGTGAGTTATATCAGCTGAGGCAGATCTTGAGTAGGAATGTGGAGCTGTGAAACCAGGGTGGTCGATATGCAGTTCCTGGCAGAGCCAGGGTGCACAAAGACAGAGGTCACAAAGGGGCCATCAGGAGTATGCAGAATGATAGACATAGAGAGATCAGAACCTGCAGGGGTATAGGGAGTAGTGAATTTGACACTTAGATCAGCCTCCCTGTTACTGGCTAGGAGGAGGCAATTTCCCAGCCTCTCAGGGCAGGCAGAAATTAGGTGATCTGGTTCCCCGCAGTAAAGACAGGTTCTGTTTGAAATGCCTATCCCTTTCTTCAGGACAGAGTCGAGGCCGTCCATTCTGCATGGGCTCATCAGGAGGCATCGGATTCTGAAAGCGAAGGGCCAGCTGTGCTAGGAAACGACTGCCAGATGATCTGTCTTGTGCTCATTCCTGGAAGCGTAGGTCGATTCTATTGCATGAAGAGATTAAGGAATCAAGGTTCACTGGGAGCTCACAGGAGACCAACTCATCCTTTATGGGGTCTGTCAGGCCCCGCCAAAAGGTTGCCACCAGCGCCTCGTTATTCCATTTCAAATCAGAAGCTCAAGTGCGGAATTGGACTGCATATTGAACCATGGTCTGGGTACCCTAGCGTAAATTCAGGAGACTGGAGGCAGCAGAGGAAGCTCGACCAGGCTCATCAAAGATTTTGCAGAAGGCTTCAATAAAAGATGAGGCATTCTGCAGCAAAGTATTGTTGCGTTCCCATAAGGGAGACGCCCATGCCAAAGCCTGACCGGAGTGTAGGGATATAATAAATGCAATCTTAATGCATTCAGAGGTGAAGGATCCAGGGTTGCTTTCAAAATGTATCAAACATTGGTTCAAAAATCCCCGGCATTTCTTCAGTTCTCCGTCAAATTTCTCTGGTGTAGGAAGGCGTAAGGCTAGAGCAACGACTGCAGAGGGGGCCTGGGTAGGTAGAGGTACTCCAGAGGAGGTGACAACTGCTTGAGAGACTGCTACCGATGCTTGAAGCGATTCCATTCTAGCAGCAACCCCCTGAATACACTGGAGGAGCTGGGCCTGCTCAGATTCTTGTTTAGCAACTCTGTGAGCCAAGTGCATTAGAAGATCACAAGACGAGGGTTCACCGGGTCCTTCACTATACATGGCCAGATTATACAGTCCCGAGTCACAGGGACTGAAGGCCACTTGCTGATATTTGCGCTGCTAAGCTAGGAGGCACAGAGTCTAAACACACCCCAGGGCCCCCAGCAAGGGATTTTGGAGTTTGCTGCAAGGGACGTGCAGGTCGCAGCCCTCCAAGTTAACTATCAGCGGAGTGGATGGTGAACAGACGTGGTCATGCAGGCAGAGGTCAAACCATACTGGCAAACGTGGTATCAAAGCATAAGGCAAATCGGAGTCAGTAAGCCAAAGGTCAGATACAGTGGAAGCAATGAAGCGAAGGGAGATCCAGTAGCAGAACCAGGGATAGCCGGGTCGGTACACAGAAGGTCAGTCAGAGAGCAGGGAAACAGGCTGGAATGCTGGAGCATAGGAAGACCTAGAGACTCTGGCACCTGCCTAGTGTTAGAGGTAGGTTTAAATAGTAGAGCTCTAACCTGATTGGTGGCAGTGGAGGTGGCGGCCCGAACAGCTGACCACCGTCAGGAAGTGCAGAGAAGCGTCCCATTGCTAGGAAACTGAGACACAAACAGACAAACATGCACACGGCAATCCTGCCTAGCAACGGACAGTGCTGCCGGCAGAGGAAGGCGTCCGTCCCTGGCACCGATGGTGAGTGCAGGGACGGCGCATGACATTCGCACTGTATGAATTGGGCGCTGTCTCACAAATGCCTTCCTGCCAACTGTACCTGCTCTTAATGCTTGGGAAAAGAAGTGGTTAGACATAGAAATGCACGCATTATAATCAAATCACAGGTGGGAGGGAGGTATTTTCAGCAGGGAAAGAGATTCCAGTATACCTCAGGAAAAGTTATATACTGTCTCAAGAACCGTCCATGGGATCCCTATTGGCTGGGATCTGAAAAGACTTAACCCTGAATGGGACAGCATCTTAAGTTAATCCTACCACCTACGTTTAAGGACGTTTGTCTTATGGTCGCACTTGTCATTAGATTTGTATTGAACATAATCACTCAGCCAAACTCAGATCTATTACAAGTTTCTGTGGAATCTGGCCAAACAATTTGATGAATGAAAGTTATGGAGATTCACTCATCTCTAGTCATGGGCCCTGCAAATGTTGTTTTTTTATGTAGGTCCAACAAATGCTTGATCCAGTTACTACATTACTTTTATTGTCAATAATGCTTTGGAACTTGTATAGCTTAAATGTTGTTTTATTAACTTATGGTAAATTTTCACCCAGGCTTATGTCCAGTGTTTTATAATGTATCTGGCCTAAGTTAAAACGGGAAATTTAATTACTTGAGACATGTCCTGTATTTTTCCTATTACTGAGACAACTGTGCAGATAATAGCTTTTATATTTGGCAGAAAACAAAGATAACATAGGTGAGTATTACTTTATTTTAGAAACATCCCAGTACTTAGTAACCCATTCACCCTTGCACAGGATACATTTAATAATTCACAGAATATGCTGTTAAAACCCTCATGGACATTGGGTCTATTAGGATATGGTCATTACATAGACTAAATCTAATTAAAAAAGCAATTTCCTCATCACTTCCAAGACAATTTAGAAGCAAACTACTTAGTTATGCAGAACAAGCTGTTCACTTTTTCATTCATCGTGTATTTATGCATTTGGATTTACAGAAGCTTTCTGGAGAGAATTGGAATTTGGATCATGAGCTCTGAATTGAACAGGAGCAGAATAATGGCAAGCCATTTGTTTTGAAATAAACTTGTATTTCAAGTATTTTTCCTTCTACATAAAACATGGCAACATTCAAAATTGTATATGTAAAAGTTTCGATAGTGTGTTGTGAGGCAGAAAGCTGGGACATTGGGGTAAGTCACCTAGGAACCAGTCTGTCTGCTAACATTCAACATTTGCATATAGCATGGGACACAGTTCATGCTCTCTCCCTGAAGGATGGAGCATTGGGAGACTTAATTATTTTTAGGTCACACATAGTGCACATGCTATTATGTAAAATATGTAAAAAAAATATTTAATCTTAGGAATTACACGTCTTATTTAATATACAATAGATGCAGGTTCAATTTAATAATGACTAACAAACATTTTTTTAAAGTGTCAAATTTGAAGCCAAACAGGCTCACATAAAATCGCTCTCAATGAAATTCCTGACACTACAAATGATAACACTAATGATTAGGTGTCATCACAAAAGAGAGAAAGATATATATGTGGGAGAAATACTTGTGTTTGATTTTATTTAAGCAATGCAGAGAAATAAATCACACACAAGGTGTATCACAGTTCTCCAAATGGGGCACCTAATATATAATGTGTTGTTAGATGTTGAAGACACCGTTTAAACATTATTAGGGAATCAATGTAAACATTTCAATAGATGACAACACTGATGTTTTCTTTTTAGCCAAATCTTTGTATTATGTTTTGTTTTCGTCCACAGGCACATTACATGCTCACAGCAGAGAAAAACCGAGTACAGGAACAATGACAAAGTACGTATGTCCATATCCATGAGGCAGCATCATAACATATCATATAGTCTTTTGTTCTCATAGAAATTGCATTGGAGCACAGACACAGGATTACAAATATTATATTATGATGAACTGCGATCAGCAGTAGTTTCAAACAAAATAAAAAGAAAAGCTTAGTACTTTGTTCCATTGAATGTTATTACTTTATTATCCTGGACATTCTCATAGACAATACAAAACAATAGATAAAAGAGCATAGCATCCCTCAGAGCATGTTACCATTGTCTTATACAAAAACAGGCAAATGGATAAATAAAACTAATCTTCCAACCAATTATTATTTTTCAAGAATTTATCCTGGCTTGCTCAGATTATTCTTGTGCAGTAAAATTGTGGTGGCAAATTTTGGAATGTGATGTTTGTGTTGCTACAAAAGGGATGCCAATTTAACAATTTCTAAAATTTCCCACATGTCTCATCCTCACCATCATCTACCCATTTTGCCTGAGACGGCATTTCTATCTTTTGCATTTGATCATATAATAGAACATTCTATTATTTAGAAACAAGGCACACATGTCACAGCTGCATGTACAGGTAAAAAACAACTATTTGGGTGTCTGAAATTCCTCCTGCAGCTGTTGGAAAGTCTTAAAGGTGTCTCCAACATATTACTGATGTATATAAACTACACCATGGGCCATCCACCAAGAATAGTCTCTGAATTTATAATTTTGCAAATTAGCAGAATTCTGCCAAAAATGGGGTAACTGTATAAATCGTGTGATTGCTTGTATTTCCCTAGCCACTTTAAATAATTTACAAATTAGATGAAAGTATTAAATAGTTTTTTAAATAAATAGAACCATAACCCCTAGCATCTATCTATAAAATCAGTTATCAAGTATATGTCTAAACATTATCAGTGTTGAGTCTATAGAACATTGTCCATGCAGGTAAAAAGGCGCAGCAGCTGAGCTGCAATAAAAACTACAAGAGTGGATGTGGCAGTACCAGGATGTCTTCATGTTTTGTTTTGTTTTTGCAAGTTTTCCTAACTTACTTTCATTCCCATCCCCCCTCTCTGAGCACATATTAAATCATGAAATACTGTATTTGTCAGCCAAGTATGGGAGTTATGAGAGTGCTTTGGGCATAATTTTATTTATTAACTCTACATATCAGGGATAAATAAACCTTTTTTACAGGCACCCAATTTTACTTTTCCAATACTGGTGTCCAATTTATATCTAGAGTATAGTCTTTAATCTGTCTTCAGACTGTGATGCCAAGATATTTAAAAGTGGACACCCATTGAAGTAGTGAAACTTGACTCTGCACTGTAAAGTCTTTGGACAAAATAGCTGGTTTGTCCCAATGTATCACTAACACTGAATAGGAGCCAAATACCTCAATAATAGCAATTGCCCTGCTAGCACAAAAATATAAGCAGAATATAATCTGTTAACGTACCATAACAATTAACAATCTCTGAGTTCAAATGCTGTAATTCCTAGACTGAATCCCTAGAACCAGGCTAATCATTGTCTTTGCCTTTAGCAGTCCCCTTTCCCTTAGAGAAAAAGGTGCTCACCAGTATTTGTTTGTCCCCAATTTAAGGCACATAGTAGTAGTGGCTTTTTCCAGACCCCATCCTGGCACTAGATATATAGGAGACACCAGTCAAGTGGTGTTGTATTGTGAATGAGAAACTCAAGTGCTCATACAGGTTAGGTGCTAATTCTGAGAAGATGTCAGGCAAGGAATCTTCAAAAGTCCAGTCCAGTGATAAGGGAAGGCAGGCGCATCCTCGGATCTGAATCGAGGCAAAACATCATTGTTGCCTTGTCGGATCTCGCGGGTTTTGGATTCCATAAGTACCTCCATCCCCAGGAGATCCAGCGCCATTGCTCACACAGAAACAGGGGTAGCAGTGTTCTTGTCACTCTCCATTCTTCAGTGACATTGCTCAGTGCCATTGCTCACGCAGAAACAAGGGTACCAGTGTACTTGTCAGTCCCCAGAGCCATTGCTCAGTACCATTGCTCATACAAAAGCAGGAGGGGTAGCAGTATTTTTGTCACTTGACAAAAATTGACTAGAAATTAATGTTATTGAGGTTAATAATAATGTAGGAACAAAAAAAAGAACCAAATTATGTCATTTTAGAAAACAAAATAGGGATCCAAAACCAAAACACACGAGGGCAGTTTTGCCAAAACCAAAACACAAAGTTAATCCAGATCCAAAACCAAATCCAAAACACGGGGTCCAGTGAACATCTCTAGTTTAGACACTGCAGGCCTCATGTAGAGTTGGATACGTTTTAAGTAAAAACTGCAGGCATAAATTACATCCTAAAATACATCCGAAAAAAATGACATAATTTCGTGTGTATGCTGAGTTCAGTGCATCTCAAGATGCATCCAGCTCTACATAAGCAGCATATCTACCAGTTTTACACCAGGTGTAAACAGGAGCATATGCGATTTACAATTACAAAAACATTGAGATGCTATTTGACAGTGTTAGTAGTAAATGTCACATTATCCAATTTGACCACAATATAATACTTTAATGAAGTGTCATATTATTAAGAATAGTGTCTGGACAATGTTACTAATAAATGTGAGTCATATTTACCATATAAAATACAGACACAAATACAAAATAAAAGTATACTTTAAATTCAATTTCTTGTAGTGTATCTAAAACATCATGATCTTTCCCATCAAAGTATAACCCCATTGGTGAGCAATGGATAGTTTGCTAAATAAATCCTTTCCTAAGAGGTTGACTGGGGTGGGGAGCCTAATGAAAAATGCATCTTAGTCGGCTCTAGGACTAATGACAACAGAATCAAGTTGTGCAACAGGGTGCTCTGAGGGTTGATTTGAGATAATTTATTTTTAGTAAGGGGTAGAGCTAAAAAAAAAACCACACCTTTTAAGAACAGGCTTAGAAGCCCTATGCCTATTAGATATTAAACAGATTATCCCGAATCTATACAAGTAACCAATAAACCTGTCTGATCAACAGGAAAGGGGCAGATGAAATGTCATTGCTTTCAGAATTTAGTCCGATTTGTGACTGTGGCCATGTAGACACAAAAGAGGTAACCCGTTCCAAGTCTGATCATAAAGATATTGTGAATTCCAATGACCTATATCCATAGTTGCCTACTCTCTTGGAATGTCTGGGAGACTCCCGGACCTCTAGGAGAGCAGGGCAACCTACCAGTTCCTGGCCACTTCTTTAGTTAAGTGGTGGGGGACGGGGCTTATGGTGTGATTCACACATCATTGTGACCCTGACCCCTGTTACAATAAGCAGGTAGAAATGGCCAAATCAGCCCCGTCCACACCTTCCCCCGGATCTCCTTGAGACCAACTTGGCAAATATGCCTATATCACCGCAATAATAGCAAGTCCAAGTTATTTGTTTTTTTCCAGGCAATTCTTGTTTGTGTGTCTGTGGTTATAATGTCTCCCTCCCTGCATATCCACACACCCCACTCATCCACCATTGACATGTGTTGCTAATGCAGCTTGTTAAGCTCGTCCAATTTGTATGTGTTTTACTCAATTTAACAGATGCTGTTTTAATGTTGCTAGATTATCTCTATCTAGGTCTCTATGAGGGCAGTGTGCTTTGCCACACAGTCTCACTCTAGCTTTAGCATTTAGAGCAGCTTTTAGCAACTGACTTATATACCCTCAACTAGGATTAAAGCATTCAAACACAATATTTATTTATTTTTCTCCTTTCCTTCTGATTCCTCTCTAATATCAGGCAACCCTTTAGCTATATGCAGTGCTTTTTTTGTAAGAGAAAGGTGCCGGAACTCACCTCTTTCTGCCCCCTCATTTTTGTGTAGCCGTCTCTTTCTGCCCCCTCATTTTTCTGTAGCCCTTTCTTTCTGCCCCCTTATTTTTCTGTAGCCGTCTCTTTCTGCCCTGCTCGTTTTTCTGTACCCCACACTTTCTGCCCCCTCATTATTCTGTAGCCCTCTCTTTCTGCCCTCCTCGTTTTTCTGTAGCCCTCTTTCTGCACCCCTCATTTTTCTGTAGCCCACTGTTTCTGCCCCCTCATTTTTCTGTAACCCTCTCATTCTGCGCTCCTTTCCCCGCTTTCTGTAGTCTGTACCTTCTATCCTTCTTTTCTCGCTTCTCTGCTTGATCAGGCTCCTCTCACTGGCAACGTTGTGACGTCACAACGCTGCTGGAGCCGGAAGCAGGACACACACTAATATGCGGTGCTGCACTGTAGCAGAGTAAAAGAAAATGTTAAAAAGTTAATTAAACTTTGTAAACCCATGGACAAAAGGTGTCGGAACTCCGTTCTGAGCATTCTATGACAAAAAAAGCACTGTCTAAATGAAATAAGACAGTGGCAATAAGGTTGGTTATTTATCTCCTCTTATTGTAGGAATAAAAAATCTCCTAGTGCCTTGATATACTTAGAAAACATCGCGGGAGCAGTGGAGTACTCTTATGGCTTTGCTAGCAAGCCTCCTTTGTATCTGTGCATGCGTGGCTCAGCTTTGGTTTTCTGGTTCCGCTTATAAGAAAAATAATTCAAAAAGAAATAAAAGAAAAATATATAAAAAATGTGTTTAAATATAATTATGTTAAAAATACAATCGATTGGGAAAAATGCTTTACTTAAATAAATAAATAAATAAATAAGTAAATCATTTTTTCTATCATTTACTCCAGGTATTGTCATCCTGAAATTAAATGTACTAAGGATCACAGCAGGGATATATGTAAAAATGTGCTTGTTAAATGGACTTCCTCATGCTTTACATGGGAAATCTTTTGAAACAGAGACCTGGTGAAAGTGATCCTAACCCTAACACTTAGGGAAACATCCAATTTTGCCAGAGAATGGGCTTTTCTCCCTTTCGTAAATAGGTCCCTAGATGAGAAAGTGAAAGAGGAATCTGGCAACATTGTGGCCTGATTCATTAAATAACGTAAATGCTGATATATGTCGTATTTTGCATAAAATTACTCTGCACATGCCCAGAAACAGACTATATATATGCCAGTGAATGCAAGAACATCCAATTCATCTTCAATTTTATTGGTGGAACGGGGAGGGGACTCGGTGTATACACATAGTCAATGCACAGTAAGGGCGTGCTAAACTCAAGCACACGCAGCAATGCAGCTTTGAGCATGTCAAAGGTATGTGTTTTTCTGGCCTAACACTTTCTGGCAACAGTTCAGGTGTAAGTGCCGAGTGATAGTGATGGCGGATGCGTATGCAAGCTAGAACATGTTTTTGCAATCAAGAACAAATGTAAACATGCATTTTATGTATTGTAGACATTACTAACATCCTAATAAATGTATTTTACAGGAAGAAAAATTAAAACTTTTTAAAACTTTTTTAATGTTCTGTCATTAATGACTAACAGGTAACATTAATTTTTTTAAAAAAAGTCTATGTGTTCAGAACTTTATATTCCACATATGTATTGGGCGTATCCTGCAGTATATTATCTGACAGAGCAGAGTGTACCTAGACCCGTATTCATCAAGAGACAAATCTTCAGATCCACTCCTTGTTTAATATGGATCAGGAGGTCAAGGAGATGCTCTTTAGGTGGATCTAGTGTTTATTTTTTTATTAAAAACTGGATATAAAGTTTGTATGGGGATGTGGCATTTAGGATATGTTTGATGTAGGCTGTGAGAGCTGCTGGGGAGACACTACCTGCATTTGTTTGCTGTTCAGTTTATTTTATTTCCAATTGTCCTGTTTGGTAGTACTTTTGATCAAAGATGGATTAAGGCTTTGGGGGCCCCGGGGTCACTTAAGACAGGAGGGGCCTTAATATGATTATCATTTTAGACAAATTTTAGACAAATACACAGGCTATACTGTGTGCAATACTGTTAGGTGCACACAGCTCCACCTTCACGAGCAGAACAGTGTGAAGTGGGATATACCTCTCAAGTGTCTTTGCAGTCAGATTAAATCCTGACTAAGAGAGACAGTGACCCAAATTTGGGACTGCCCACGAGATTCCGGACAGTTGGCAGACTGTCCTGCTCTCTCCTACCTGTTATTGTCGCTTTCACCACTTGTGACTGCTGGAGTTTCTAGTTGTTGCTTGCCTGGATCCTGGAATGTTGGAAGCCCTGTTTGGAAAAAAATGGGTAGATGTACATGTAATTTAGAGAACTCCAACCAGCACCAACATTAATCAATAGCACCCACTTTTAACAATGAGGCCTCCCTCCAGCCCCAACATTAAAATAAAAGACTTCACATTTCATAAGTAGTTCTATTTCTCTCCAACAAGTCCTGACATCAAATTAATAGCATACACATATAATAAATATAGCTATTTCACTCCCTCCAAACAGCCCCAGTAATAAATTAATAACATTTACGCTTACTAAATATAACCATTTCCCACAACCATCTCCAGCATTAAATAATTCATATTCACATTGAATAAATAGCAATCCTCCCCAAACTCAGCCCCACGTTCATTTAAAAGCCTCAAACCAACCCAGAATTAAATTAAAGGTCCCATTGCCTCACCTTAAATTAATAGGCCCCACTATTAAATTAAATAGCCCTCCGTCATCCCACAAATAAATTAATTAAAGTCTACCTCCCATCCAAATTACACCCCAAACCCAGCAATAAATTAATAGCATTTACTTTTAATAAATAAACCTATTTCCTCAAACCATTACTGTCATTAATTAATTCCCATTAACATTATTAATTAATAAATATACCTCATTCTCCCCAAACAGCTCCACATTCAATTAATAGCCTCCAAACAACTCCAGCATTAAATTAAATGTCCCATCACCACATCTTAAATTAGTAGGTCCCAATATTAAATTCAATAGCCGCCACTCTTTTCACCCCGCAAATAAAATAGCACCCATTAAATAAATAGCCCCCACCAACACCACCATTAAATTAATCATTATCATCATCACCATTAATTTATATAGCGCCATTAATTCTGCAGCGCTGAGAGAACTCATTCACATCAGTCATGGCCAAAAGTTTTGAGAATGACACAAATATTATTTTTCACAGAGTCTGCTGCCTCAATATTTAGGATGACAATTTGTATATACTCCAGAATGTCATGAAGTGTGATCAGATGAATTGCAATTAATTTCAATGTCCCTCTTTGCCATGACAATGAACTTTATCCCAAAAATAACATTTCCACTGCATTTCAGTCCTTCCACAAAAGGACCAGCTGACATCAGGTCAGTGATTCTCTCGTTAATACAGGTGAGAATGTTGACAAGGACAAGGCTGGAGATCACTCTGTCATGCTGACTGAGTTAGAATAACAGACTGGAAGCTTTAAAAGGAGGGTGGTGCTTGAAATCATTGTTTTTCCTCTGTTAACATGGTTATCTGAAAGGAAACACGTGCAGTTCATCATTGCTTTGCACAAAAAGGGCTTCACAGGCAAGGATATTGCTGCTAGTAAGATTGAACCTAAATAAACCATTTATCGGATCATCAAGAACTTCAAGGAGAGAGGTTCAATAGTTGTGAAGAAGACTTCAGGGCGCCCAAGTACGTCCAGAAAGCACCAGGAAAGTCTCCTAAAGTTAATTCAGCTTGCTCAGAAATGCAGCAGGCAGATGTGAGTGCAACTGCACGCACAGTGAGGCCAAGACTTTTGGAGGATGATCTGGTGTCAAGAAGGCCAGCAAAGAATACCCTTCTGCCCAGGGAAAACATAAGGGACAGATTGATATTCTACAAAAGATACAGGGATTGGACTGCTGAGGACTGGGGTAAAGTCATTTTCTCTGTTGAATCCCTTTTCAGATTGATTGCGGCATCTGGAAAAATGCTTGTCTGGAGAAGGAAAGGTGAGCGCTACCATCATCCTATGTCATGCCACCCCTCACACATTATAGTAACATACACCCTCTTCCCTCACACATTATAGTAACATTTGCCCCCTCTTCCCTCACACATTATAGCAACAAACGCCCCCTCCCTTCCCTCAGACATTATAGTAACCTTCGCTCTGTGCCATGCTGCCATTGCTGCCCTTCAAAATCGTGTGCCATGTTGCATTTGCTGCCCCTCAAAAGACTGTGCTATGCTGCCTTTACTGCCTCTCAAAACACTCTGCCATGCAGGTGAGTTTTTCTTTTTTTTTCCCAAGGAGCCTGCTCCCCCACCAACGAAATAGGTGGACTCAGCCTAATATTAGGTATTGGTTCTGCCGAACTGGTGAGAATCGGCTGAATCCCACCACTCCATATGCCCCTCCCTTCCGTCACACATTATAGTAACATACCCCCCTCCCTTCCCTTACACATTAGAGAAACACATCTCCCGTCCATTTCTTCACATATTATAGTAACATACCACACCCCATCCCTTCCCTCACACATTATAATAACATTCCACCACCTTGCTTTCCCTCTACATTAGGATAACATTTTAGAGTACCTGGACCAGTGGGGTCCAGGGGGCTTTCCACTTGTGCCTCCCCTTAGTCCAACTCTGCTTCTGATAGGGACATATAGGTTAAATACTTTCATGTTATTTTCATTTTGTCTAGTTGTATAATGTTTGTGTTTAGCTTTTGCACTTCAATGTTATTGAAAGCAGCTTAAGGGTAGCTTGGCAGTAGCCATTATTATTTGTACCAGCATGTATTAAGCATTCATTAAGAGTAATAAATTACTAACTTGGTATATATATATATATATTGTATATTTATTTGCATCAGCACTGTACTCATGGATATTAATGAATTAGTGATCACATTCATTTCCATCAGCACCTTTATATGTTTTGATAGTCAATATTTATATTTATTAGATGCTTTATCTAAAGATCCATTATTTTTTGTACCAGTGTTCATTATGAGCAATCAATAGTTTAGTACTTTCTATATTTATCTGAACCAGCACTTTTCATTATTATTAATGGATATTTATGAATTAGTGCTTGGTGTCATTATATATTTAGAATCAGCACATTTCACATTTCATCAAAGGAAGTCACCCTTTGGTCTTTACATCTCAAGTTTTAAAAGTAAAGAAACAGCTTAGCTTTTAGTTTTATATCAGTAGGTAACGTTTCAGAGAGAACTTTTCTTTTCTCAAACCACGATGGTACTATAAGACACAATCTCTGTGATTATACTTAATGGTAATTTCAACTGACTACTATTATTTTATAACCATTTCCTAATCAGTGCAGAACCACAAACTTCTGTCTTGTTTGAGTTGACAGCTCTTTGGTTTTAGCCAGAATGATGAATGACAAAGGGATTTTACATGTGTGTAGCCTCATATTTATACCTCAGGGAAACAGGAATTGATAATAACAACAATGGAGTTCTTGGCAACTTGGAGCAATAAAAAGACAGAGTTTTTTGCACTATGATGCAATTATATCGGTTTATATATACACTAGGGGTGCCAATAAGTTTGCCCCATATGCTTTTGAAAGAATACATATATTTCTAAAATTAAACAACACTCTTGTACGAATGATGTCTGTTACATTAATGGTAAGCAATTTCTCGTAATATTTTTGAGGAACAGTTGAACCATTACATGTATTGTTTATTTTATATGATTTTTTTTCTAGGGTGCCAATAATTCTGGAATTGACTATACATATACACCGATCAGCCATAACATTAAAACCACCTGCCTAATATTGTGTAGGTCCCCCTTATGCTGCCAAAACAGCTCTGAACCATCATTGCATGGACTGCACAAGACCTCTGAAGGTGCCCTGTGGTATCTGGCACCAAGACAGCAGCAGATCCTTTAAGTCCTTTAAGTTGTGAGGTGGGGACTTCATGGCTTGGACTTGTTTTTCCAGCACAATCCAAAGGTACTTAATCAGGTTGAGATCTGGGGAATTTTGAAGTCATCACCTTGAACTCTTTGTCATGTTCCTCAAACCATTTCTGAACAATTTTTGAAGTGTTGCAGGGTGCATTATCTTGCTGAATGAAGCCACTGCCATCAGGGAATACCGTTGCCATAAAGGAGTGTACTTGGTTTACAACAATGTTTAGGTAGGTGGTACGTGTCAATGTAATATCCACATGAATGCCAGGACCCAAGGTTTCCCAGCAAAACATTGCCTGATCATCACACTGCCTCCGCCAGCTTGCCTACTTCTTATAGTGCATCCTAGTGCCATCTCTGCCCCAGGTAAACGACACACATGCACCCGGCCGTCATTTTACATCATTGCGAATGTACTTTTTTTTTATAATGGTATGTGTTTTGTATGGAAATGTATTGATTTCAGAGACAGTATGTCATGTTTGGGTCTTGTAACTTTTCTATAGCAAGAAAGCATATGAGTGTAGGGGATGTGTTTGGAGACAGGTAATCCCATGTTAATTAGACCTTTTCATCGCTGAACGACCAACACATCTGTGGAGCCTGAAAGCACAGAGGAGGCGGGGGGGGGGGGGTAATTAGAATGGCTGGTAGACTTCCTATGTGTGTAAGACTCAGGATGCAAGTGATCTCAGATTAATGTGAATTTTGCAAGTTAAATTTCGTTAAAAGCAAGATTAGAGAAAATGTTATATCCTGATGGTAAACATTCAGTATAAAACCTCAGACGCTGTAGTGTTGTTAGCAGCAATGTTGAAAGGTGTTAAACCCCTCCAGGCTGAGTTAGGTGCAGGCTGCATGAAGCACCTTGATTGGTTAGAGGGGCAGGAGGCTGGATTACCTCCTGCCAGGGTATCTATGTAAATCTGCATATAAAGTGGACTGTTTGACCACGTAATATATTATTATTATAACATCTGTAACTACTGAAAAGGTCGCTAGTACCACAGACTGGCGTGTAACTGTCCTTCTTACCGTTACAGCCATCAGTTACCAAGCAAAATGTCCCTTTTATAATTCAACACTGCTGTAGGCAATAGGTGCACTTTAAGCAACTGTAAGCTTTTACATTGCCAGATTTGGCTGTGATTAACTAATCAGATTGTTGTCAGTGGGTTGTTTTGGGTAGGAGCAAAAATAATATGTTCCCCAGTTACAGACGACTACTTTCCTGTTTCCAGATTATTCATTTTGCAGTTATTGCAGTTTCTATATACAGAGAGCAAGAAGCAAAGACTGACCCAGCTAGCTGGAGGGAGATACATTCTTTTGTCTGCTTTTTATCACTAAATCGTTCCTTCAAGTCTCTATTCATATAGGCCACGCTGTGCTGATAATTATGTATTGATCCCTCCATAATGATAAATGCCTTAGCTATACTGCTGCTCAGCTTATAGCAAACAAAGGTAATAGAAATGCTTTGATTTTCTTGTAAATAAGCAAAGTAGGACACACACAGCTTACCATGTTGAAAGGAAATTATTGGCTCTGATTTTAAGGATAAATGAGGAAAGTACTAATGTTAATAGCTGTTTTTTTCCTTATTTTCTGCATTTTTTTCATTGTTATTGCTCCTGACACGCAGTGGGAAATATATTAGTGAAAAGAATTAGAAAATAAAACTTTGGTGCTAGCAACTTATACTTCCCCAATATATTTGTGTTTAATCAATAATCAGCCATGATCTGTTACATACCTCCCAAGTCAGTCCAAATTGATTGACCTCAAAAGGAGTGGGACTTACATGAAAGCGGGTAGAGTTTCATCCAAAAGTGTGAGTTTCAGTGGAGTTTGGATTGCTTGAGGACAAGGCTTATCTTGTCCTGATATAGTCTAAAGGGTATATTTACTAAACTGCTGGTTTGAAAAGTGGAGATGTTGCCTATAGCAACCAGCTTCTAGCTATCATTTATTTAGTACATTCTACAAAATGACAGCTAGAATCTGATTGGTTGCGTTAGGCAACATCTCCACTTTTTCCAAACCCGTAGTTTAGTAAACATACCCCTAAATGTTGAAAGGTATGACGTTATGTGAATGAAACTTATACCTTATACACATTGGCACGGTTAATTCAAAATGCATGTTTCTTTCCCACTTCTGGACATCCTGTTGAAGCACTTTTCACTCTGGGCCAGTGGTTCCCAAACTGTACGCCTAAGCTCCCTGGGGTGCCTCCGCCAGGACCAGTGGTAAGCAAGGCGGGGGGCTACTTGGTAATTATTTTGGCTTAAGGGTGCCTTGAAAATTTTTTGGAGACCCTAAGGGTGGCTTGAACTGAAAAAGTTTGGAATCCACTGCTCTAGGCGGTAAATGTATGAAATAGCAAATTTTGCAAATCTTGCCTTGAAAACCATTGGCGCTTTAAATTTACCATGCAGAGTCACCGGACATCGGCGATTTGCAAAAATCGCAATTTGATACATTTACCCGCAGATCTGCAATGTTGAAGCCGTGCCTGCTAATCACATAACCTAAACAAATTGCTTATGTGACCCATAGAACATAACAGCTTAAATGTGTTTTACTCTACTCACACTTATAGCAGACAACTGTAAGCAATGCAGAATATAAAGGGAATCAACCTGTATTTCCTCAATTACTCTACCCAATATATGTATCTCCTAAAATCATTACTTTTACATCCTTCCTTGCATTTACTTTATGTTTAATCTGAAATATAGAGGGCTATGTACACAGATCTCCAATCCTCATATTCAGAGCAGAGCTGCAAATTATATAATATTTAATTATTAGATATAATGCTGCTATGCTCAAAATTAGAGCAAAGCTGAGGCGTCAAAGGATCTTGGCTCAGGGAGGTTGTGAGGGAAAGAAGCAAAACACCACATGGTAAAGATAAATCTCATTAACATGTCTGCCCTCCCTTGCTCTGCCCCAACTCCTCCTCTGGCCAGTCCCCCAATGGACAGCTCCACGAAGGCGTAGGAATGCACTTGTCAGGATTCCCAATAAAAACCACAGAGAGAGCGTAGTGAAATTAATTATATTAACACCGGTTACACAGGTTTCTGATTGCAGTACGGTAGGGTATGGCAGAATTAGCTAAAGAACACAGTGGATAACAGATGCAGAATGCTGTAGTCCGCAGGACTTTACTGCGAAGTAGTGGAGATGGCAAACAAGGTGCGACGTTCTGCGGAGCAATGCACTGAAGTGATAGTGGAGTAGTTACAATGGCTGTTATGATCTGAGGATAGATGTGCTGGGAACTTCAGAGAACAGGTAGCAATAATCTGCAGAGCATTACCACAGGATACTGGACTAGACACAGTGGCTGAAATGATCTGCGGATAGATGTGCTGGAGACTCAGAGAACAGGTAGCAATAACCTGCAGAGCGTTAGCACAGGATACTGAAGTAGATACAGTGGCTGAGATGATCTGCAGATAGATGTGCTGGAAACTCAGAGAACAGGCAGCAAACAGGAGCCAGTGAACAGGCACAGCAACACAGGTAAATGCAACAGATGATCTGGCCCAGGTTGCTTGGGACAGGCAGGCTAATATATAGGCCATAAGCAGGTGTTTAAGCTTCTAGCAATAACGAGGCAGGTAAGAGCAGTCTAAGTACCACAGTGGCCCCTTTGGTTGACAGTGGTACTACAGGCAGAATACAAATATATACAAAGGTCCAACAAAGTACCTGCAGACAGGAGCTGCAGGATGCAGGTTGTGACAGCACCACTCTTTCCTCCATATTTCCTTTGGTATATTGTGCTCTATGTTCTTACTCAGTGCTTTTGACACCTTAGGCACCAATCATCCTTACCCATTGGCTTCAAGAAAAACACCAAGGGCCTCATTCATTAAGGAAAGTAAAGCAAATAAATTGAGTAACTTTGAAACTTAGCAAAACCATGTTGTTTTCGAGGGAGCGGTAAATGTAAAATATGATGGTAGATTTAAAGTTGGGGCAGGGCATATTGTAGATCAACTTTACATTTTAGTGTACAAGTAAGCTATCAAGTATTTGTGTGCTACATGAAAAAACAGCCAGTATTTATCTTATGTGCAAAATAAGAAACTGATTTGCACCCCTTGCATTGTAACATGGTTTTGTCAAGGAGAAAACTTACTCTTTTTTGCCTTACTTTCATTAATGAATCAGGCCCCAAGGGTGCAGCAGGGCTACTGTCCCTTGCACTGGGTTAACCACTGAGGGTGCTACCTGATTCACACAAGATGGAAATATGGCTGCCATGACACTATACTTGTCTCTGTCCTAGTAGTCCCCCATGTCTCACTGGGGTATCTAGTACCTGCAAAAGATAACATTGAGGCAATTATTCGATTTGATGGTGATTATGGGGCAGAATTGCAACCATAATGCAGTATTCGCACCTAGCAAGTACTTAATGAGCTGACTTTTCAATTAGATAATCAGACACTTTTGATTGACTTATTGGTTACCTAACTGTATACTTATCACTTGTTGAACTAATCACTTTTTTTATACAGATACAACCAATAAAAATAATCTGCTGAAAATGTCCAGAGCAGGGTCATTTTGGTTTATTGCATTTTACCTAGATCTAGTTGCTGAAGTGTACTTATATTTAATATGAACCGCAACAAAAAATGAGGGTGTGTGGCTCTTTCTGACTATTTACAGCATTTACAATTTTGCAGTTAATTGGGACTCTTTATACATTTGCCATATAATGTGTTTTCTGGCCGTCAGGTTCTGGCTCTGCAGGACATGTACTGTACGCCTGCAATGCTGTATGTACAAACTTATGTACAGTAAAAGAAATCTATAATTAAAGTTTAAAGCATATTATTATCGCACAAAGCTATTCATACGCTAAGCTTTAACAGCTATTACTTTTAACAAACTGCAAGCACTGAAGAAATTCTGAGTTTACAAAACTGCCCTCTTAAATAAATCTTTTTGACATTTTAATACTTCTGAAGATGCACCAGCTCATTTTTCAAAGACACAGCAATAATCATTAATACGTTATTCATCCATTGCATACTGAATATACAAAGGCTTGTGCCTCTCTGTTATCTACACCTCAATGTTTCATTGCTAAAAAAAAATGCAGTTAAATGTTGCTATAGGGTTTTTTTGTGTGCATTTTTTTAATTATTTTTTATTGTACAAGATAAATATTTCCCAGAATATACAAGACGCTGTAATTTCATACAGGAAAGAGAAGGACATTACGGTAATAGGGGTTTTACAACATTTATAGAAAGTGATCATTATTTGCATTACAAAGAAGATAATAAATCAAATGAGAATGTTGTGTTTAAGAGCTTGAAGTATTATTTGGACATTGTTTAAAGCATTTGTATTGCTTAGAACTATACATATAAGGGCTCATTTAGTGTTGGACATTGGCTGGGTACATACTACAGGGTTTTCAGCCGATTATCGAGCCAATCACCCAATAAACTTTTCGGCTCGTTATTGCATTAGAGTGTACCCTGCAGCGGTGAAAGATTATCGCTCGAAAGCACATTGTACCGTTTCCATTTGATATTTAAAACTAACTAAAAGTCTTGTTCAGTGATGGAACGATGTTGCGCCAATTCTGCATTGTGTATACACTCATGATCAGGATCTCCATAGAGTTTACAGAGTCATAATCTTTTCAGCTGATGGTTATGAGAGATGAAGAGCACAGATCTGAAGGTAAATCTTGTGAAACATGTATACTGTATACACATGAATGGGCATGCTGATCGGTCGGTTTATCAGTTGTTGGTAAAATCGTTATAGATAACACATTGGGAGAAAAGTTCTGTACTGTGTACCCAGCCACATATCTGATTTATTTGCGCAAGATACGCATTTGTGCATTGATGCTCTACTCTTGCGCACCAAAAATGCATATGCAAATGTCCATATGTAGACAGTTACATACTGACCTAGGTGTAAGCCTGCACGTGTATAATAAGTACATTAAGGGAATATTCAGATAATTGTGACACAATTAAACATGGATGCATCCACAGATATGGAGGACTATGATGATGATGATGACTATCAGCACTAATCACGATTGGCTGATTGTGTAATGCTCCCTGCAGCTGTTAGTACCTAATTTTCTAGTGTTGCGCCTATATATAAGTCACGGCTTTATATTCACATTACTTATTAGATATTTCCACTTGGACTACTACAGGAGAAAAGATTCTCATTTGATTTTTAAAGGGGAAAACAACAGATGTTGGTATTTAATCCCTTCGCCTCTGAGCCTATTTTGGCAGTTTTTTGGGCTGGTGACTTTCCAAAATCAATATCAGTTATTTGTGCGGTACCCACATAAATTGTTCCTTATTTTTTCAGAAGACTTTGAATTTCCAGAAAACAGTTTGCTTATACCTCCTGTCACTGCCAATAAAATCTTCCTAAAATGCCCAAATTGAAATAGCAAGATAGTGAACTGAAAACAAATGTGTGTATTTTGTTTTCTAAACACTGCCAAGAAATACTTTGCAGTTCTTGCTTTTGCATCAATGCACCTTTTCAAAACAGCAAAAGGAAGGATTCTACACATAGCTTTTTATAATAAAATCTGCATTTGAAAATGATAATCCTGAATGAAATGCATAAATTGTGTAGGAACAATTTTGGTAGCCCAACAAGCTATACCATTTTAAAAACTAGAAAACCTATCATAAAATGAGTGTACCCCTGAATTTTTAAGCCAGAATGGGGAAGATATTGGCATTATAAACCCCCTAATTGGACTTCTTTCTGTAGAGTAGGGTATTATTGTCTAGGGATCACCAGTAAATAACTACTAAGGGAGCACCATATTTCAAAGCGGGGACTCCCTTCTTTCAAATGAGGTTCCTTTCAGTCTCTAGATGCCAGCATGGGGGAGATCTGTTCATAACAAAACCCCTCCCCCTATCTGGGCTATTTAATGTCGTCTGTAGGGTAATGTGTTATTCACCGATTGGGATAAAACCAACGTGAGGTGGTCCAGGTCGGACCTCCTGTTGATATACACTGGCCAGAAGTTTGACCCGGGGAGCCTGTTCTGGGCCTTACACTTGATGGATTTGGTTTGTTTGTCTGTCTGTCTGGTTATGCATGCAGACACCCCTGCACCAATTGGGATGAAACGAACGTGAGGTGGTCCATTTGGATCCTAGCCAGGTTTTAGGGGGGGCAGGGTTCTGGTCGGACCTCTGCATGGTGTATGCTGAGCAGAACTTTGAACTGGGGGGCCTGTTCTGAGCCTTTCACTGGATGGATGTGGACGAAAACTTCACAGACTGCCAACATTGGATCCCAGGAGACTTACTAGGGGGTTGAGGTCACGGTCGGCACTCCTGTTGGTGTACGCTGGCCAGAACTTTGACCTCAGGAGCCTGTTCTGAGTCATCCACTGGATGGATTTGGTTTGTTTGTCTTTTTGGTCATGCATTCGGACACCCCTGCACCGATTGGGATGAAACCAACGCAAAATGATGCAGTTGGATCCTGGTCATACTTTAGGAAGTTTTGGGTCCCGGTTGGAACTCCCGTTGTTGTACGCTGGGAAGAATTTTTACCTGGAGAGCCTGTTCTGAATCATGCGCTGGTTGGATTTGGATGAAAACTTCACAGATTGGCAACATTGGATCCCAAAAGACTTACTAGGGGGTTGAAGTCCCGATCAGACCTTCCATTGGTATCCGATGGCCAGAACTTTGACCCAGAGAGCCTGTCCTGGGCCTTCCACTGGATGGATTTGGATAACATTTAATGTAAAAACAAAAATAACACTGGTCAGCCACCTCTTGGGTGTGTCGGAAAAGCTGCCAAGCTGCTAATTATTTTTAAAATGCTCACAGCTACATCCAACTCATTGATAAATTAAAAACTTAAGATTTAAACCCAGGCAACACCGGAGATTTCAGCATGTATATATATATATATATATATATATATATATATATATATATCTACAAGTTAACCCGTGCATGATACTCATGCACTCTAGTCAAATCAAGCTACTTAAGGTGTTAAAAAGGTTCTTGTCATGCATTTGGGCCTAGCCCAGGCCTCCTCAGGGGAAGAGCGTTACTTCCCGACGCAAGCGCCCTTTTTTAACGTGGTTTTGTCCACGTCACCACCTCATCATTTTTCTCCATCACCTCATCCTTCATCTTCATCGCCACATCCTTCATCAAGCTACTTAAGGTGTTAAAAACTCCCCACTGTCACCCCCGGCAACCACCAACCACTCCCAACTGTCACTTCTCCTTCAAGAAATATATAGGTCAGTGTATAACTCTGCCCAGCAGGTGGCGCTGCAGCTTGTTTTTTTTTTTTTTTCACACACGCCACTAGGCATTTATATAGTAGATAGTAACATGGTGATTCACAAATGGCAGACATCAATTACAGATCGCTTTTTGCTTGAAATAAATGGTGCTTTATTGTTCATATCACAATAACAGAGCTGGAAACCAGTGTAATTTCACTCTCAGAGTCCGCAACTCCATGAACACCTTTGTTGTTCACCTGCACGGTCACTTTGCTTAATAGAGAACCACTGGTTGTGAAACTCCCGGAACAGCAACTTCAAAAGATAGGCTCAGCTTTGTCAAGTGGGTTTTTGGGGTTTACTTGAAACATGGGATTTTCAATTTCATCTCCACTCTGTAAACTCCCATGCAGGTTTTCCAAATTTTCCCTCTGGGTCTGAATATCAGACACACGTATTTGTAAACCTTCCTTTTGACATATTTTATTCTTCCTCTTGCCGATCTTGGCAGAAGTAATGAAAATGTGTACTGGCAGCAATTACTCTTTGTTCTATTGCTGCTTTTAAACATAAAACTAAATTTTTACATATATCTAGCACTTCCCACAGGCAATTATCAGAAAAACACCAGGTGGTTTAGCATTCGTCACAGGCAGACAGCAACTTCTGTGCACATGTTTTTTCCTTTGGACCACACCCAACTCACAGCTCTGTGAATAACCAAGGTGTAGCACTACAATGACTAGCAATATTTAAACCTTTGCTTTTTTTGCAATACAAAACCATGTGCTGACCAGTTCACAGTTATGCGCCTAAGGGCCGGATGTCAGATGGGCAGGTCTGGTCGCCCGCATATCTTCCTGGTCAGAAGCTGCGCCTATCTGTCTCTCCACAGACAAAATATATGCTTTCTCTGCTACTCATCTCCCCACTGCAAATGGCAGCTTTATAATTATTCTTGAAAGCAGTATTCAAAACATTTCACTCACCAACATTGCACCTGGCTTGCTGGGCGGACAGTTGTGCTTTGTCTGTCCTTTGCAACCCCACTTCTGACACCTCTTGTGACACGGGTACCCTTCTAGTGATGCACACATGGCAGACATCAGTCACAGACTCTTCTTGCTTTAAATAAACAGTGCTTTATTGTTCACAGTAACACAGCAAACCTTTGTCAGGATGACACAGGCAACCTTACTCTGGCTATTCCCAGTTTCCCTGTCTGGTCAACGGTTCCTATCCGGTGTTGGTTGCAATGCATAGTAGCACAAAACAGTTCATTTTTGAAACTTTTCCCACGGTCTTAGCTTGATGGACAGACGACACTCCTATCAACACTCCTATCTTGCCTTTAAAAGGGAGTTCCCTGCAGGCATACTGTAATTCTTCCTCACTGCAGACACACCCTGTCAGCTTTGCTGTTAGCTGTTGAATATATATATATATATTGTTAATATAGAAAGAGGGATGATGGCGCCAAATCTAGTAGTGCTAACTGGTACAGAACATCCAGACAGTCAGTATTACTGTAAATGGAAATATAAATACAAAGTGTTCATCATGTCAGGCTAGTATAAGCAGTATTGACCAATGTTCATAATTCCTGATCATATGCCGAAACACAGACAGAAGAAAGCAGAAAACAACGTTTCAGATGTATCCGTGACAATCAGTAGCAAGTGATAGGTGGCAACGTACCAAAAAGATATAAATAAACAGCTTATCTGTATCAGAGGTTCTTGGAAATGAGCTTCAGTCAGCTTCAAGAGGTCAGGAACAGACGTGTAGATATCTTATGTAGGTATATGGTAACTGGATCATCAGCCACAGCACAGTCACTGCTCACAAACTCCACTCATACGGTGTATTAAGAGAGGAAAAAGCCATATAGTGTAGTACTTATGTGCAATAATTTATTCAGCATGTATCATAATAAAATACACTCACAATATATATAAGGTATAAAAGCTTATCTGTAAATCATGTGGACATAGGATACTGCTACACGATGTAGATCACAGGAATGATGTATGTAGAACAGCCTCAACGCATTTCGTCGTATAGACTTCGTCCTGACGAATTATTATTATATTATTATTTACTCTCCTATTTCGAGTTTGAGCGCCAGTATTTATTATATCTAATAATACATACATATATATATATATATATATATATATATATATATATATATATATATATATTGTATTTTTGTGTTTATGCAAGTAACGTTTTATATATATTTATATATATATATATATATATATATATATATATATATATATTTATTGTGTCAAAGGGAGTGGTTTTCCACAGGCCTTTACGAGAGGTGACAGTCCAGTCTGCAGGTGAAGGCTGCAGACCAGGTTACACACAGGTATAGCAGTGCACCTAGATTGAGGAATACAGGCCTAATACATGTGTGCCAAAGTAATAGTATAAAGTGTGATTTAACTTATATTATGCTTTTAAAGTGTCTTTTCAACAGCTAACAGCAAAGCTATATATATATATATATATATATATATATATATATATATATATATATATATTATCATAACTAAGTATGTGAGTCAGTAATAGACTGTAGTAGTCAGAGCAAGCACACTCTGAATTGTGCTTGCTCTGACTACTGCAGTCTATTATTATGTGTTAGTGTGTATACAGTGTAACACAAAGTGTTCCTTATATGTAGGTGACCTCTGCTTTTACTGATTTTGGTTTGCATTATGCCTTTCATATACTTTCAAATTAATTGACATGGGCAGAGCTTTTTACCTGAGTACATACAAACTGGGCCAGACTGGCCATCTAGCAATGCTGGCATTTGCCAGAAGGGCTGGATGTCAGATGGGCAGGTCTGGCGCCCGCATTTCATTCCTGGTCAGAAGCTCCGCCCATCAAGCAGAGCTTGATGGGCATTTTTTATCATGTTTGTATGATACGAACATACAGATAAATGTTTCAGTTTGCATAGAGCATGTTGCGTGAAATAGCTGTGTACATGTTCAGAGCAACCTGCACCTGGAGAGCTCGGTCGGTGGAGGAAAGCAGCATTCTAATGTTGACTAAGTACCAGAGGTGGAACTAGCAAGCTTTGGGCCCTGGTGCAGGGAGGCGGAGAGGTGGGAACCGGGGCTCCCAACCCTCTGCATATGTCATGCAGCGGGCCCATTATCTCCATGGGCCCCGATACACTGCACCTGCCCCAACAATGGTAGTTCTGCCACTGCCGAGCAGGGCCATCTTAACAACATTATGGGCCCCCGGGCAATGCAGTGCACTGGGGCCCCTACATATATATATATATATATATATATATATATATATATATATATATGTATATATATAGATGTATAGATATACAGATATAGATATATAGAGATAGATAGATGTACTTGCTCAGTGACCCTTGAAGGTTGTTTTTGCAGGTTTTTCCTTTTGCATTATTATTTTTTCTAATTAAGAGCCCTGCCTATGGGGCCCCCTTGCCCGTGGGGCCCCCGGGCACCTGTCCATCGTGCCCAATGGAAAAGATGGCCCTGCTGCCGAGTACAGTAAAGGTGCAAGTTTGCACAAATACAACTCATGCAGATCTGCAGAAAAATGGATACACGTCTGCTAGAAGTTGTATCCTTTGCACCTGCATGGTGTAAATTCTGTCTAAATTCTGGCTAATGCTGATGACTTGTTGTAAACCAGACACATATGCTGCTGAAGCAGAGGTGTGTATGGCTTTACATGACTTTTTCTGTGCTATTTTTTTTAAAAGTAACTAGCTCCAATTTTGCGACCAACTCTGCATCAGCCCCTAACTCTTTCACGGTTTATCTTTGTCATTTTTAGTGCACTAAGAAAACTGACAGTGATTCAAATCAATCTAAATAGACATACATTGTAGGATATTCCAAGAAGCAATATATTCTAAAATGTTTTTAGTATTCAGAAATGAACATCCACTTCATTTATAATTGTTGCTTTGCATTTTAAGATAAGTGTATTAACTTAAACATTGAAGCCAGAAAATATAACTGGGACAATAAAACATATTGCCGAAAGTACAATGGCTGCAGTCTTTGATAATTACTAGTCTTGCATAATTAATTACTTCTTCTTTGAATGTAATGCTTGGCAGTTAGCACCCAAAGTGTTACTAGGGAACACATGGTATTTGGTATTGTATACAGATGTTTACACGCATAGATCAGGCTCCAAAAATAAATTTCTAGTCCAAGTCAGAATTTCATTACACAGCAAACCTAAATTACTTTAGTATGGTATTTTTGTGAACAGTGTTTGAAGTGGGAATTTAGAAGTGCTGGCATGGAAAGCTGAAGTGATTGCAGGAGAGTTCTGGGGGCCACCTAGGCCACCAGAAGCTTTACAGATTTTGATAGTGTTATATTCATTTTAGATGCTTTTTAACACTATACTGTATAATCTAAAATATATAAAATGATACAAGGCTATCTGCTCTATGTTGCACACCTCTGTGTCCAATTACCTCTCCCTCGTGTGCACAGTGTACTTCACCTTTCTTTAATGTCTCCCATATGTCCCTCCACCTCTCCCTAATGTCTCAGGTGTTCCTATATCTCTCTTGTATCTTCTAGTTGTGCTTACATTTACTCTCATGTCTCTTGAGACCTCTTTACTTTTCCATAATTTCTCCCCTGTGTTTCTTCCCTCATATCTCGAACATGTCACTTCTTCTTTCCCTTATCTGCTTCCTCTCTCTGTCCACTCTCCCCTTGTGCCTCAGTCTATTTTTTCCTCTCATTAGTGATTTTTTATTTTTTAAATAAAGTATGTTTATTGAGAATTTTTAGTTATAACATGCAAATAACATTTTTAACATCCAATTTAAATAACATCAATATCTGTCTATGTCACTAGAAACATTATACAATGTTATCTTGTGAACTTTTAGACCGATGATACCTTCATAGTATTTTTATTGCACTCCAGGTCAAAGTTTTTGAAGCTGCACAGGGCTGAGGGATAATCATCTGCCTGGTGACTCCCCAAATCTACCACTTGATTTATACCAGTGGTGCCATATCTTATGGTATTTATGTATGGCTTTTCTACTTTCATACATGAACCGTTCATGCTTCCATACTTCAGTAACTAGATTGATCTAGTGAGGTACACTAGGTGGTTCAGTCACCATCTATCCCCTAGCTATAAAAACCTTAGCCAGGGAGGTTAAGGTAAATATATATTTGAAGAGTGGTTTACTTAAATGTTCGTCTAGTGTAGTGCCAAACAGACAGATCTTAGGGCATAACAAAGGGGTCATAGGTAGTGTGGAGGAGATGCAGTCCCGTATTTGACTCCAGAAGGACTGGACAACTGGACATGACCATAAAAGATGCCAAAAAGTACCCTTAGTGATACCGCACCTGAGGCACACCGAAGAGGTGCTCAGTCCCATTGCGTGCATCTTGACTGGTGTTAAGTATACTCTGTGTGCCATGTAAAAATTAATCTGCTGAAATTTAAGACAAGATGTGGCATGTCTAGTATTTTCCACCACTATATTCCACTCCTCAACAGAAAGAACTTCTAGATCGGCTTCCCATTTTATTCTGAGCAGATCTAATCCTCTCAGAGACACTTGAGTCAATAATAAGGCATAGAGCACAGAAATAGTCTTATATGACCCTACAGATTGTAATATATTTTTAATCGGAGAATCTGACATATGAATTAAACCCTCAGGAAACTGGGCATTCAGTGCATGCCTCAGCTGCAGATACCAAAAGAACTGATTGTTGGGTAATGGGAAGGGTGCTCTCAATTGTTCATATGTAGCTAATTTATTGTCTATATATATTTGACCAATTATGTGAATTCCCATATCCTTCCACAGCACTTAACCCTCCAACCCCACCAGGTTCCTGAAAACAGTATTAAACCATAAGGGAGTGTCTGGGTCTATTCCTTCATCTCCCATAAGAGCATGTGATATTGCCCAAATAATTGATGCAAAGCTCCAAGGGAGGGGTCCATCTGCTCGCCCAAGAAGTGTCCGAAAGTGATGTTCTGTATATCGCATAACCAGGACACCAAATGTGTAAGCTGAGAAGCAAGATAATAAATTCTAAGCTTGGGCAGGGCCAGTCATCCTGAATTTTTGGTTCTACATAATGTGCTAAAGCACATCCTAGCTCTCTTACCACTCCAGACAAGGGAAATGAGATGTTTATAAATGTTTTGGAAAACCTTCAAAGCTAGATACACCAGGGAGTGCAGGAAGGGATATATGTACTTCGGTTGGATCACCATTTTTATTAAGTTGATCCTACCATTGACCGTGAGAGGAAGCTTACGCCATGTACGGCTTTTGTTCTTCAAATATTCTGTTTTTGGGTACTTATTTAGAGCAACATATTCTGATGCATGGTCTGTAATCCAGATATCTAAATAGTTAAACCTGTTGATCCACAGAAGTGACTGACAGTACACAGCACATGGCAGAGGTTGCCACCCCATCGGGAAAAACAACAGATTTGTCCCAGTTGATCTTGAGTCCGGAATATAAACCAAAGTTCTCAACTACCTCTAAAAGGTGATAAAGATAAAGACCTATCAGGTTCCTAAAGGAAGACCAACATGTCATCTGCGTAAAGTGCTATGCTGTCAGTGACTCTTCCTATCTCTATGCCTCTAATGTGCTCATGGGAACGGATTAAACAGGCCAGGTGCTCAATTGCTAAAGCAAACAGGGCAGGGGATAGAGGGCAGCCCTGTCGAGTTTCCCGACCCAGACCAAACAGGGTTGCCGTGAATCCATTAACACTCATTCTTGCCACTAGTGCAGAATAAAATAGTCTTCTAACATTAGTAAGTGTAGATTTGTCAGACATAAACCCCGTCTGATCTGGGTGGACAATCTCGTGAATGAACCCATTAAGCCATATGGATAGAATTTTAACCAGAATTTTGGCATATGTGGTAATCAGGGAGATAGGGCAATATGAACATGGATGCAAAGGATCTTTATCAGGTTTAAATATTATGATGACTATGGCTTAAGACGTACAGGGGGGAAGTGAACCATACTCAAGCAATTGATTAAAGGGATCTAACTACCTAGGGACAAGGAATTTTTTCTATTGTTTGTATACTTCTATCGGTATACCATCAATGCCCGGAGCTTTATGGTTGGGAAATGAAGAGATGGCTGCCGCATTTTCCTCCTCAGTAAAGGGGGAATCCAAGAGGTCAACCGCTTCACGGGAGTCTTATACCGCAAAGGTGGGTTATAAGTTGAGTAGGCATGTATCAAACTTGCGTGGAAGATAGATTACTATAGTATTCATAGAACACTGTATATTGTTTAACATTATATTTATCTGTGAAAGCTGGGAATGACCTATTGGACATTTCATCTCTTGCTAGACAAGCCAAGTAGCTCCCTTCCAAGTCGACTTAAAAAAATACTGATTATGTCTGGAGAAGAGAAGCCTTTGACTGTGCTTGTCATATAGAAATTCAGTCCAATCAGACTGTGCTTGAAGCCAATGCAGTCTATCCTCAACAGCACAAGACCTAACGTATAGGACCTCAAGGTCTTGGTATCTCTGCTCCAGCTCTTCTTCTTTTAACTTGTTAAGTTTTTTAATACTCGCTATCTCCCTTAAAAAGATACCCCTCATAAAGGCCTTGAACAAGTCCCAAAGCCAAGTTGACCCCCATCTCATTGTCTTTAAAGTACCCATCCCAGAGGCATGTCAGGCTAGTACCCCCTTCAAGTTTGGACAACCAATGCAGATTAAGTTTCCAGAATTGGAAACATGGGTGCTTGAACAGAGTTAGCATTAGTGAATTTTGAATCAGGTGTATATTTTTTATTTTAAGTTTTCAAATATTTTAAGTTTTTATGATGTATAGCGATGATTGACCTTTATTGTTCTGCAAAATGTATGTAACTGGTAAAAGAATTCAGAAGACAGCAATTATATAAGCCAGTGTGGGAGAAAGTGGGATATGCAGATGTGTGGGCTGTGGGGCAATGTTTTTTCTTATTATTTTAAGTGGCTGCTTGAATAAAACTAAGTATATGATCCTGTCACCAGTTATGACAAAGGCAAATGTTAGCCCACTTAAACGAAAAATAGCCATTAGTTTTATTAGTCTATCACCCTCTTCTGGCTACTGAATTTACAGCTAAGAACCACTACATGACATCAGTGCATGCCCACCAATTATGCTGGGAATTCTGCCTGCTTTGGATGAGAAGCAGCCCAGGAAATGTATTAAAACTAAGAACAAACCTCCCATTCTGTACTGGCTCTGATAATTTTCAATCATCTTTCATTATTCCTATTGGTTCAGATCCATTACCTCATGGTGGGCTCCCTGGCACAAACACATAGCGCTGTATTTGTATTGCAGACACAGACACTGCTGGCATGGTAAGGTGCTACGTGACAGGTCACTTGGGCACACTGTTGTGCCACTGAGGTTCTGCCCCAAAATTATGAATTCCTCAACTCCGCCCCTCTTGTGGAGGTGGTGGAGAGTCTCCCGGTGTGCCTCAAAACCCCCCCATTTGCAATCTTGCCCGCTCCCTCCACTATCCGATATTGGACCCCACACAGCAGTGTCTGTGCACGAGCTTGTAGACCAAGTGTGGAGGTCCAAGAAAAGGTATGTCATAACAGCACATACTACCCCACTTCGAGCACTTAATGTGACCGAGTGAAATAGCCAGCTCTCCAGCAGCACTGTATAAAGTCAGCGCGACCTGAATTAATTAAAATTTAAAGCAGAAATGTTGGGACCACGCAGGTTAACAGCTTAAACAATTAACCTGTCTGGTCCCGACATTGCTGCTTTAAATTTTAATTCATTCAGGTCGCACTGACTTCATACAGTGCTGCCGGAGAGCTGGCCAGCCGGAAGGAGTTCCTGTCATCCTTCTGCCTCCTGCAGGTATCTACAGAGTCGTTTTGAAGGTAAGTCTGTCAATATTCATGTAGTTTTTTCATTAAATCGTTGTTTTCTTGCAGGTCTTATCGCTGTTGAATTTTCCATCATCGTCCAGCCATACCTAACCCCTTTTCCCATTAAATTGTAATCTATTTTGTGAGTGGGATCCTCCCTACACTTTGTGCATTTACTTTGTATGCCTTGTTTGTCCCTATTTTGTGCTTGCTCTGTGTTCCCCACTGTCCATCACTGCGGACAACTGTAGTACCTTACAAATCAACGATGGCAATAATAATAATAATAATAATTAAATGGTACATGTTCTAAATCATAAAACTTACCAGGGACAGAAGAAGAGGTCATACACTAAAACTATAGGGTTACTTGTGTTGTATTGGACAGGAATCTGAAAAAAAAACTAAGGATCAAGCAGAATCTGAGAAAAATGACAGTCTAGATGGGTTGAATGGTTCCTATCCAGTGTCAAATTCTGTGTTTCTATTGCTGCTTCTCAAAGGGCTAAAGCAGTCCTCGTCTCAGACAGCAAACAAACAAGGTATACATTATTTTTCTACTAATGACCTATTTAATAATATACATAGAAAACAATGTTTGTAAAATAAAAGTGTACTTATGTGTATATCATCATTTATATAGTACCACCAATTTTGCAGTGCTGTACAGAGAATATTTGTCTCTAAAATCAGACCATGCCCCTTTGGAGCTTATAGTTTAAATTCCCTAATGTACACACAAACAGACATTGTTGTTTTCACCGGTGATACAGCTTTTTCTGCCCTATATATGTACATGTTTCCAGCTAGCAATAACCCTTCCATCGTTAAGTTTTGCAGTATTTATGAACGACCCTAAAAAAGGCCCTCTCCATGCCGTTCCACAATACTTCGTACTTAGCAAGGAATGTCCTTACTTCACCTAAACCTCCATATTAACGGGCAAACTATGGTCTTCCATAAATGCTGTCAATTTGTGCTGGAAGCCATTGCAGTTTGGCAGAAAAAAGGCGTTCACGAACGCTAATAGTAGTGCATAGCATCAACAAAGAGGAGTTTGTGCTGCATTTCGCTTATTTGCATTTTGTAAATAAGGCCCTATGTGTCAGGGTCAAACGCAGGATTTTTAAGGGGGGGTTACCGCATGCGCAGCAGCTCCATTTCGGCGAGTCTGAATTGTACAGCAGCCGCGGCGCTGTCAAAGAAGCGTCTGCGGCAGTGCTGTATTGTCCTACAATACAACAGTGCCGCGGACGCGTCTTTGACAGCTGTACAGAACCGTTCGTTCCCGGAGGGGAGGGGTTTCTGGAGAACCCTAAACCCCCCTGCGTGCGCCCTTGTGTGTTCTGCATTTAAGCTGTTATACAGTAAATCAAAACTAGGACCAGTTTTATAATTCAGCCCAGAAAGTATGCATCAATAGGTGCTCCTCAAGTATACCAACAACTACACCTTAGCAATGAAAGTCGTACCCACTTTATCACTTACTCTACCTATTTTTAGCCAAAATATTTTTTCCTACAACATCTCCTACTGGGTTTCTAAGTACATCCACATCCCCAGAAAAGTTCACATTTTTAGCTTACACTGGCTATCCCATCCTTGGGAGGTGTGATCAGATGAGTCAGTCGTGACTTAGGGCAATGTGTTTATAGATTTAGGGGTAAATTTTTCAAGCTGCAAGTTTTTGTCCAGTTTGAAAAGTGGAGATGTTGCTTATAGCAACCAATCAGATTCTAGCTATCATTTTGTAGAATGTACAAAATAAATGATAACTAGAATCTGCTATAGACAACATCTCCTCATTTGCAAACTCGCTGGATACTCGCAGCTTGATACCTCTTAGACTTATTTTTACATTCTCTAATGTGCTTTAGCCCCACCTTCATTTGTCCTACCACACCCCTAACCCAGCTCAGGTGAAGGTGGTGAGGTGGGGTGGGGTTGTGGGGGTATGGCTTGCCTATAGATGCCTCCAATTTAAATATAAATCAGGTCAAATCCAAATAGTAATGTTTTTTTGAAATTTGTTGGTCCTCTGACAGAGCAAATCTTCAAAATATTCCTTATAGAAGGCAGATCAAAAGTGGCTCACTTGTGAATAAGCTACATATGTTTAAATAAACCTGTCATACCCACGTAAAGCTATGTAGTTCTTTTTAAAACATCAAGGGGCTTATATAGAGCTCAATGTACATCTGTTTTGTTTGCATACGCACCAGAAAAAGCATTAGTATATTTCTATATGTAGACTTTGGTGTATCTTACACTTACGACACTTGGGAAAGGGCAGGCAAGCATAGGCAAGTAAGGTTATGTTCACGAATCATGATGACCTAGATGCAGATACAAATACAGGAGGCATATCCCTTGTGGGTGCTGGACTGCTGATATGAAATGATGATGAGGATGACTATCTGTAGTACTATCTAAATGCTTTGATTTTTGTAATTGTACATTGACCCCTTGAGCTGATAGTACTTCATTGATTAGTGTCCAGACTATAATATATGAAGTATAATCTGTCAAAGTCGAATAATTGGATGAAAGAAAGTATATTGATTAATATTGTTTTACTGTGCGATTGTGATCAGTACGCCATGTGTCATGAAACAATCCCACGATAAATAACGCATGCATACACTTACACTTTCACATTCACTTATATATATTTCATATTTATAATAGTTCCAAACCACAGTTGTTTATGAACAAATGTACCAGAGTTTATGATAAAATATTATAATGTTATATGCACTTTAGTGAGATCTAAGGTTCAGGTCACAGGAAATATACCATGTCTGGTTTCATTCTAATCCCCTATTTATCCGCAGACGACCGGTTCAATCGCCTAAAGGATCGCACCTTGTGTATGCTAGATATGGAATATAGGGAATAAATGATCAGAATGGTATTGTCTGTGTAATGTAAATAGATCAGTTTGAACTAGTTCTTGGCGGGAGGATTAGTATGCATCTTCTGGAGAGCTGACCCTCACCCTTGGATGGCATCGTTCGAACTAACCAATGACCTGCATTACACTGGACCTTCCTGAAGCCTGAACCTATGGAAACATGCCAAATCATCTGTATTGTTTTCACTGTATCATTGAGTGTATATAAGCAGGGGCTCTGGGACCAGCATAGTCACTTTGACCACAGACTTCAGGGCTGAATGACTGTATAGCTGGATCCAGCAGGGCACAGCACAGCGCAGCATATGTATCGGCTGTACTTATTTATTGAACTGTTATTCTTTTGCTTTTGCTAATAAATCAATTTGTGCTTTGGAACCACACAAATTGCATTGACAATGATTATTGGTAAACGATAAAATAACTTTATTAGATCTGACTATTTACATTCCTTAATTGACTACTACTGCATGAAAGAAAATTCCTATTATATTTTGTTTTACTTTTTTCAGTTGAAAGTATGAGGTGCCCCAGCCCTTAAAAAAACTCCCAAAAAACTTCATGCTTCGGGTCTCTTCAGAGACATGATAAAAATTTGCTCTAAAAAATAGCGCTATCACCATTGGAAGCTGATAGCAATAGAGTTTTCTCTGCCCTATATATACAGGTGATTAGCACTGGTGATAACTCTGCAAGCATTAAGTATTTCAGTATTTGCATGGGAGAGTCTTTTTATCAAGTACAACCACAATAACTGTTCGGTTAATGCTTCCAGTTCCATACATTGTCTGTAGAGTAGAGCAGGGGATCCAGGGCAATAAATAAGCTTTTTACCTCTATATAATTAGCACTATTGCAGCTAAATATTGTTCAGGTGCTACAGTGTTAAATTATTGGTAAATTGCAGCAAAAGTTATTTTTATAAGTGTAATTTTGATAAATAGGCCCAAAAGTCTGAAAGTTTGCTAGTTATTATTTTTAGCCACTTCTGTTTACAATATTCAGGGTTTTTATAGGGACATGACATTACAAATACAGAATATAATGAAGGAAGATTATTTTGTTTTTGGTGTATAGCATGTGCTGTTGGATGTTTTACCAGGATCTACATTTTACTCATAAAATTGCACCCAATCAATATAAAATTGTAGACCTACTAAAATGTGCTGCATTGGTGGACAAATGGTTTAAGTCACTTAGTATGCATTCCTGCTGGGATAATAGCTTGGCTGACTCATACAGTTCATCCTAAATGCTGCCTCTTGTGCCTCAATTTGCTAACCATTCAACATAACTAAGTGTACAGACGTCTCCTGGTTGTACAGCTACATAAGAGCATTATTCTTCTCTCCTTCAGTAGATTATTGCCCTTGTTATAATGAAAACTTTATCAATGTTTCATTTAAAGGTAGCACTGTAGTTTTATAACCCTTGTATTGCCAAGAGAGAATTAATGATGGAACACATAAGAAACATGTCCAGACAAATAATATAGAAAGTCTCTTGTGGATTGTCATATGAAATGGTTACTTCTTTTACTTCTCTTGTTTTCAGTGATTTTTCTGTTGCATATGAATTGTACACACAACAAAAGTCCAGACTGCTGTGAATATTTCAGATAGATGTATGACTGTTCTATCTGATCACAGTACATGCCTCCTTCCACTTCCTTATCACAGTAAATGCCTCCCCCTTCCTCATCACAGTAAATGCCTCCCCCTTCCTCATCACAGTAAATGCCTCCCCCTTCCTCATCACAGTAGATGATCTGCTTCCTCCCCCATCCCTCTTCACAGCACATGCTCCCACTCCCTTATCACAGTACATAATCTGCTGCCTCCCCCTCCTTCCTCATCACAGTACATGCCCCCCTCCCTCATCACAGTAAATGCCTCTCCCTCCCTCATTACAGTAAATGCCTCTCCCCCCTCATCACAGTAAGTGCCCCCTTCATCACAGTAAATGACTCCCCACCCTCATCACAGTAAATGCCTCTCCCCCTCAACATCACAGTAAGGGCCCCTTCACCACAGTAAATGCCTCTTTCTCCCTCATCACAGTAAATGCCTCCCCCCTTCCTCATCACAGTAGATGATCTGCTTCCTCCCCCCATCCCTCTTCACAGTACATGCTCCCACTCCCTTATCACAGTACATAATCTGCTGCCTCCCCCTCCTTCCTCATCACAGTGCATGCCCCCCTCCCTCATCACAGTAAATGCCTCCCTCTTCCTCATCACAGTAGATGATCTGCTTCCTCCCCCATCCCTCATCACAGTACATACTCCCACTCCCTTATCACAGTACATAATCTGCTCCCTCCCCCTCCTCTCTCATCACAGTAAATGCCTCTCCCCCTCATCACAGTAAATGCCCCCTTCATCACAGTAAATGACTCCCCACCCTCATCACAGTACATGCCCCCCTCATACATCATAGTAAATGCCCTCCTATCTCATCACAGTACATGCATAGTTGCCTACTCTCCCGGAATGTCCGGGAGACTCCCGAAGTTTTGGGAGTTCTCACGGACTCCCGAGAGAGCAGGCAAAAATCCCGGATCCAGAAGTCGCCTCTGTTGAAGATGGCGGGGGCGGGCTAAACACGGTATCGCCCCCTGCTGCGATTGGCTAAAATGGTCTAAGATTGTCAGGGGCGGAGTCTAACGGTGCGCCACGAAAGGCCACACCCCCTCGACGGACCCCCTCCCGGACAGCTGCCTCTAAAAGTAGGCAAGTATGAGTACATGCCTCCCTCCCCTTCGTCATCACAGTAAATGCCTCTCCCCCTCTCATCACAATAAATGCTTCCCTTATGACAGTAAATGACTCCCATCTCTCATCAAAGTAAATGTCTCCCCTCCCTCATCACAGAAAATGCATCTCCCTCCCTCCCTCCCTCCCTCCCTCATCACAGTAAAAACCTCCCCTCCCTCATCACAATAAATGCCTCCCCTCCCTCATCACAGTAAATGCCTCTCCCTCCCTCACCACAGTAAATACCTCCCTCTACCCAGTAAATATCTCCCTCTACACAGTGAATACCTCCCTCTACACAGTAAATACCTCCCTCATCACAGTACATGCTCTGCCCCCCAACCCTCCCTCAACACATTAAATGCCTATCCCACCCCTATATCACAGTAAAAGTCCCAATTGACTTACCATGTTGATGACACAATGTGGCGGCTCCCAGTCACTGATAGACTGGGAGCATGCCGTGCAATGATTATTCTACCGCACCGTGTGCCCCCAGGCTATCAGTGCCTGGGAGCCGCTGCATATTAGGACAGCTATTGAGCATTCATGCGCTCACATAGGAAATAATGAATTATGCCACCTAAAAGGTGAGTTTGGGTTATATTGTGTCCCAGCAATAGACATTGTCGCTGAGAGAGATAAGGGGTCAGGAGAAAAAAAATATTTTTTTCCTCCATATATCCTCCTTACCACCATAACAAAAAATTCATAAACAAATATATAATAGTACCTTTTTAACCTCTGCTGTGCGTGGCTCACCTCTCCTTGCATTCCAGCTGTCAGGGCAACAGGCAGAACGACTTTTCCTGTATTCTCTTCCCAGTTGTCACCATGACAACAGCCGGGATGTTCTTCACACTCCGCTGCAAGCAGCCGGGCATGTGCACTTCATAGTTTAATTATTTAATCACAGTCTGGGGCTAATTTTGGTCACATTAATAGCACCACACTGATTGGTACATGTCAGTTTTTAAGGCAGGGGGGCTTAGCCTACCTGCCAGTTATAGCTTTCCTGTGCTGCAGAAGGTGCTGACCAGCTTCCCTGTTCCTGTGAAAATCCTGCTATTCCTGGGGGTAAATGTATCACGCTGAGAGTTTTCCAGCGGTTTGAAAAACCAATCAGATTCTAGCATTTATTTAGTACATTCTACAAAATGATAGCTAACATCTGATTGGTTGCTATAGGCAACATCTCCACTTTTCAAACCTGCTGGAAAACTCTCAGCTTGACACATTTACCCCCTGATATCACAGTGTGACCTTTTCCTTGGACCTCGCCAGAACTCTTGTGCCCCTTGACCTCTACCTGTATTTTAGTTTTCCACGTTTGCAGCCTGTCCTGATCTTTCGGCCTGTTTCTCGGTATTCCTGCTCACCACGGACTCACGACCTTCTGCCTGTCACTGATACCCGCCTCCAGTTTTCCAGTTTCCTCCACCTTACACTATGGTTAGTTTGTGATAAGTTTTTACTACTATAGAGCTAAGTTTTGGGGGCATCCGTGTACCTCAGAACAAACCAGTGCTACGGGAAAGGCGGCTGCTGTAGGTGAAGGTCTCTACCAGTCTGGTTGTAGAAGCTTATCTAAATGAGCCGTTGGTCATAACACTTGAAAGTCAATTTCTGATGAACTCAATGCTATCAGTTCCTTCAATCAAAGGTAATAGTTGTAAAAGGAAATTGTAAACTTTTTTTTTGCTTTGCATCTGACTAAAATGGATATTAAAAGATAATATCAGCTTTCCTGTCATTTAAGCATATCCATATCAGAAGCCATGACGTAAAGAGAGACATGGAAACAGGATCATAGGCATATCATATTAGTTGCCTAGTAATTTGCAAATAGAAGTATGTAGCAAAGTGAAATGCCTACTTTGTCCAAATTTTCAAAATATGAATATTATTATGGTCCAAAAAATGCGGGTTCATAGCAAATGTTCTCAATGTCCTCTACTATATCTAGCTTTATGTACTATGGTTTCTGGTTGAAATCCATAGCTGAGCAAAACACTGTACAGGTTGAAGTCAACATTGGATATTTAAATCCCGAGTTGATATTGGTTGGTTTATAAATATTGTCATATTCCACCTATGAAGTGGAAGAGGAAACAAAGTTTGGTTACAAAGAGTAATTTCACTATTTTAATGCTGAAAACTTCTATACTTGACTTTCACAGTTTTTCATTAACCTAAATTGTACATATGGCCATAATCAATATGTCAAGCAAGACTGCTATCTCAATTGTTTGCATACTGACTATCACAAGAGGATAGTGTTAGGAATTTTACATACTGATATAGATGCTCAAACCAGCGGCATATCAATTCTCAAACTGGTTTGCCAAATTGGTTCCAAAATTCAAAAATGTGCTGAAATTTCTGAAATTTTAGATTGATTAAAATAATCAAGCTAAATTCAAGAATATTGAACAGGTTTGACCATTTTTGAACCAGATTAACCATACTCGAGCCTGTTTTGGAAGATTTTAATTGTGAAAGGAGAACCTCAAAAGCAAATAGTGACCCTCAAATGGTGTAGTTTGAACATAATAGTGTGCAAAGTTTGATTTAAAAAACATGTTAATCCACTTTGCTTTAAATTGAAAATATTTCAATAGTGTTTAAAAGATGAAATTAGAAATACTCATTTTAGAGTGCACAGTGAACCTGACACACAAATGGCGATATTTGAAATGCAAATGATGTAAGTGTATAGTGGAATTCAAGCCACAGATTTATTTGTCTAGGATTGAAGATTTTGTGATGTCCAGATAAAAGATCATTGAGTTTTGAGGGATCCAAGCTAAGGGTATAATTTTATGTGGCAAATTAAATAATTTTAAACTGATTTGATTAATAATACAGTATTTACAAACTTAGTTGCCTGTGTGTGGTTAATTTGGTCACATATTTTAATGTTATGGGATAAAATCAGCTGATCCTAGGTATTACATTTGCATATGGAGTTGTTTTAAATAATGTAGCACTAGGCCATGCACTTTGCATTCAGTGTATTTCACCCATTCAAAAGACCCAGCATATTATAAAGCTTATAGCTGCTGAAATGAACTTTAAGCAAAGCCTCAAACTGGTATTAATAGAAGCCGAGCTAAAATGGTTTTAGAAGAAAAAGGGATAGGTTGTTAGGATGCAATATGCTCTTCCATATGTTTTAACACTATTTTTTCTGCTTCTTTTCCATCTGGTTCTGGGAAATGTGCAGTGCTTTAATGATCCTTTCTAGGGTTATTAAACCAACAGCTGTTGTCATTAATGGAGGACACTCTTTATTGCTGAGAACAATCACTTATAATAAATCCAACATTGCAATGCTGTATATCTCTTTAATGACTACACCATTAGCACTGGAACTGAGGTTATGGTAATAGTACATTTTTAAGGGAGGGGAGCCATACTTATTTTATTATGCTTATAAATTGTGGGCAGTAAATATCAGATAATGTCTAATATTTTCCAACACAATCTCTTTCTTCTCCACTTGGCCCCCGCTGACATCTCCATGTAGAACCCTTTGCAGAGTAATGTGTTTGACAAATTTTAATTAAGCTATTAAACAGAAGAAGGAAACTGAGGGCGAATTGTGTCATCAGATTTAACACTAACTTCTTAAGAGTTCGTCCACATAAATAAAAGTGACAGTAAGTTTAATATCCAGTTTGTTTTTATTACCATGAGTCTGCGATCCTTCATTCTAATGAACATTGTAAATGTATGCTTCAATAGACTTTATCTCTAATTACTCAGTGCCCACTCCCACTATACTAGCGTTTATAACACCATGTAATGACTTTCAGTTACTTTGCATTGTGATTTCTTTACAGACCCCATAAAAAATGCACAGTACACAATACTAATAAACCTTGGTCTATTGCATTTCATAATATCAGATAATTGTATTTTGTTTATTGGGTGCTTTCCAGGTTAGAGATGGGACTTACCAACCTCAGCAAATGTTACTTTTCACTGTGTCGGACAAATATTGATTTGTAAATAATTGTGGTCATCGCTGTATTAATTTGGGCAATGGTGAGCAATGAAAATCTAAAAAATGAAAATTGTGGTCCTTATTTATAAAGAGCACTGGGTGCCCACAGCAAAATGCTTTGGTATTGCATCAGTAGCAGTGCAGCAAGGTGTTCAACCCAACAGGCTTAAAAGTTTGTGCCTACTTTTGTTTTTAGAAAAGGAACACTATGAAAAACTGTAAATGTCACATCAAAGTCCAACCCCCTATTTTGCTTTACCACTTTGTCCTGCTTTATTTAAGTATTAAATCAATTATTAAAATGAGGTCTGGTACTATCTTTAGTACATGTGTTATTTTGGTGTGCCTGAAGCTTATTTTTAGAATGGACAGTAGGCAGCTGGAAATGTACTTCTTAGCCAAAATTCAACTTGTTTGTGAAAAGTATATTTAAAAAGAATAGGATGAGACCTAATTTTTGCCACTGCATAGTAGGTGCAAAGTATAAGTGTTTGCTCAGAGTGAAAATGGCTATGCACCTTTCCGCATAGCAACAATGGATAACCTTAATGTGCCTTAATGTGCCCACTCCACACTACTTCGCAGAACTCTGTACTTAGCAAGGCATTCTCTTACTTAACCCAACTCCTCCTATCAGTTGATTCAAACATCTGCTCCTCCATAAATGATGTCTATTCCACAACCAATGCGCTTTGGCAGGCATATAGGTGCACTAGTGCAAATAGAGAAGCATGGCCTCACCATAGATGACTTTGTACTACATCTTGGTTATTTCACACTTTGTAACTGACTCCCTATGTATTGTACTTCTAAAGTGTTTTAAGGACATTTAAAACCAAAACTGGTTTTACAATTAGGCACTTAAAGTATGGTCAGGGCTTGAAGCTCTGATCCCTACTGACTGTGTACTTTGTGGTTGTAATACTGTACTACAATGATGTTGCTGTGGTTTGGATCTCCAGCAAAGAGGCAGTTAGTCAATCCTGTCCCATTCCCCAAATCTGACTCTGTGTTATCCTGAATTCCTGACACTGCACTACTAAGGTACTATTTTGAGTTCTTTAAACCCTGCTACACATGTGCAAGCCTGAGTTTGTCACAGCCTTCTACCAGTGTGCTAGCCTGAGTTCCTGACACCCTGCTATCAGTGTGTTATCCTGAGTTCCTGACAATCTGTCACCAGTGTGCTATCTTGAGATCCTAGTACCCTGCTACCAGCATGCAATCGTGAGTTCCTAACACTCTGCTGTCCATGTGCAATCATGAATTCCTGAAAATCTGTTACGCATGTGAAACATTGAGTTCCTTACATATCTGTGTTCTTTCTGCCACTCTAGTGCAATCCTGATTTTCTGAAACTCTGCTACTCATGTCTGTACTGAATTCCACTCGCCTTGCTTAATCCTGCTCTACCCTGCCAGCCTAAGAACTCCCAACCATTGTTCATTCTTGAATGTTTTCATGTATAATAAATAATTCTACACTTTCACAGATCTTTAACTCCACTTGTAGACATTATCAGGACTTTTCCCGGGAAGCAGATGACCTTTGGGGGCCCAAAAAAAATATTTATTTATTAGCTGCCCACACTCATCAGGACTTCGACAATCTGTCCCCTTCCCAGGGACCAACCACCTTATTACTTAGGTCACTGAACAGTCCCGGGCTCTTTTGTGTCCCACTTGCTTCCTGCTACCAGTGGTGTGTGCACTGTGTGGTATGAGCTGTTGGTAGCAGGGGCTAACCTACTTCTGGGACAGTATGTCCACAGTGCAGCTTGGGCAGTATATGCACTTCACTGTCCCGGCGGCTAAGAATACTCTTCTGACACTCAGCTTAACATGACTGAGGCTGAATGATTCGGGAATCCATCCGCTCAGTGTCTGTGGATGAAGGAGGAGAATGAAAGTGGAATATGGGAGAGAAACACAGAGGAGGAACAAGAAAGAGGAATAAGAAGGATGGAGGAGAAAAAGGAGAAAGAAGCAGAAGGAGGTTGAGGGTAACTAGATGGTCTACGTAATGTATGGCCATCACTTATATTGTATTTTGATCACTTGGATGCTATTTGTGTTGTATATGTGTCAATAGGACTCTCTCTGTATTGTATTGTATAATATTTATTAAGATGCTCTCTCTGGTGTATATGAGTTGATAAGATGTTCACTGTATCAGTAGGATTCTCTGTTAATTCCATGGCAATCACTAGGATGCTTTCGTTATTGTATGGCTCTCAAAAGAATGCAATCTATTTTGTACAGTGATCACTTAAATGCTCTCTGTATCGTACATTGGTTACTAGGTTGCCCTTTGTATTGTATATCTGTCACTAGTGCTGGACAAATTATTATGCAAAACACAATAATACCTGATTTGTCTTACATGACATAAATTGTGCAATGAATATGTTGAATCGCTGATGTTTGTAGTTGCAAGTAATCACAGTTATATTTAAAAGTATATGTTTTTTTTTTTTAAGTTTGAAAGCCACCCTGTCCCCAAGAAGGGGCATTTGAAGGGTGGAACCTGTCATTGGAGTAATGGTATGCCCACCAGCATTGTTGGGACAAATAAAGTTTTGGAAACAAGTAGGCAGAAGCAGAGCCGGATTAAGACCTCATGGGACCCTAGGTAAGATACTGGTTTGCCCCCACCCCTCTCCCTGAAACAATTCATAGCACTATATTTGTTTTAGCATAGCATATATTAACTTTTAACACCTACTAGAATAAGATGCAAACAATGTTATACCAAAAAAATATAAACTTTTTAACCCTTTACTTAAAACAGTGCAAATAATGTTGTACAAAATTATTTCTTAGCTTTAAATGCCTTATATAAGACAAAGTGCAAGCAATGTTAAGTTTGCACTTTGTCTGATATAAGACATTTATAATTAAGAAATTGTTAACCCAAACTTTTTTGTAACTTAACGCTTGACATAAAACACAAACAATCTTCGACAAAGTACAGTCATGGCCAAAAGTTTTGAGAATGACACAAATATTATTTTTCACAAAGTCTGCTGCCTCAGTTTTTATGATGGCAATTTGCATATACTCCAGAATGTCATGAAGAGTGATCAGATAAATTGCAATTAATTTCAAAGTCCCTCTTTGCCATGACAATGAACTTTATCCCAAAAACAACATTTCCACTGTATTTCAGCCCTGCCACAAAAGGACAAGCTGTCATCAGGTCAGTGATTCTCTTGTTAACACAGGTGAGAGTGTTGACGAGGACAAAGCTGGAGATCACTCTGTCATGCTGATTGAGTTAGAATAACAGACTGGAAGCTTTAAAAGGAGAGTGGTGCTTGAAATTATTGTTCTTCCTCTGTTAACCATGGTTGCCTGCAAGGAAACACGTACAGTCATCATTGCCTTGCACAAAAAGTGCTTCACAGGCAAGGATATTGCTGCTAGTAAGATTGTATCTAAGTCAACGATTTATTTGATCATCAAGAACTTCAAGGAGAGAGGTCCAATAGTTGTGAAGCAGGCTTCAGGGCAGCCAAGAACGTCCAGCAAGCACTAGGACCATCTCCTAAAGTTGATTCAGCTGCAGGATTGGGGTACCACCAGTTCAGAGCTTGCTCAGGAATGGCAGTAGGCAGATGTGAGTGCATCTGCACGCACTGTGTGACAAAGCTTTTTGGAGGATGGCCTGGTGTCAAGAAGGTCAGCAAATAAGCCACTTCTCTCCAGGAAAAACATCAGGGACAAACTGATATTCTGCAAAAAGTACAAGGATTGGACTGCTGAGGACTGGGGTAAAGTCATTTGCTCTGATGAATCCCCTTTCAGATTGTTTGGGGCATCTGGAAAAACACTTGACCGGAGAAGGAAAGGTGAGCATCCTGACACCATTCGTGTGTGGGGTTGCTTCTCAGCCAAGGGAGTGGGCTCACTTACAATTTTCCTAAGAACACAGCCATGAATAAAGAGATACCAAAACATCCTCCAAGAGCAGCTTCTTTCAACCATCCAAGAACAGTTTGGTGACGAAGAATGGCTTTTCCAGCATAATGGAGCACCTTGCCATAAGGCAAAAGTGATACCTAAGTGGCTTGGGGTTGTCTAAGGGGATGGTAACATCACCTAGGATGATGGAGGGGAAGTGTGAGGAGATGTAGAGAGGGCATCAGGCAGAAATTGTGAAATGGGGTCAGCGGGACGGTAGATGACTGAGACACATAGATGGATTGAGTATAAGAAATGGATAGAGTGGACTTCAAAGTAGGAGAATGAAAGGGAGGATAGGAGGATGCCCACCCAACCGCCTGGGTGGTCATTAGGTCTGATGGAGTGGGTGAAAGAGTGATCCCCATTGAAGCTCAATTTTAGGACATAATTATTCAGTCAAACATCAGAATAAAGTTGGGCATCACCATTGCCAGACTCAAATATCATCATCTGTCAAAATCAAACAACTGGGTCATGTATGAAAAGTAAATATGAAAAGTAATATGTGACACTTAATGAATGATGACCAATAAGTGTAAAGTGATGAGAGTTTAGTGATAATCAATGAGTGTTGATTGATAAGGGGCAAGCAATAACTAATGAAGGCTTACTAATAAGTGATGAGTGCAGACTAACAAATGAGGAATGAGTCACAAGGAGCTATTGATAAGTGACAAGTTATAAGAGATGAGTGATGGCTGATGATTCATGAGTTACAAGTGAGGGATGTTTCATGAGGAACTCCCAGGAATGCAGAATGATGAATTATGTATGATGCAATGTATTTTTCCACATCAGACATCATGTACTATAAACATATTTTTTTTAATTAAAGAAAAGTGTATTTCCTAGTAGATGGCATTAGTCACTAGTCTTCTACCATGTAAAATGTTTCAATTCTATTGTCTGTATATACTGAAGCCAGGAGAAGAGCTGACTGTTGTTTATTACACACACACACACACACACACACACACACACACACACACACACACTATAAATACCCTTACAGAACATGAAAATTAAACAGTTAATGTTTCTCTGGTTGGCTTCAGTATGAATGAATGATTGGAAATGCATTTTACATGGTTGAAACGTCGACATCTATTTGAACATACACTTCTCTTAATAATAAACAATAAATCAAGCTGATTTGGTTTGACTAATATACTAAAAGACAGAATATAACTTACCAGTTTTACTTCTTGGGAATTCTTCATGAATTGAACCTTATCACATACCCTTATTGATTAATGATTTGTCTCATTGCTCATCCCTCATAACTTGTCATTCATCACTCATTACTTGTTACTAATTGCTCATCACATGTCTCTCATTGCGTCACACAACACTTTCTAATACATATGTTTAGTCTGATTCTGAAGAATGATGTCCTAAAATAGAAACTGTTATAAGTTATAGAGAATTAAACATGTTTAATGTAGCTAGCAATAGAGACTTAAATGTTTCAATGTAGCTAAAAAGGGCATGTAGTTTTCTAGCCCAGTTCAACCAGCCATTAAGGGCTTTATTGGTGAAATAGCAATGTGTGTCAGTGTGTTTTGTTTTATTTATTAACATAACGCAATTTCCCTTACTAACCCGTCTCATAAATAATGTGTAAATTTACACCCAGCTCAAAACCCATTTGGCATATCACACCTTTAATTTTCTTTTTAAAATTATTCCTGCATAATGAAAGGTGTAAGTTATTTTCTAAAAGTGCTAAAAGTCAAAATATATTGCATTCAATTTGCAAACATTATTTCTGAATGGAAAACAATACTATCTCCAATTATCTCCAGTAATTTTCTACAGCTACCATATAAAATAAGCTTGTAGTTCATAGTAATTATATACAAAATGAGAAACGGAGATCTTCTTGACCAATAAAAATATGGTACTTATTTTTATGCTTAGAAGAATGTTTCAATACTACATGTAATGAGTACCACTTATTATAATAAACTAGCCCTTTTGTTTCTTAGCTTCAGTTGTTGTGGTAACAAATAGATCAGATTGAAGTACCTCTACAATTAAAATGCAATTACGTTCTACAATCAAGAAAAGGTGGAATAAGTATAATAATATATTATACAGTATATTGTATATCGAATAAACCCCTTGCACCTCATTGGCCATTTGGCTACTATTAGCTGTGTTGTGAGTTATTGGGTGATGAGCAACGAGGGAAAAGTGATAAGAGTTGAGAGGTATTGTTATTTGTTTACTGTATTGTCCTGTAATACCATATATTGTTTTGTTTTTCACCTCCGTACAGTGCTATTGACCAGTTGTGGCACCCTATAAATAAAGGATAATAATATTAATAATAATAATAATAATAATAATAATAATAATAATAATAATAATAATAATATCACATTTCATTTAATGATTTATTGAATGTTTCTGTTCCCTCTGTATACCATTTCCTGTGGAAGGGCAAGGTTCCTAATGACTGTAATGGTCCCTCACCATATTCCCTTCTCCTTTCAATCTAGCACAAAGCTTGGATATCAATGCCCCTCACTTGTGAACTTCCCTTTCATGTGAAGGGGAGTGGACACATGCTTGCAATTCATATTTTTTTTATCCTTGGATGGATGGACTGTTTTCATCTGGGCTTCATAACTGGCATAGGTACATCCCACAAGATAGTGGGGTAATGTGGGCTACACCTGATTGAGCAGATGTTGCTGTACCTTAGTCTACTTCTATCCAGACCTAGGCCTTGTACTTGTACTAAGCTGACAATAGAGAAAGAGAAGAGAATACTGGCTGAATACAGCACAGTACCCCCGACTGCTGGAAATAAAGTATATCTTGTGTCTACCCTCAACCTATCCCAATATTCTGCTTACTACTAAACATAGCTTTCTAGAACGTCATAACCAGTGTGTGAGTAGTAAAAACAAATCACCCAAATGTCTAGCAAGCAACCAGGCATTCATTGATGGCATGTTCTTTTGTCTACAAAAGCCACTTTTACCTTTTGGCAAAAGCCCTCTAATATAACATTTATGTTTCTGATTTTTATGTTTTTATATTTAGTTTGTACCCATGTCATTTGTACTTGTATATTACTTATATCTGCATTTGTATGATTTATACTTGTTATTTGTACCTATATGATTTGTTATTATGTGTAATTGATATTTCTGTGATTTGCATCCGGAATTTATGTTGCCTTATACATAAATAATGATTATTATAAACTTAATATATTAATGATAAATTGTAAAGGCATAGCGTACATGTAATTTCTTCCCTGTTTGTGATGTAGTGTGCCTACATCTAAACCCACATCCATTTTAACAGTTTGGTTCAAGTTAATGCATGAAGCTGGCAGTAACACTGAGGAGTATAATGTTGTTCCTACTGATAGTTAGATCAGAATGCTTCTGGCTGAATGTTGGCTAGCTATAGTAATGTGACTGTGTGCTCAAAAACTACACTTTGTTTTGCAGAGCTAGATATTCGAATGAATTTCAAGTAGTTGATATTGTGCACATATGCAGGCATTCCTAGTGGGTGTCTGGAGAGCCTTCTCGCTGACCAACAGAATATTTTTTCTGCCACCTAGATGCATTTGATATGGGGAAGAACATTTTTATGCGCTAAAATAACTATTAAGATGTTTACATGTACAAATTTGACCTATTTAATAAAAGAAGCACTATCCCATTACTGTCATAACTTTTTAAAGACTTAAATGCAGTTTGATTAAGCTGTAGTTTTTACAGAAAATAAATGGAAACATTGTCATTAATTAATAATAGGCAATATGATGGAGTGACATATTTATGTTAGTCTAGGTGAGTTTGATTGCCGAACAATGCCCTTATCTGTGTGGAGTTAAAGACTTAAATGCAGTTTGATTGAGCTGTAGTTTTTACAGAAAATAAATAGAAACATTGTCATTAATTAATAATAGGCAATATGATGGAGTGACATATTTATGTTAGTCTAGGTGAGTTTGATTGCCGACCAATGGCCTTATCTGTGTGGAGTTTGTATGTTCTCCCCGTGTTTGCGTGGGTTTCCTCCGGGTGCTCCGGTTTCCTCCCACACTCCTAAAAACATACTGGTAGGTTAATTGGCTACTAACAAATTGACCCTAGTCTGTGTGTCTGTCTGTGTGTGTCTGTCTGTGTGTGTCTGTGTGTGTGTGTGTGGGTTAGGGAATTTAGATTGTAAGCCCCAATGGGGTAGGGACTGATGTGAGTGAATTCTCTGTACAGCTCTGCGGAATTAGTGGCGCTATATAAATAAATGATGATGTATATTTTGTCACCTGACTGATGGTATGTTAATGGTTGAACAAAGCATCTGCAGAGGAGCATTTCAAAAACTGTAATGGAAGTTTGCACCTATAGGGGCGTCATGGTGGGAAAAATATACAAAGCATACGGACTGTGCATCTCCATATTCCTGTTAATAACTTCCAATGAGTTTTGAGTCAGAAATGTTGTATTTTTCGTGTCAATTCTTCTTTCTTTTTTATCTACTATGCACAGGGTTACTTAGAAATATCTGGTGCATATTACACATGGGTTGCCTTTGTTAGAGAAAGGGAGAGCTGCAAGAACAGTGATTATCATGTTAGCAATCCCTGAACATAGCAGTCAGTAAGATGTCATATTTATTGATGACTGCTGTAAGCTAATTTCTAACACATTATTAAGCACACTAGTTTGGATCATATAGACGTTGAACTGCAACTTTAAATGTAAAATAATGTGAAAAACACAATACAATTCTAAATATTTTTTCCTATCAGTTTTATCGACCCTTGCTTGAGTGCAAAGGAGAATGAAGGTTGTTAATAAAAAGAAACTCTTATTCATCTTTTAAATAAAACTAGAAGTGAAGATGTAGAGCTGTTACTGTATGTCCAGCTTCAAATCTCAGTCTGGGTTATAAGACAAGGTTCATGTGTGACTTACATTTTTAAAGGTGCTGTTTCTTTTGTAAGGCGACCTATGTTTCTAAATCCCCCACATTTGACACTAAAGTTTGATGGAAAGTCATTATTCTCTAATTTCAAAGAGGTTTGCAAAAGTGGGAACAACTGCTCCTTTTTGCACTTGAAATTGCACTATTATCTATTCATACTAATCCCTATGGCATTCAACGACTCAGTGCTGTTGCATAATCATGTATAAAGATATGTCTTTGGGAAAGGTTTATTGTCAACAATAAGACTTTCCAAAAGTACTTACAGAACAGCTAAAATCATTTAAATAACATCAAAATTGTCCTTTTAGGCACAATGACAAAAAGCTGTTAGATGCTCCAGTAAAGTAGTTTTCTTATTACATTCAGCTTGCAAAGGGATATAACTGTATTGTGTTGTACTTGATGGTAATTGACTTGGATTCTAGAAGCTGTGGGTATGTTGGTGCTTAGAGAACTATGGAAACACCTGCATATTTGTGTTGACTTTCAAACTCAGATGTAAAAGAAGCAGAAACTAGTAAAAAAAAAATCTATATTTTTCTCTAGCTTGGCGTCATTAAAAAGGTAGTTTCAGAAATATTTGTTTTAAACATAGCAAAATAAATACAACTCCTTAAACTCTGAATGCAACAGCAGATAGCAATTAGATTCACTAATGCTGTAAATATAAAAAGTACACTAAACAAGCAAAACATTTGAAAATGCTTATGTAACCCTGTAGTGAAAGGTCAGGTCTGGAGATTTGATTGACAGGCTAGAAGCAGCTACCAGAAGTAGGGAATTATCTAATGCAGACAGGGGTGACAAAAACTGCAGTTCCCAGCATGCCTGAGATACCTGGACACAGAACATGATGTCAGAGCTTGCCAAAAGTGGACTCTTTTCCACCAGATTGTGGCCATACCCTGAAGGGCTGCAGAGTCACAGAAACCAGTGCCAGTACAGCCGCTGAACTGCCTGTTAAAGAGTAAGAAACACACAGTGATTGTGAGTACTGTGTGTATAAGTGGAATAAAGAAAGGCAGATAAACAAAGAGTACACAGCGTTTAGAGACTGTAGGAGATGAAAAGGGCTGCATATCCCCTAGACAGAGCTCACAGAGGAAGCTGCACTTTTATCAAAGAGAGCTGCCTACCTTGCAGAAAGGCTACAATTTTATTTAAAATAACTGCCAATCTATCAGTAAGAGCTGCAAGATTGCTAAAGCTAGCTGGCCGACTATCTGAGGGAATTGACAGTCTCTGATGGGAGTCTTTCAAAGCCTTTAGAGATTAAGCTGCCAAAGGTCCTGTAGAAGCTGGCAGAGGAGAAGAGGGAGATCAGACCCAGCGCAGAGGAACAGAGGGAGACCAGATTCAGCTCAGAGAAACATAGGGAGTCCGAGTTCAGCCCAGAGGATAGAGGGAGTCCAGGATCATCTCACAGGAAGTGAGAGAGTCCAGACCAAGCCAGGGATCTAGGTACAGCCCAGAAGTTGTCCAGTTTTCTGATGCTTTTCCTGTTTCTTTGCCATTGTACCAGGTTCCTGCTGCTGTTATTGCTGTTACCCCACCTCTATTACCTTTTGGTGAGGTAATAGAGGTTGGACGTGACATCATCACGTCACGCCTGACATTCATTGCGAACGGAGCAGAGAAGAGGGAGGAGGGGCGTCAGCGTCGTGATCACGTGAGTATTATTAATTTTTTTTTAAGTACCCGCTCCCCCCACCAACGAAGAGGGGGAGCCATCAGTCATTGGGCCCACCGGGGCATACCCCGGCTCCCTGGCAGGCCAGTCCTACCCTGCTTGGCACATTTACACTAAAAAAGTGCACAGCATGTCTGCATTTCTGCAGCTTAGTAACTGTTCTTCATTGTGTCTGTAGTTATAGCGATAGATTAGAGTATTGTACAATGATATCCTGTAATCAAGTTGAGGCACTTCAGATTTTAGTACTTGATCTTACAGGTCATATAGAAGTAGACAAATCAGAGTGCTGTTAAATCAGTGATTATTAATAATTGCTACTAACCATATGGTCAGTTATCCCTACAGGGCCAAAAGTCCCCCGTCCCCCGTCCCCCCACTATACTCTTCTCAGCAGGCACAGGTCACAGAGTTACAGTGTTTTTAATATATTTTATTATTATTGTTTTAATCATTCAAATGTGATCTAAAAGGACAATGCTGGAACATTGGACCAAATACTATATGTATGCTTTGATCTGTCTTCCCGTATTCAGTTGTGAAAATCTATCTTGTTTATTAGAAATCAGTATGTAATAAAAATGACGTTGTGGAGGAATGTTGTGTTAATATTATTTTGTTGTGAACAGGCTGTTTTGCAGAGAACTGCAAAGTGGCAGCGTCACGATTTTCAAGTTCCACTTGGGCACTGCTGTTTTGCAGAATCCCCTACTGTACTATGTTTGTAAATTCCACATTCCCCATTTCATAGAACTTATAGTGATTAAAATTTTGCTCATTTAAAGTTATCTCGACATGTAGGATGAAAACAATGGAATAATTCCCTGAGCAGGTGAATCATGCCCTCTAAATGATTTTACCTATCTTCTTTCCTCAAAGATTAATCTTCTCCCAAAAGTGAATCCGTTAGGACTGAAATTAGATGAAGTAACATGATAGAGAAATAGCCTTAAAGTTGTTGTTTAATTTCTCAGCCACTGAAGGGCATCTAGTGCATTCTGAAGTAATGACTTCCTGTGATGAAAGACCCTCAGGCAGAGAAAGATTGAATCAGGTGTCTGTATGCACTGGTAGCAGATGCATTTGTCCCTGTGAGAATATATACTAAATATTAGGGATGTGCACCGGCGACTTTTGAGGTCTCGTGTTTTGTGTTTTGGATCCGGATTTTCGTTATTTTTGAGGTTCGGATTTGTCTCGCAAAACACTTGACGAAAGGTCTCGGTTCGGATTTAAGGTATTGGATTCGGATTTTTTTTGAAAAAAACATAAAAAGTTTAAAAATCAAGTTTTTGGGCTTATTTTCACTCCTAGGCTATTATTAACCTCAATAACATTCAATAACAAGCATTTCCACTAATTTACAGTGTATTCTGAACACCTCACAATATAGTTATTAGTCCAAAACGTTGCAACAAGGTATCTTTCTGGACTGCGTAGAGGAGTGGGTCACCACAATATATATTAAAAACCCTGAACTTTTATGATTCGCACCAATAATTGTACCTGGACTGCGTAGAGGAGTGGGTCACCACAATATATTAAAAACCCTGAACTTTTATGAATCGCACCAATAAATGTACCTGGACTGCGTAGAGGAGTGGGTCACCACAATATATATAATAAGAAAACCATCAACTGGTTTGATTCGCACCAATAAATGTACCTGGACTGCGTAGAGGAGTGGGTCACCACAATATATTAAAAACCCTGAACTTTTATGAATCGCACCAATAAATGTACCTGGACTGCGTAGAGGAGTGGGTCACCACAATATATATAATAAGAAAACCATCAACTTGTTTGATTCGCACCAATAAATGTACCTGGACTGCGTAGAGGAGTGGGTCACCACAATATCTTAAAAACCCTGAACTTTTATGAATCGCACCAATAAATGTACCTGGACTGCGTAGAGGAGTGGGTCACCACAATATATATAATAAGAAAACCATCAACTTGTTTGATTCGCACCAATAAATGTACCTGGACTGCGTAGAGGAGTGGGTCACCACAATATATTAAAAACCCTGAACTTTTATGAATCGCACCAATAAATGTACCTGGACTGCGTAGAGGAGTGGGTCACCACAATATATATAATAAGAAAACCATCAACTGGTTTGATTCGCACCAATAAATGTACCTGGACTGCGTAGAGGAGTGGGTCACCACAATATATTAAAAACCCTGAACTTTTATGAATCGCACCAATAAATGTACCTGGACTGCGTAGAGGAGTGGGTCACCACAATATATATAATAAGAAAACCATCAACTTGTTTGATTCGCACCAATAAATGTACCTGGACTGCGTAGAGGAGTGGGTCACCACAATATCTTAAAAACCCTGAACTTTTATGAATCGCACCAATAAATGTACCTGGACTGCGTAGAGGAGTGGGTCACCACAATATATATAATAAGAAAACCATCAACTTGTTTGATTCGCACCAATAAATGTACCTGGACTGCGTAGAGGAGTGGGTCACCACAATATATTAAAAACCCTGAACTTTTATGAATCGCACCAATAAATGTACCTGGACTGCGTAGAGGAGTGGGTCACCACAATATCTTAAAAACCCTGAACTTTTATGAATCGCACCAATAAATGTACCTGGACTGCGTAGAGGAGTGGGTCACCACAATATATATAATAAGAAAACCATCAACTTGTTTGATTCGCACCAATAAATGTACCTGGACTGCGTAGAGGAGTGGGTCACCACAATATATATAATAAGAAAACCATCAACTTGTTTGATTCGCACCAATAAATGTACCTGGACTGCGTAGAGGAGTGGGCACTGGGCACCACAATAAAATATATAAAAAACCTTCAACAGGTCTGCATTACACTACACATACGGCTGCTCCTCCATCCTCTCCATCATATACATGTTGGAGTTTTAGCATGTGACAACCTCTTGTTTTTGATAATGTCAGTGCATTTTGAATATTTTTCAATTTGCCCCACACCACTGAATGTACTTTATCTATGATACGCATCTATCTATCTTGACTGCGTAGTGTGGTGGCCCCGGTACACAATTTGGTACCGGGGCCACAATAAAATAAATACACCCTCCACGTGTCAGAATTCCACCAAACAAGTATCTGGACTGCGTAGTGGGGTGGCCCCGGTACCCAACTTGATACCGGGGCCACAATAAAATAAATACACCCTCCACGTGTCAGAATTCCACCAAACAAGTATCTGGACTGCGTAGTGGGGTGGCCCCGGTACCCAACTTGATACCGGGGCCACAATAAAATAAATACACCCTCCACGTGTCAGAATTCCACCAAACAAGTATCTGGACTGCGTAGTGGGGTGGCCCCGGTACCCAACTTGATACCGGGGCCACAATAAAATAAATACACCCTCCACGTGTCAGAATTCCACCAAACAAGTATCTGGACTGCGTAGTGGGGTGGCCCCGGTACCCAACTTGATACCGGGGCCACAATAAAATAAATACACCCTCCACGTGTCAGAATTCCACCAAACAAGTATCTGGACTGCGTAGTGGGGTGGCCCCGGTACCCAACTTGATACCGGGGCCACAATAAAATAAATACACCCTCCACGTGTCAGAATTCCACCAAACAAGTATCTGGACTGCGTAGTGGGGTGGCCCCGGTACCCAACTTGATACCGGGGCCACAATACCTCCTCCAAACATGCTACAGACAATTCGTCATTGAGATCCCATTAAGTATGTTAAAGACAGACAGGGTCCAAGTGTTATTAGTTGACTTTGTAAAGAAAAAAACTGTCCCTGTTGCACATAGTCGTGCAATGAAGACTTACTTTTTCATTTAAAGGCACGATCTTTCAAGTGTAGTGTTTGTAAGTCTAAGTCATATTATACTTTTGGTAAAATTGGTTTTTTTGGTTCCTCTTTATGTTAATTAATTAGTAATAGAATTAAAGTAGGAAATAGAATTAAATAGAATTAAAGTAGGAAATAGAGTGGTATAGAGTTGTAGTGTGGTATAGATAGAGTGGTCCACACAATATAATAATAAAACCCTCAACTGGTCTGAATTCCACCAAACAAGTATCTTGACTGCGTAGTGTGGTGGCCCCGGTACACAATTTGGTACCGAGGCCACAATATAATTAAAAAACCCTCCACGTGTCGGAATTCCACCAAACAAGTATCTGGACTGCATAGTGGGGTGGCCCCGGTACCCAATTTGATACCGGGGCCACAATACCTCCTCAAAACATGCTCCAGACAATTCGTCATTGACAGACCCCAGACAGACAGGGTCGTAGTGTTATTGTTTGACTTTGTAAACCCAAAAAAATGTCCCTGTTGCACTTGCACATAGTCGTGCAATCAAGACTGACTTTTTCATTTAAAGGCACGATCTTTCAAGTGTAGTGTTTGTAAGTCTAAGTCATATTATACTTTTGGTAAAATTGGTTTTTTTGGTTCCTCTTTATGGTAATTAATTAGTAATAGAATTAAAGTAGGAAATAGAATTAAATAGAATTAAAGTAGGAAATAGAGTGGTATAGAGTTGTAGTGTGGTATAGATAGAGTGGTCCACACAATATAATAATAAAACCCTCAACTGGTCTGAATTCCACCAAACAAGTATCTTGACTGCGTAGTGTGGTGGCCCCGGTACACAATTTGGTACCGAGGCCACAATATAATTAAAAAACCCTCCACGTGTCGGAATTCCACCAAACAAGTATCTGGACTGCATAGTGGGGTGGCCCCGGTACCCAATTTGATACCGGGGCCACAATACCTCCTCAAAACATGCTCCAGACAATTCGTCATTGACAGACCCCAGACAGACAGGGTCGTAGTGTTACTGTTTGACTTTGTAAACCCAAAAAAATGTCCCTGTTGCACTTGCACATAGTCGTGCAATCAAGACTGACTTTTTCATTTAAAGGCACGATCTTTCAAGTGTCAGAAAGAGAGAGAAGACACAGGAGAGGAGAGTTGTAGCTGGGGACCTGGGGTGGAAGCTCCCAGGCTCCCCCAGCATTGCCTGGAAGTCTGAGCGTGGTGACTGAGCCAGGGCAAGGAATGTGTGCCCTGGATGAGGGGGAGAACTCCATGCCACTATAGTGAACCCAAGAGAGAGGGGGACACTGCACATGGAAGAGGCCCTGGAGTGAGGGCTGCTACAAGAGGCATGGTAGCTGTAGTGTCAGATCCTGAGGCTGAGAGTACACAGAGTGACGTGTCAGAGCACAGGAGACATTATCCCCGCAGAGGAGGGATGAGCTGCAGTTGAGAGGTCTGCTGTTGAAATAGGACATGCACACTTTAACAAACCAATCATTTCAGCGACAGGGCCTACCAAACAACTTTGACTGAAATGATTGGTTTGTTTGGGCCCCCACACCAAAAAAGCTATTCATCTCTCCCTGTACAGACTAAACAGGCTCTACTGAGGCAAGATGTCGTCCTCATCCTCAACCTCTGATTCCTCTCCCCCTACAGTGTCTACTTCCTCCTCATCACACATTATCAATTCGTCCCCGCTGGACTCCACAACCACAGGTCCCTCTGTAGTATCTGGAGGGCAGTGCTGTACTTCATTGAGGAATTGATTATTCATTTTTATAAACATCATTTTTTCAACGTTGTGAGGAAGCAACCTCCTTCGCCGCTCACTGACCAGGTTCCCCGCTGCACTAAAAACTCTTTCCGAGTACACACTGGAGGGGGGACAACTCAGGTAAAATAGAGCCAGTTTGTACAGGGGCTTCCAAACTGCCTTTTTTTCCTGCCAGTAACAATATGGACTGTCTGACATGTCTACTTGGATGGTGTCAGCAAAGTAATCATCCACAATTTTTTCTATTGTGACAGCATCCAATGCAGCGAGAGTAGACATGTCTGCAATGGTTGGCAGGTCCTTCAGTCCGGACCAGATGTTATCAGCATCCCCGCCAGTGCCTCTTTTGGGAAAACTGAGCTTTTTCCTCGCAGCCATAGATGTGGAAGAAAATGAGGGTGGAGCTGTTGGCATGTCACGGTCCTCTTCAGAGGACAATCTCCTGACCAGCAGGTCTTTGCACCGCTGTAGATTTGTGTCCGCCGGAAACAGAGACACAACATACGCTTTAAACCGAGGATCGAGCACGGTGGCCAGAATGTATTCCTCTGACTTTAAAAGAGTGACCACCCTCGGATCCTGGCAAAGCGTACGAAGGGCTACATCCACAAGAGCTACATGCTTGCTGTAATCGCAATGGCTTACCAGCTCCTCCCTCACTTTCTCCAGCTGCTTCTGCAACAGCCTGATCAGGGGAATGACCTGACTCAAGCTGGCAGTGTCGGAACTGACTTCTCGTGTGGCAAGTTCAAATGGCTGCAGAACCTTGCACAACACGGAAATCAGTCTCCACTGCGCTTGACTCAGGCGCATCCCCACTCCTTTGCCTATGTCGTAGGTGGCTGTGTAGGCCTGAATGGCCTTTTGCTGCTCCTCCATCCTCTGCAGCATATAGAGGGTGGAGTTCCAGCGCGTCACAACCTCTTGTTTGAGGTGATGGCAGGGCAGGTTCAAGCTTTTCTGATGTGCCTCTAGTCTGCGGTAGGCACTGGCTGAATGCCGAAAGTGTCCAGCAATTTTGCGGGCCACCGCAAGCATCTCCTGCACACCCCTGTCACTCTTGAGGTAATGCTGCACCACCAAATTAATGGTGTGGGCAAAACATGGGACGTGCTGGAAATTGCCCATATTTAATGCCCGCACAATGTTACTGGCATTGTCTGACACCACAAATCCCCATGAGAGTCTAAGTGGGGTAAGCCACTGGGAGATAATTTCCCTCATTTTCTCTAATATGTTGGCAGCGTTGTGCCTCTTATTAAAGCCTGTAATGCACAATGTTGCCTGCCTTTGCATGAGCAGCCATTTTGTAGATGCTGCTACTGATGCAGCTGTTGCTGTTGCTGCGGAAGGGGATGCATCTACCCAGTGGGCTGTCACAGTCATATAGTCCTTCGTTTGCCCAGAACCACTTGTCCACATGTCCGTGGTTAAGTGGACAGTGGGTACAACCGCATTTTTAAGAGCACTGAGGACACTTGATCGTACTTCTCTGTACATTTTTGGTATCGCCTGCCTAGTGAAGTGGAATCTCGAGGGGATTTGGTACCGGGGACACAATACCTCCATCAACCCTCTAAATCCCACTCCACTGATGGCGGACACCGGGCGCACGTCTAACACCAACATTGCAGTTACAGCCGCAGTTATACGCTTTGCAATAGGGTGACTACTATCGTATTTGGTGGTCATGGCAAACGACTGTTGGACGGTCAATTGTTTGGTGAAAGACTTAGCGGTCTTACGACTTCCCCTCTGGGAAGATGACCGACTAACAGCAGCAACAGCAGCAGTGGCAGTAGTAGGCGTACCGCTGCAGGATTCCTCGGATGAATCCCGTATTGAGGAGGACTCAGTCTGGCTGGTGACTTGGGCTGCAGGACTGAATCTGATGGAGATTGTGGAGGAAGTTGACGAGGAGGGTGTTGCTGGTGTGTATCCAACTGGACCACGGGATTTAGGTGTCCCTGTACCGATGAGGGTCCTAGCCCCAGTTCCTGAACTAACCACTGAACTATGAAGGTTATTCAGGTGACGTATAAGGGAGGATGTTCCTAGGTGGGCAAGATCCTTACCCCTGCTTATTTGAGCTTTACATAAGCTACATATTGCCATACATTGGTTGTCTGGATTTGGATAAAAATAACTCCAGACCGAAGAGGTGCATTTTTTGGTCTTCTGACCAGGCATGACGATGGGCTTTTTCATCCCATGGACATCAGCTGTTTCCCCCCCTGGTGCCTCATTTACAATAACCACATCACCATCCTCATCATCAAGTTCCTCCACAGCGCCAGCTACATCATCAATAGCCTCCTCCCGAGCCACCTCTTCCCGTACAGTGATGGGAAGGTCAGGCTTGACAACCACCAACACGCTTGGACTCGCCTTGGGGATTTGTGATAATTTCTCTTTAGAAGGCAGAGTTGTTTGCTGTTTTGTTGCTGACAGCATAACTCTCTTCAATTTTTTGTAGGGGGGGGGAGGAGGAGGAGGGCTAAGATCCGTGGGTGAAGCTGAACCACTAGTCATGAACACGGGCCAGGGCCTAAGCCGTTCCTTGCCACTCCGTGTCGTAAATGGCATATTGGCAACTTTACGTTTCTCCTCAGATGATTTTAAGTTTCTCTTTTTGCTACTTTTTCTTAACTTGGGCTTTTTGGATTTTACATGCCCGGTACTACGAGATTGGGCATCGGGCTTGGAAGACGACGTTGATGGCATTTCATCGTCTATGTCATGACTAGTGGCAGCAGCTTCAGCATTAGGAGGAAGTGGGTCTTGATCTTTCCCTACTTTATCCTCCAAATTTTTGGTCTCCATTATATGTAGCACAAGATACTGCAGAATGTGTGAACTTGGTAATATTGCAGTACCAATGGACTTATAATGCTGGATTGGTTTTGCAAATTTGGTTATAATTATTATATATATTTTTTTTTTTTTAAATTTTTTATTTTTTTTTACTTTTTTTTTATTTTTTACAAACTTGGGAATAATGGGGAAATAACTATGCCCTTAGAAGCACAGAGCACAGGACACAGCACCACTGGACTGAACAGGACACGGCACAGGACCCAGCAGCACTACGGAACTCAGCAGGACAGAGCACAGGACACAGCACCACTGGACTGATACTGCAGAATGTGTAAACTTTGTAATATTGCAGTACCACTGGACTTTTACTGCTGAATGTGTGAACTTGGTAATATTGCAGTACCAATGGACTTATAATGCTGGATTGGTTTTGCAAATTTGGTTATAATTATTATATATATTTTTTTTTTTTTTAATTTTTTATTTTTTTTTACTTTTTTTTTATTTTTTACAAACTTGGGAATAATGGGGAAATAACTATGCCCTTAGAAGCACAGAGCACAGGACACAGCACCACTGGACTGAACAGGACACGGCACAGGACCCAGCAGCACTACGGAACTCAGCAGGACAGAGCACAGGACACAGCACCACTGGACTGATACTGCAGAATGTGTAAACTTTGTAATATTGCAGTACCACTGGACTTTTACTGCTGAATGTGTGAACTTGGTAATATTGCAGTACCAATGGACTTATAATGCTGGATTGGTTTTGCAAATTTGGTTATAATTATTATATATTTTTTTTTTTTTTTAATTTTTTTATTTTTTTTTACTTTTTTTTTATTTTTTACAAACTTGGGAATAATGGGGAAATAACTATGCCCTTAGAAGCACAGAGCACAGGACACAGCACCACTGGACTGAACAGGACACGGCACAGGACCCAGCAGCACTACGGAACTCAGCAGGACAGAGCACAGGACACAGCACCACTGGACTGATACTGCAGAATGTGTAAACTTTGTAATATTGCAGTACCACTGGACTTTTACTGCTGAATGTGTGAACTTGGTAATATTGCAGTACCAATGGGCTTATACTGCAGGATTGGTTGTGAAAATTTTGTGGTAATTAAAAAATATTAAAGTAGTTTTTGGTATTTTATAAAAAAAACTTTTTTTTATTTTTTTAAACACAGGGGAATATTGGGGAAATAACTATGCCCTTAGAAGCACAGAGCACAGGACACAGCACCACTGGACTGAACAGGACACAGCACAGGACCCAGCAGCACCACTGACCTCAGAAGGACAGAGCACAGCACACAGCACCACTGGACTGATACTGCAGAACACAGCACAGCACAGCACAGCACAGCACTAAACAGCACAGCACTAAACAGCACAGAACTAAACAGCACAGAACTAAACAGCACAGAGGACCACCTAACACACCCTCCCTCTACCCTGATCAATGCCCGAGTGAAGATGGCGGCGACTAGCGGGGAATTTATAGGATCCGAGTATCGCGAGATCCGACAACGGGATTATGAGTCAGAGCCTCAGTTTCACTTTTGAATTTGGCGCCAATACCCGGATCTGTCTCGGATCCGACTCGGATCCGCAACGTTCGGGTGGGCTCGGATTTCAGAAATCCGAGCGCGCTCATCCCTACTAAATATAAGATGTACATCACGAAACTTAGTGGAAAAAAGGATATTCTTTAAAAGATATGAAAATCATCATTCATGTGCTATATGAAAACATATCTCATACAGACACAGCTCAAGCTGCAAGAGTACTGAATATGTTTTTGTTGTTTTCGTTTTTGTCTTAAATAAAGCTGCCTATACATGTGAATGAGCAAGTTGTATAGAATGAGGCTCATTTACAGTAGGACACATTTGGGCTCAGAGTGTACTCAGAGTAGGAGTTGGGTGCATCTCAAAATTGTGTCTAGCTCAAAAACAGTAGAATTTGTGTTATAAGCAAATGCAACCGCCACCTTTTCCATATAAAATGTAATAAAATACACACATAAAATAACACATATAGAAATGAAATGCAATAAAAATTTCCATTGATTTCCACTTAAAAAAAATCAAATATTTATCTTTTTTTCTGCAGTAGACCAAATGGAAATAGACAGCTGTGACTTCAAATAATAATGCAGCCATAACAATAAAATAAGTAGTAAGTATCAGCTGGATGTTTCATTGCACAATTAGCCAATCAGAAGCTAGCTAGTGCTGCTGACAGTCACCATCATCATTAATTGTAGATGCACAAGACCTCCAGCATCCACATGTGGTAGCCTGTATATGTATCCATGCATTTACATGAACATGCCCTTACTGTACTCTACACACGGACGTATGCTTGACATGTGTGCATGAGCAGTACAAAAAAGTGTATCTTACGTAAAAAAAGATGGACATCCAACTCTACATGAGTCCCAATATGTCCTAGTGTATGACGGGACATTTTTAATTTCAGTTGAGTTTTGAATTGGAATAACTGGTCATTTTTGATGCCACGTTTAGCGATCTCAAGGTCAAGTGTAGTTCATTAGTATCAAAATTATATTTAATTTGTGATTATAGATATTTATAAATAATGTATTTTCTTTTACATGAAAAATGTTTTTTGAAATATTTTTACTTGAATTTGACAAGTTCCCAATGAGGCACATTATTGACAACAATTTCCACAAACCATGGTGCTGTTTTGTTAAACTTGCTAGAAACTTGCAAGGCTAATCTCCATAGGGTAAGACACACACACATACACATAAATATATACAAATAATTTACAAGCAATAGTTAAATAACTGTGTGTGTATTTGATAAATTGCGATCTAATGTAGACTAAAGTAGCTGTATAATCTGCTAGCTCAGTTTGTGCTACTATTTGCATGTGTCAACACGACTTTAATTGTCCCTAACACTCTTGGGAATGGTAAAGCTGTGATTGAAATATATACTTTTCTCTAGAGTCCTAACTCAACTCCTGTACTTCATAAATTGGTGTCAGAGTGAGATCAAGTGAAATCACACCATTAGGACTCAAGAATACCATCCTTGAGGCCCTCATTCAACATCTTATTTCGCTCCAGAAAAAGTTAGTTCTGTCAACATTGTAGTTCAAGCATACCTAGATCCCTAAGATGAAGGAGGAAGATCATCATAACACCTTTATAATCACATTTGAGAGATCTTGGCTCAACCTGACATGATAGTTCCCTTGTTAATGGGAGAATCACAAGTGTTAACTGTCTCCCATACTGTTCAGTGGGGTATTTATTTAAGCAATAAAACCTTGGAGAGAATAACACCCTGTATTTCTATGCTGAGGTAACTAGATTTTATGTTTTCTGTCCTATCAGGTGACAGCTAATGTCTGTGTTCATAGAGCTCTTTAGCACAGTGTTACAGGAAGTGGTCACATACTCTCTCAGGAACAGGGTCGAGACTCATCTCAGTACATTGGAGTATCAGATAAATATAGTTTTATTTTATTGTTTACATATTATGGTATTTGTCTTTATCTTAATTTCCTTTATATCCTCTCTATATTCCTTTACTTTTATTTACTTCTCATTATCTCACATTTATTCTTTTTCTACCAGCTCTTTATATATTCCCTCCCTCTCTATTTTCATTTTTTCCCTCATATATGATTTTCCTTCTTTCTTTGTCAGCCCTTGAAGAGATGCTGGGACCACAAAGGCACATACAAGCTCCTGCACGTCTTTGTGACGGGGATTCCCCTCACATTCCCCCACTGCTGCCGGGTCTAGCTCCTGCGCATTTGCGGCAACACAGGAGAAGTGGCAGACGTAGGGGGCAGAAAGCAAAGTGACATAGCAGCATGCATGCTGAGCAAGCCAATTTGGGGGACACGGGGCTCGTTGGTGAGGGCAAGCCAGCTTCACTGCAAGGAGATCAGCAGACCTCCATTATAGCACCAACGGTTCTTTCAATGGCTCTTCCCACCCCATATAGCTTCGCCCCCTCCAGAGCACCGGCCATTTTAGCTGAGAGTCAGTTAAGGAGTAGTGAAGTTGTTAGGGATAGTAATGTCCGAATAGCAGATAGTGAAAGTTTTCAGTTACAAAGGCAAATGGCTGAGGATTTAGAGGCACGCTCAGTACTTATGTCTTCAGTAAGTAACCCCTTACAGGCAATTAGTACTCAAGTTACTGGTACAAATGTAAATTCAAGAGGGATGTTACTAGTACAGCAGATGGTGCAACAGAGAAATATTTACATGGCACAAAATTCTCCTTCATTTTTACATGGTAAAATAATGATAATGGTCAGTCAGCTGGGATGCAGCAAACCCTTCATCAGTTATTTTGCCCCTCATCAGGTAACATATCACAATCTGCTCAGATTTCTATGATCCCTCATTCCGGGTTCATTGGTTATCCTGCTCCACAAGTTACGGAGGGTATACAGTATGAAGCCCAAAATGCTATGTCTTCAAGGGCTCATATTATTCAGCTGTTTATGGTTGCCCCTTCACAGCCAATGCAAACTGCTCAAGGTACGAATGTTGTTCAGGGTTTAGAGGACAGGCTTGGTTTCCTCAGCCAGCATCAGTATCTCCTTCCATGCGGTATCATTATCCTCCAGCTATACATTCACATAGCATTGCCACACATAACGGACCATTTGTTAATGCGCAGTTTTTTCCTCCCTGGAATCCAAACTTTATTACGGCCCCCTATTCCCTCAGCCAGTAATTGTTCAAACTGATGGTGCTACCTATCAAGAGTTTATGCCTATATACTTATGGCGACAACAAGCGGTTTCGGCTTCGGGGCCTGTTCATGAGGAACCTTTACCGTTTAGCACACTTGGTTGTTTTCCTCCCACCATACCAAGGGCAGAGCCTTCAGCCTCCTTAGGTTCTGAAAGACAGATTAGACATACCACTCATGCTGGGTCTCAGTTAGATGATCAAAAACAGTCACAGTCACGTCGTAATAGAGAAGGAACAAGGGAAAGCAATGGCAGGGATACGACAATTGTGCAAAATACGTTGTCAGATAGTAACATTTCGTTTGTTACAGTGTCACAGGATTTGAGTGAAGAGTTGCAGTGAATATGCGAGAGCCGTTGGAGCAGCGTGAAGGAGAAAATATAGGCATCGCTGCTGAGAATGCTTCTAGGGGGCTGTGGGTGTTTCTGGATAAAGATCATCTGGTGAGTATGTGAGACAGGACATTGCAGACGATATGTCGAGCCACTCTGATATTATCAACTCAGGGGAAGAATCATCAGAGTGAGGTACAGGTCATAGTAAATTACTGCGCTTGCTAAAATCTCAAATCAAATCAAAGAGAAAGCATAGTAATAGGAAACATAGGCAAATTCCAAAATCAATACATTCAAGTGAGGACATGGTAAGACTTTGGAACACAGCTATTCTGAAGGGATATTAGGTCTAGTGTACGAAGAAGGATAGATCAAGGAATATTTGTTGACATGTATACAGTAACTGAGACCGGTAAAAAAAAATTAATTAGAGCAAAGGCAAAGAATGGGAGTGGTGAGTAAAATTTTAGATCCTATAATAATTGTCTAGCAGGCTTTATAGTTCTTGGGTTCGCATATTTAGAAAACAGGACAACAGATCATCAAGTGATCCTGAAATATATGCATATGATTCATGATATGTATTTCTCAGGCAGAAGTCGGGTCCAGAAGTTATATGATGAGGAGTTTTGTAAGAAAGTTTCCCTTTCAGGTGTAAGGATGTAGAAATCTGGGTTGCTGTTCAACAGTCTTATATGGCTGGTCAAACTGCGGGGCAGCATAGTAGACAGTCCTTTCCAGGTAGACCAGTTCAGATCTTGCAGGTTGGAAACAAATGTTTTGTATACAATAATTTACAATGACTAAAAGGACACCAATGTAAGTTAAACATGCCTGCTTGCGCTGATGGGCAGACACCCAGCTAGAGAATGTAATCGAGCACCAGGATCACAAGCCCCCAAGAGTGCTAATCAACCAGATCCTCATACTAAGGATGGTTTCTTTGCTGATAGATGCTTGCCAATGGGGTGTTCAGGTTTATGCTCTTATTTCGAGCGTTTTAGTTCATTTTTTACAGTGGTGCATCACAGCTGGTTCTTGTCATATTGGCATTTCGCATTATTTGGATGATTTTCTTATTTTGGGCCATTCCGATTCTGACATTTGTGTCGAAGTTCTTTGTGACGTTAAAGCTTTATTTCAGGTTTTTGGTGTTGCCATTGCACATGAAAAGTCTGAGGGTCCTGCTTCATGCTTGGTCTTTTTAGGTATCTAAATCAATTCAGTGGCTGGGTAGTGGTTGGGTTGTGTCGGCTTCCTGTAGATAAAATTGAAAAGCTTAGGGACTCTATTGTTTTGTTTAGGAACTCGAACAAAATCTCTCTTAGACAAGGTCAATCATTTTTAGGGTCCCTTAATTTTGTTTGTAGTGTGATTCCTATGGGGAAAGTTATTTTGCCAAAAATTACAGATGAGTATTGCTGGTGTATCTAGAGCGCATGCAAAGGTCAGGCTTTCTCGAGAAATTGAGGATGACATGGCAGTTTGGGATCAGTTTTTAGTTCATTTAAATGGAGTCAGAATTTGGATGAAGCCATCTGTAACTACCAGGGAAATTCAGCTGTTTACGGATGCATCGGGTCGGTTGGTTTAAGCGCTTTTCTTGAGGGGTCTTGGTGTACTGCTGCTTGGCCTAAAATTCAGATTCAAAGCGGTTTGACAACTAACTTACTTGTTTTAGAGATTTTTACCATTATAGTTGCGATGGAATTGTGGGCCCATAGATTGCAGGATCGAGAATTTTTGTTTTGGTGTGACAATTTAGGCACAGTTCAGGCCATAAATAAACAATACTCTTCCTCTCCCCCTGCAATTAGATTAATCAGGCATTTAGTTTTGCCTTGCCTGTAGCAAAATATTGTATTTAGGGTTTAGGCATGTTCCAGGAATAGATAATGCATTCATTGATGCGCTTTCCTGCTTTAATTGGTGCAAATTTAAGGAGTTGGCTCTGGATGCTGATGCTAATGGTACCCCCTGTCCTTCTCATGTTTGGCAGATTGTAGAGCCGGCAAGGAAGAGCATTGGCTCCCTTCACCTTGAAGGCATAGAGAACGGCATGGCGTGAGTGGGTTATGTTTTCTGTTGAAGCTGGTGGTAGGCATTCTGAGTTAAAGCGGTTGATGTTAGATTTTGTTTGGCATAAATACAGGCTTGGTATTTCAAAATCACTTATGTCCTCTACCTTGGCTGGGATCTCTTTCATGGTGCAATTGCAAGTATTGAAAGCTTATACTAAAGGTTTTTTGATTTAGAACGCCCTGCGTGATTGGGCTAAGATGAGACCAACAACAGAAGATTCTAGACGGCCAATTGATATTAACATCTTGCGTGGGTTAATAGAGAGTGCTAAAACGTTTACATGTTCGCAATTTGAAGCCTTGCTTTTCGGTATAGCCTATTCATTGGCTTATTTCGGTGCCTTTAGGATAGGAGAGCTTGTGGCTACATCTAAAACATTGCATAATGAAGGTTTACTAGTAAGAAATGTGTGTGTTTCGGATACATCTTTTCTCTGTAAGGTCCATAAATCTAAAATGGATCAATTGGGTAAGGGGTGTTGGATCACAGTCGCAGCACATCCAGATTCTGGGGTATGTCCAGTCGCTTTGGCTAAGGCTTACTCAGAGGTTAGACCTCCCGGGGGGTCATGTGTGGCTGCTTCATTTAGATGGTTCACCCCTTACAAAATTTCAAAAAGTGCGTTGCTGATTTAGATTTGAATAAGGATAATTATGACAAGGACTCATTTAAAATTGGTGCAGCCACCTCCGTGGCAGTAGAAGGGTCCTCCAAGGAGCGCATCATGTGGTTGGGTAGTCCAAAAAAAATATATTAGACCCAACAAATTCTAATCTTCCATTCCGTGTTTGCAACCCAGGGTTCGTCTGTTTGTCACTTTTGGAAGTAAGGGCATGAAGGGATTGCTTCATTTTTCCTCAAAGAAGGACCTCATAGCATGATCACCTTCAAGGTTTTGTAAGGTTTTTACCTTCATATGGGTTTCTCAATTTCCATCCCCATGGCATTTTTTATCATCATCACGTGCGATAATAATGTCGTTGTGTGTGTTCTGCCAGCAGGATGTATCTTGAGTGCAATTGTAATGTGCATCAGTGTGATTGTTGTTTTCACATTTAGTAAATATATATATTATCCTGATTACAGATCTCGACACAACACTACTTTGAGTCTAGGTTTTTTGGACATTCTTTTGTTTATTGGGCTGCTAAGCACCCATTGGCGCAGGATACCACTAAGTGCCCCATCTCGGCTACTTTTCAATGGATTGGGAGAAGAGGATTTTGTTGGAATAAATTTAAGTCGATAATTTTTGATCTGGGTAAAGGGAAAACGATTGGTCTTATATTAAATATCATTGATGATCTGAAGTGCATTGCAGCTATTTGGCCCAGTATTAAAATTTTGGTCCCATACTATTCCTCAATTAACTTGGAGGGAAGCTCGTAGTGGGTTAGTGATGGGCAATATGAGACGGCAAGTGAATCATGGAGTGGCTAAGTATTTAAAAGGATCAGGTGGTTGGGCCATTCCTTACTCAGCAATCTTTATAGGCCAGATGGGGTTCACCTTACAGACACGGGTTTCAAGATTGTTTATTGAGCAGATTTGTTCTAGTTTGGAGGAGTTCATAGGGTCGAATTGTGGCGGGCAGCACGTTCTATAGAACAAGCTGCTTTGTCGAAAAAGCGGTGCAGGTAGCGATTAATACAGTGCGCAAAAATGTTTATTGTTGGCCGCAGGAGTCTTCCTCCCTTTGATTTTGTCTCTTTAGTGGGTCATCTCTGCAGGTGCCCTGGGTATCGTTTTAGTAAGCGTACCTGTGAGGCCAGAGGGGTTGGAGTCTTTCTGATGCCGTAAGGTTGCGCAATGGACGGATTGGCTGGCTGGCCATTCCTTAAGGTTTTGTAGAAGGTATTTGAGTGTTGAGTTTGTCTGCATCTGTTTTTGTTGCCACCATTCTTGATTCAATTAAATAGACGGTGACCTTAGTTCGCCAAAATCAATTATGTTGTCCGTGTTGTTATTTTAGTATATTACATTTAGAAGAAAATCTTAAGACATTTGAAGGTCGGGGTAGTGTGTTGGAGTAAACCCATTGAAGTTTAATAATAGAGTTCAAGTAATATGAACAGACCCAGTTTAAAAATATTCCATATTACCATTATTATTTATTAACTGTATACCCTAGTCTTAAGCTATGCTTGTTGCTAATAAAAGGTCACCAAAAACATTGTAAAATTATATATGGAATAACAGTGATGCAAATATATAATTAAAATCCTGTAATAATATGTTGATGAACAGTGATTTCTAATAAGTTTTGTTAACAATGATCATTAGAAGATGTGTACTGCAATGATTAACACAGCCTCCACTGTCATGTATAAGCCATCGTTGAGATCCATAACCTGTATCTATATGCTTTTTAATGGTCATGGGACATCTCTGTGACTTAACAGCTCCTTACCACTGACAGTACAGGGTACATTATCACATATGTTATGGGTTATAAATGTGAACCTAAATCTTTAATCAAAGTAGCATGTCTTAAAGTACAGATACAGCCATCATTATCTCTTAATCACTTTTGCTGCTTGTCAACACAAAGGTACAAGGTACAAATATTCATACATTTCTGCAATTTACATTTCTGTGAAGTCATTCAATGTACTCTGCCAGTGTTTAAAAATAATCATGTATGTTTTTATGGTAGCAGACTTGTGTTCTCCAACACATGCTTTCTTTCAACCACCCCACCCGAAGCACAGATAAATATAGTGTAAGAAATACAAATAATAGTAATAAAAAAATGTATTATATTAATAGCTAACAATTACCAGGAAACTCTGCCTCCGTACTATGTGATCATTACACAACTACTTGCTTGCTTATACTTACTGCAGGAATTAAACTTGGCAAATATTTATATATACAGTTGTTGTGAACATAGAGAACTATTTATAAGGGTTAATCCATCACATAATTGTGGGGAATAAGGGATAAATTATAACTGCAGTGTAAATATGTAATATCAAATGAATCTATTGATAAGTTCAGCTACTAAAGTGTAAAATGTGAAGACAGAAAGTCTGTTGTATGCGTATTTGCACATCCCAGTGTGAGAAGATAACCATATCACCTGTAGCAGCTTCAAAGGGCTCTTGTTGTGAGATATATTCTGACACAAGTTAGTTTTTGGACTCCTGAATAGACTTTGTGGGGCCGGTCACAGCAGGACATCCTTGCAGCCCGAGGCAGAATTTTGAAAGCCTATACAGGTATATAGAAATATGAGCTTCAAAGGAAAATGTCTTCACAGTTCATATTTTGGGAAATCCAAGTGTAACTCCATACTGAGGAGCAGAAATCACACCAGGGTTGTGAATGGCAGGTAAGGATGGTATCCGGAAACAGCTAAAATCACATCTTTGGAAAAGGTATGTCACATTGTCAAAAGGTCATCATGTTTGGTATCAAAAGATGGACAAAGGGATTTATTAATAATAAAAATGGGTCTGTGTGACATTTCACAGAAAAGTTAAGTCACATAGTAGAATTGGGTATTAAATCAGGCAACATGCAAATGGTGATTGAAAAAAGAATCACAGACACAACCCCTGGGGGCGGAGACAGGTGTAGAAGTGTCTTTAAAAAACTGAGACCAGTTACAACAAATTGTCAGACTTTTTGGGAAATCAATTCACATTGATAAGTTGTCCATCTTCCTTGCCAATTTCCCATGGCACAGAGTATGCAATTAATGTAAGTGACACTCTGAAGGTAACCCCTTTTATTTTAAACTGTTTTGCTTGTGTATGTCAATCTATTTATTGTTTATTCATTATTTTTCTTTATATCTGAATGCCCTGTACTTTTGTATATTAAATCTATGATTTAATATGTGGCGTCCTTGACACTCTAACAAATCCATTAACCTGTTAAGAAGAATATAGCTCGACCAAGTTAACCCTTTGAATGCCAGTGTGTGATTTGTTGATACATTTGATTAACAAGCTTAGGGTGTGCTTGCATTTACAGTTGTGTAACAGTCTGGAGGTGTGAAGAGTTAACCCTTTGTTTGCTGGTGTGGGTCTTGCTAGTTTGTGAGCAGCTAGAAGACTTGTGTGCCAGTGTGGGACAGTATATTGGGGTCCTATTGCCCGTATTCAATAGGTGGTGGCAAACCTGAAGTGTGTGGGGGTGTGAGCACTGTTTAGGGGGAGATTCAGCAGGTCTATAACTTCTGTGATAGGTAGAGAGAGACTGTGGGCTGGAATCGTGTGTGACCTCATACAGAAATCACCCCAAAGTCACGGCAGCTGGGAGCGTGTTCATGACAACAGTATATATACAGAATATACACAGAATAGTATATATAGTCTTTGCGATAAATCTTTCTACATCTGTAATTGGAACAGTATAGGTGTTACCTCAATGTCTACTCTTTCAGCTCATGCAACATAAAATTCAATAATAAAAAATATGAAAAGAGGTGAGTAAATTAATGTCTTAAACTAACTAACTCATGGAAAATCCACAAAATAAATATTCCAACCCCAGTGTAACATATTTATAAAAAGTTATTGAAAAACACAGGTATTTATACTTTATATGAATGATCTATATAATTAAACTAAACCATCCTTATGAAGACTTACATAAATGGCCAATTTCCAAAAAGGACTAAAACTGCATTTTCCGTAACCTTGTATATTTAAATTAGTGCTTTATGCTAATGTTTATTTCGATTTCATCCATGTAACAATCCTCCATGAATGAACATAAATGCCGCTCATGGTTTTTAAATATAGAAGCTCATTTCTACAGTTATTTTGTTCCTGGCTGCAGTAATTATGCAGAAAGATAATATAGAATCTTAATCTACTCCGAATAGCCAATTAAGGCTGGAAACCCAGAGCAATCTCAAACGATTATTTCATGCTGATACTGTGGTAAGAGAAGTAATTTGCAATTTGTGCAGAGATGAAATATAATAAAAGTAAAGCAGGGTTTTAAAGAAGATGGCATTTATTCTAATAATTTGCACTTTTTTAAAGAAGTACAGAAAGTTATGGGGAAATTAAGTTATTATAGTGTGCCTGATGATGACCTGAAATTACAAGATGAAAGCTATCTACTTCCTTTTGAAGATCTATTATCACACCTTATTATATTCCTATCTACTGCAGGCATCCTATTGATATACCAAATAGGTGACATCAAGGGACTTTATTCAGTGTTCCTTTTATTTGATTGGATGTTAGATATTAGTTTATGACACTTATATAGTATAACTTACAAAGACTGGGGGGCAGGGGGGCATCTTCCACCTGGGCTGGTCCCATAGTGGGTTACCTTGGACTGGGTCACTGGGCCACCTGCATTTTTTTTTCCTAATAGGCTACTGAGTCGAGTACTGCCCCCAGGCTAAAATTTGCCTGCCCGCCCCTGATGAATACACATATTCTACTGGGAACTGAGCTGATAAAATAGCGGGATTGTTGATGCGCTTGAAAATACTAATGGGGAAAAGTGCAAAATATCAACTTCTCAATTTAAAGCGCACATGCAGAAACAAGATTTCATGTGTGGGGCATGACATGTAAATGAGATTCAAGGACAGAGAAAGGTACATTTAGGCAAAGCCCCTGCGGAACAAAAAATATATATTTTTTAGATGTCCTTGTAGGTGGTGGAATTCAGTCCCAAGCCTAAACATTTAATAGGCTGCTTTTTTTGTGTCTTTCAGGCCCACTTTATGCAAAATATGACCATTTTGAATGATGTAATAAAAACATTAAATCACAGAAAAGTGACACATTTAATAAAGACAGTTCAGATGTTTCCTCATTCTAATTAGAAATTTAAGACATAAATAATACATAACTGAACAGTGTTTTAGAAGAAAATTAATTAGAGGGTGGTTGTAGTGGTATTAGGCAGAACTTCTTGTGATCTATTTACTCTATCTACCATGTGCAAGTCAGAACCCCAAGCATGGAAAAACGTCATGCAGAATTCTTTTACCGGGGCAGTTATAGAGAGTAGAATGTTAATGTAGTCCTTCTTATGCACAACCAGGCACATGTGGGCATATTTTGTAGACCCTTAATATGATATGTGAGTATATTTTGCTAATGAATGCCATGTTGTAGCAGGAATTAGAAATGTATATGACTGCATTAATAACAGTGTGCTCCGGGTAAGAAATGGGGCAGATAAGGAGTCCTATCACTCCAGTAAGTAATGACATTCAATACAGAGAATACTCATCTCCTCAATTGCATGTGCATCGTTTCATATACAAGTGCATTTGACGCTAATGTCTTCCTGCACCTGCTCATATTGCCTACATGTTGGATTAGTCACACCTGTGTCAAACTTGACTAGAGAGTGTTCCAGAATTGCCCATTTCAACTTAGACCTGTTCATGTGTACCTAGTTTTGACAAATGCAATATATGCGCTGGTCACAGTCTGATGGACCTAAAGAGATAGGGAAAGCAAGAGGAAGAGGATGGACTAAAATAACAATTGAGAGTATGCCAGGTTATCTAATGGCAAATCCCAGGTCAAAATCATGCCTTAAAAGATATGTCCCCCTTTTGGAGTTTAGTCAAGCAGACCACGGAAGTTGTTTTTTTATATCAACTGACTGACAAGCATCTCTAATTTGTTAAATACCCTATTGATGTATGTGTACAACCTATTTAACCTTCAAATATGATTTTTTTTATTTTATTTTATTGTATTATTATACTTGCATCCCATAGATTGTAAGCTTGCGAGCAGGGCCTTCTCACCTCTTGTCTGTTTTACCCAGTTTGTTTATTAGTTTATTACGTTTGTCCCCAATTGTAAAGCGCTACGGAAGGTGTTGGCGCTATATAAATAGATGATGATGATGATAGATGATGATGATTGTGTATAATTATTGTAAATTATTGTATGTATGTTTATGCAATGGCAACAAATCACAAACCACAGAGGGGATTGGAATATCCATTACATTTTTTGTGGATTTGTATTTGTTTTCATGCAATACCAATTAATTATTACAACACAGTCTACAATAGTTAATGTCAAGGTAGTTTACAACAATTAGTAAATGCTCTTCCTATACATGGCACTGGAGCTGAGAGAAAAGATTACACGGTTTCATGCCTGATGAAGCATTTGATTGCAATAGACATGGCTACTTGCATAAAGATACCCTGTCATCTTACTATTTATATTGCAGTCTGATATTGCAGTGCTATACCACGTTACTCCCAACTACCCCACTTCATATAAATACTGGAACAACACTGTGCTATAGTATTATTATTATATCATTTAAACAACATTGTTAACAAAATTAAATAAAACATACAAAAAATAGCATTAAGCTTAAATATAACTTTCACATTTGAACCCAGTGGATTAATTTAACATTAAAAGACCACTAAACCCCTGCATTTACTTTTTTTTTTTCCTATGGATCATGAAGGTTAAATTCACTGTTCGGTGTGACTTTGTAATGCAGTACTGTTAAAAGGGTAACATAAGCAATTGTCCTCCGATCATTACAGAGAGCGGAAGACATAGCTTCAAAATGTAAACATCAAAGCATGACATGTCACCTATTATTGCTGTCATACAACTGTTATTGCCCTTTGTGCATGAATCCACAAAAATTTAGTTTGTACGGGTTTTTTTGTTACCTTTGAGACTTGTTAGCGAATCCCACATTTCCTCCCCTCCCCCTTCTGTCGTCAGCGTGAAGGCAGTGCTAGTACAGTCTATTACTGCAGCACATCCACCCTCTAACAAGCTGAGGTGCAGGACCCCTCTTTGTACTACATCAAGGACCACACACTGCCTATTGCCATAGAGAGGAGAGCGCATGGTCAGTTTGCAAGCGCGGACCCTGACTCTACTCAGGTGCCTTCAGCTGAGCACTTCTCCTCCTTCCCTGTTTGTTCTTTTCTTCTTACCCTGGATCCTTCCCTCCCTACATTTTACCATGCAGCTGTTATTTAATGTAGCTAGGGCAGCACTGCACATATACTAAAGAACACATGTTTGTACAGTTCACAACTTGGGGAAGTCCATTTATAGGGTTCTTTGGGGAGCACTTTTTTACCTAACACTAGTACTGATTTTCCTATATAAAGGAGGTGTGGCATAGCAAAAAAGGGACTTGGGACTTGGACTCACCAGAAATGGGTAAGGTCTGGGCAGACTAGTCCCTGACCTAATGTGTCCCAGTATTCCAATTTGGGATACTACAGAATAAGTATAGTGCCTATGTTTTGTTATAAATGGATTCTACTCTGAAAGAGATTTGCTGGGTTATGAGTTACTAAATGACACAAAGCAATGATTAAGTACAGTACACAGTGTTGTAGACTATGTAATGCAAGGTGTTATTCACAAAAATGTAAGAGGTCAGTTCATTTGAAGGTCCAGCTGGGGGTTTCAGCGTAGCACACAGGATTATTGGAGCTAGTACATATGGTACTGTTGTCAGAAATGTACAGGGAAAAGTGCAATTGTAGGTATTTTTAGTGATCACATCCCCTATATATTGCCTTGGTTTGCCAGTCACTGCGTTTTTACTCTACACCTTATCTTAGCTCCACAATTTAACAATAAATATTTCTTTCCCAGCGATACTGGCCTGGAATGGTAAGGGTTAACTTAACGCTTGGCCTGGCCAGTCCTTGCTCATGTGCATGTTTGCAGAGGAACTAAGAGCCCAGATTTGGTAGCATTGCAGCTATATTATACCAAGTCGCTGTCATCTATTCACTGTACTTCATTGACATTTCAATTTGATTTTTAAAGGGAAAAGTATTTTTTAATACATCAAGACAATGGGCCTGATTCATTAAGGATCTTAACTTGAGAAACTTCTTATTTCAGTCTCCTGGACAAAACCATGTTACAATGAAAGGGGTGCAAATTAGTATTCTGTTTTGCACACAAGTTAAATACTGACTGTTTTTTCATGTAGCACACACATATCAACTTTAAATTTCAGTGTACAAATAAGCTATCAAGTATTTGTGTGCTACATGAAAAAACAGTCAGTATTTAACTTATGTGCAAAACAGAATACTAATTTGCACCCCTTTCATTGTAACATGGTTTTGTCCAGGAGACTGAAATAAGAAGTTTCTCAAGTTAAGATCCTTAATGAATCAGGCCCAATGTTCTCTCTTGTACATACATATATTACAAATGTGATAATATGACATTGTCAAGCTACATCTCTACGCTATAGTGGGGCATCATGTTGTGTCTTGGTTCTGTTTTCTGTGTATGTAATGTACGGCGCTGCGGACCCTTTGTGACGCCTTATAAGTCAAAGATAATAATAATAATAATAATAATAATAATAATAAGTATACATATTTGTACATACTATTGGAGCAAATGCTACTGTTTTGAGATGCACGTAACTAAACATATGTACATAAATACTCTTTTTTTGCATGCATCTTTTCCTATGGGCGCTCAGAGCGCAAATGCATCTACTCTAAATGAGCCACATTATCTAATATCACAGCACCAGATCACTGCACAAATCATAAACCTTTATTTTGCATAGAAAATGGGAGTTGAGTAAAGCACAGAGAGACCCTGATTATGCAGCTGTCAATGGTTTTATTACTCCTTATGGTCCATTCATTTATATTGCCACTTGGCATGCTATCCTGTTTACAAAACAAAGCCTCATGTGAGATATTTTAATGGAATGGACTCTAAACCTTCATGAACAGCCTGCAATGTCAAAGGTGAAGTGGTTTAGCAACACAACAATTATCAACATCTAAATCTCAAAAGAAAACGAAGCTTGCCTAATAAACATGAAAAAAGAAACGTGTATTATGAGAAGACATAAAAGAAGTTTGCATGAAACGCACTGGAGGAGTCATTTGCTTTGTTATGACAGTTAATACAATGAATTTTCATTGTTTTTTGTGTGTTTTCAGCAGAGATTTACAGACCCTCAGCAGGCTCCTATTCTTGCTGAAGCACACACTGAAATTAATTGTGCTATTTACTTGAGAGCTCTCTAAATTGGATTACATTTCTCTCCTCAGAACAACGTCGTGCAATGAATGACTGTTCTGCTTCTCATTTATTAGATGAGCGTCATGATTTCCCTCATAATAAGATGACATTTTACTCTAAGCATTTAATGGTCATAATCTCAGTGAGGCAAACGCTTTGCTTTTATTGTGTGGATGACGCATCTGAATCCAGAGCTGGTCTCCTAGGTGTTGAAAGATGCTGTGATCATATTTATATTGTAATCATGCTGACAATAATCCTTATTTATGAGAGATAAATTTTCTGGATGAATTTAAGTAATAAAAATCTGAAAGTAAAAAGCTGTTAAAAAAGTTTAGCATTATTAATATTTTCCACAGACATCACATTTCAGCACATACCTCCTTGGTTTACAATCTCTCTTTTTGTAATATTTAACCATGTTTAACAAGTATTTTTTTCCTTGGACATTGGTGAGATTATGGTGGGGCTCTAGCCACATCTGTCCAGCCATGACCCCACATTAATCGCTGAGCAAAGTTTCTGTGCCAACCAATAGCTTCCTATTAGTCAACGTGGTTTCAACTCTCCTAGGCTGTGTCAGGTGGCTTCTAATGTCCTTGTAATCAATACCTTTCAGGAAAAACTGTCCCCTATAATACAGATTGTGGTGGACATTCACTAACTATATCTTTTATGTGACAAAGTAACGTATGTCCCCATGTATAAGAATCACCTTTCTCCAAAAAATTTGGGGCCTAAAAACTGGGTACGTCTTATACAGTGGCAGCGGTATTTACCTATTTGCCTCCAATCACCCAGGGATGCAGCATGACATTGCTGACAGAGACTCAGCCTCCCACACCCTTGCTCTAGTCTCTTCTCCTCTCTCGGAGCTGTCAATCACGTGACGGAGAGTTCCGATGAGCGCTGATGACTCTTCCAGTTCCTCTTCCTCCAGTTTATCAGAATCTGGCTCCGAGGTGAGTTTTATGAATGGGTTCTACTCCGATAAATCTCTGCGAGAGTAAGATCTTGCCATCCATGGTTGGAGTAGTTTTACAAAATAGGCGTTACTAGACTTGAGTCAATTTTGGGCAGCATGCTGTTTGCTTTTGACAGACCTCTGGTAAAGTTAAAGCCACCGAAAGTAACATGAGTTTGGGCCACAAAATTAAGGTGCATCTTATACATGGGTGCGTCTTATACATGGGAAAATATGGTATATCTTAATTTGGGCAATTACACACAAATGTACATTTTTTGAAGCCATATGGGTTTTTTCCTGGCAGAATTCAACTGTTGCATCGTTTTTGTGGAACACAATGAATTGTGCATGCACTTTTATATTCACATGGCCCAGAAAAGTGTTACATTATTGGTTGCTCCCAGAGGAGAACCATCTGGCTGGAATAGCTATCAGATACCACAATCAGATAAACTGTTTAGTCCTGAGAGGACAGGTCATGAGGGACAAATCTGTAGTCGATGGATAAGAGAAGGTAGGGTAATGAGGGAGGAAGACAAAGTTGTTGGCTGGAGAATATAGCATCATAAGGGATGAGGCTGAAGACAATATATAGGCAAACAAAACCGGACTTTTTGATGTACCAGCAAAGAATTTTTTTTTTAACATTGGTCATGCAAAGATAGAAGTGAGGGCTTTTTAGTCCCTTATTCCTAATTCACTTGACCTTTAGAAAAGTGTTGATTGCAGAAAGTGGAAGATATGCAGATGTCAGTCTCTATGGTGCACTGCCTCCTGTCTCTTGTTGCTGGTATTGTGGTTGAACCTCATATGTTGCATTTTTCAGTGTTGATGGTGCACTGCCACCTGTCATCAGTTGCTGGTATTGTGGCAGATCCTGCGAATTAAAGCACTTTACATGTTTTATAGAAGGTGAGGAAGCCGTCTTGTGAACAGTGAGTTGCTGTCCTATGCTTCATTCACATTAGTTCCTGGCCCATTGGAGCTTACAGTTTAAATTTCCCTGTAAACATGGAGATAATATGCAAACTCCACACAGATAGGGTCCTGGTTGGTATAGAACCGAAGATCCCAGCTCTGTGAGGCAGCAATGCTAACCACCAAGCCAATGTGCTGCCAGTGTAGTATTTTTAATATTTATTAAAAAACCTGACTAGAAAAAGACTATGACTACTGCCCTCAAGGTCTTTTAAAGGAGTGAAAAATGTATATTTCCTGTATTTCACCAACCTCATATTGACGATACTTGATATTTGTGTGTATGATGTTTTATAAACAGATCAGTTTTTACAGAGAAATCTGTATATAGTCTTACCAGCTCCATGTCTCTTTTTTATGTTTTGATTTAGGAAAAGTAATAGTAAAAAAATAAAGAGAAGGATTTATTTGTTTGTGTGTATTCAGAATGGAGGTAAGAAATGCCAGGAAATAGGTTGTGCAACCAGTGGCAGATGAGGGCATCACTGGGCCCCATAGCAAAATTTGGATAGGGGCTCAGAGATGACTATCTAGTCTCCTAGGCCCCCACTCTGCTTTCAAAGAAGAGAGCAGGGGCCTCTTTTGAGCATACAGTGTACAGCCCATGTACCCACTGTGCCCGCACTGTGCCTGCACTGGTTCAGTAGAGGCCCCTGGAGCAGTGGAGGGACTTGGAGATGGTAGCAAACCATCTTTGACAGATGCTCCTCACCTTCGGGCCCCATAGAGGCCCCATAGTTCTGAACTTGTATAGCAGTAGGCTATGCATACCATTACATGTTACTTTGCTGTAGATATAATTAGTAATGCACATTTTGAGGCTGATTGACCATGGAAATTTATCCAATTGCTGTTTTTGGTGTCAGGTATCTCTTCCCACTGTGAGGTTAAACTGACGACTGTTGCAGTGGGAGGTTTGTTTTGCCTTCCGTTGTATCAACACAAGTATAATTTATGAAAGGTTGAACTTGATGAATTGTTTCTTTTTTTCAACCTTACTACTATGTAAGTACAAATGTATCCTGAAGTAAATTAGATCAAGCTTACTCAAGAAATAGTGCAAATCGAAATAATTGTTTCTTTAGGTTTCCTTTGCTAAATATCACACTGGTAAAGGACTTTGTAGAGCAAAGATCAGAGCTCTATTACGATTGGGTATTACAATCAAACTGTCATTGCTCATTAATATATAAATGTGTTAGTTCCCAGTAAGAATTTGCAAACATGCATGTCATTTCTTTCCATTCAGTCATAAAATGCCAAAAGATTTAAATTTAACAGGTCTGATTAGGCTGATCATACTACTAAGTTCATAAATAAGGGTTGTGATATCACCCAGGCTTGCATATAACTGTAAGTGCATGTCATAGTACTTAGTCTATTTCCAGCTGCTTGTGACAAGTGTGTACTCCACATATCCATGATTTTTGAGACTTTAGCTGGGTTGGACATTAGCAACTAAGATAAGCTTTTTAAATATTTAAAATGGCATTTACAACCAACCAACTGACAAAATATGTGAAAATATTTTTTAAGATTAATAGATAAAAAACTTGAACTCAATCGGCATCAAAATATTCATAGCAGTACAAAGTATTTCAGAAAATTTGAGAAAATTAATGAGCTGACTTTGTGGTGGCAGTAACCTGTCCACTTGTTTTTGAGTATGTGAGTGCAGGGCTACCTTCTACAAGATCAACATCATGATTTGGTGTGTGAAACGGAGGAAAGAAATATGCCACAGACAGAGTAAGATGTGGAAAGTGCAGGGTCTCCTAACAGCACAGACTAATAACATGAGGCTCCTGATAAACTGATATGGTAAAATTGTGGTTCCAAATGTACCCCTATATGAAATAAAGTTCATGACCCAACTTGTAATTGTGTATTATAGGTACAATATAGAATTATAATATTTTTATAGTTTCTAATTTTATTTTGATAGTATGTTTACATTTGCGGAAGGTTTATTTGATTGCTTATGTCTTTTCTTAGGAGCCAACTTTTTAGATGGCAAACTAATTTTTCAGTCAGTCATGGGTTAATACTCATTTCCCTCTGTTTTGATGTTTTTGTACATTTATTGGCAATCCATGTTTATTGCAGACCACCTGTTCACCATACGAAATAAGCTGTGCCAGACTTCTGGATAGTCCACATAGGACTTCAGTTAGCTGATTCCCTTAGAATTTTTGGTTATAAATTAATTATTAATGACATTTTCAGAATCATTCTATATGCTAAAAATGTTTAACTAAATTGCAGAATGTGGACGTACATGTTGATTAGGTTTTGTTTACCTGTTTTTCGTTCAAAATAGCAGACAGTTGATAATCTCAGTTTCCTGTTTTTACAATTTGTCTTTGATCCAATAAACATGTTAGAAACTCAGTATATGATTTTCTAAGCAATTTTTACACTACAATGTTCAGAATGTGATCTCTTTGTCATGTTTAAGCACATAGGAGAAGGAATTGGACAAAGAGGATAAGATGGTGATGGAACAGATACAAAGGGTTATATTTACTAAACTGCGGGGTTGAAAAAGTGGAGATGTTGCCTATAACAACCAATCAGATTCTAGTTATCATTTATGTAGTACATTCTACAAAATGACAGCTGGAATGTGATTAGTTGCTTTAGGCAACATCTCTACTTTTTCAAACATGCAGTTTAGTAAATCTAGCCCATGGTCTTTTTGGTGGAAGGTTAGTCAACATGATCAGGGGATGGACTGATGATGAAAGAGGCACAAGAAGTGGGGTAAAATAGACAATCTAGTTTGGAAGGATCGCGCTCTCTAAAAATGTATTGCAAGAGCTGCTCCAGTTGAGGGTATCCCTCCCTCAATCAACGAAACTTAATACCAGAATTAACTAGGCGCTCATTGTCTATATGTACCTCACTGATAGGGACCAATTAATCAATAATAAATTTGGTAATACAGTTAATAAGTAAAAAAACCTGAGTGCAAAAAATGGCAAATAGATACAATTTAATACATAACAATTATTACAAATTAGGTTAAAATCCGCCTGTATGTCACTATATACAATCAATTGAAAATACAATGGTAAATCAACATGTTCAAATACCAATCATTAATAACCATAAGCGTGGTGAACAGTAAAAACATAAAGGTGGTACATTAAGAATTGATGGCCTCCAGCCAATGGTACATGCAGTGGATTAGTATTTGATCCAAATAAAATAGCAGATATAGGAGACTGGTGTAGAGATACAACCGTCCTAGTTAAAGTGCAGATGTATATGGTGTTGCCATGACACTGACTGATAGGAGATACAATTATACTCCCATTGAAAAAATATAAAAAATAAAAAATAAAAATTAAAAGTATATGTATAAAAATAAAAAAATAAAAATAAAAATAAAAGTAGTGATGCTCGAGTTTAGGTACTTGCTGTTATGATCCCTCACAGCGGCCGCGCGGCAGGGTGGTGTAATCGCTCTTAGTTCCTGCGAGTTAGAGCTGTGCAGGGCATAGTTCTGTAGGGAATCCCTCGTGGTGAAAACCCTTGAAAAAGTCCAGCTAGGACGAAACGCGTTGGGGCACGCCCACTTCACGTAACGTCAATCTGACAGGCACCACGAGGGATTCCCTACAGAACTATGCCCTGCACAGCTCTAACTCGCAGGAACTAAGAGCGATTACACCACCCTGCCGCGCGGCCGCTGTGAGGGATCATAACAGCAAGTACCTAAACTCGAGCATCACTACTTTTATTTTTATTTTTATTTTTTTATTTTTATACATATACTTTTAATTTTTATTTTTTATTTTTTATATTTTTTCAATGGGAGTATAATTGTATCTCCTATCAGTCGATGTCATGGCAACACCATATACATCTGCACTTTAACTAGGACGGTTGTATCTCTACACCAGTCTCCTATATCTGCTATTTTATTTGGATCAAATACTAATCCACTGCATGTACCATTGGCTGGAGGCCATCAATTCTTAATGTACCACCTTTATGTTTTTACTGTTCACCACGCTTATGGTTATTAATGATTGGTATTTGAACATGTTGATTTACCATTGTATTTTCAATTGATTGTATATAGTGACATACAGGTGGATTTTAACCTAATTTGTAATAATTGTTATGTATTAAATTGTATCTATTTGCCATTTTTTGCACTCAGGTTTTTTTACTTATTAACTGTATTACCAAATTTATTATTGATTAATTGGTCCCTATCAGTGAGGTACATATAGACAATGAGCGCCTAGTTAATTCTGGTAAAATAGACAAGCAATTTGGCTGATGGTTTGCGCAGCTCATGTAATGGTTACAGTCTAAAGTCATAATTTGCTGCTATGTTCTATTTGTTTATTTTGTTTCAAACCCAGATCAGTCCCTTTAGCAGATTGTGGGCAGTATTGGTTGTTTTGTCACACCAGACAGTTGTAATTTGCAAAGAGGTGAATCAGTAGTCAGATGTCTATAAATGCAGGATATGAAGTGGGATGGTGTGAGACCACCTTATATTATACATCCTGAGTATTACCATGCATCTGATGTGCTTAAGTTCATGCAGGAGGCAATGACTTGGGTGTGATAGAAGAGAGAGAAGGAGTTGAAGGAGAACAAGTTAAGATTATGGTTGCAGTTTACCAAAACAATATACTAGTGTGGTTGGAGATGGTGGCAAACAGATGCTGGTGGTAAATCAGATGGCATACAGGTGGGAATAAGGCAAAAAATAAATGGGCTGATTGGATAATTTGTGGTGCATGAAGTAGTGGTCAGACACATTCGGTTGGATGGATGCAATGCCTTTCTAACAGTAAGAGGTATATCTGATGTGTGGGAGTCTGTACAGATTTGAGGGATCAAATCTTTTTGCTATGGGATCGTCCTGAAGGGTTTCAGTTATGTATGTTACTCCTTTATGGCAAGGAAGCCCAGAGTTATGGCAAAGGTACCGCCAAGGACAAGGTCCCAAGGGGATATGGTTACAGAAGAGGTTTTTCCAAGGGCAAGTTCCCAAGGGGTCGATTATGTTGATGTGGCTGATCTCTGCAGCAGAAAAAATAGGTGGTTCTCCAGCAGTTCATTGTGCTGGTTAAATACAGACCACTGGGACTTACACATATATAGGGCAGTTAGTGATGAGACAGAAATAGTTAAGTAAGGAGTTATATGTTAGAGTCAAGGCGATTTATATACAAAGTTATATTTATGGTTATGAACATCTAATGTTAACTGCTTTGTCCATCTATGATATCAACGAATGGTGTGGACATCCAAGCAAGTGTGGATTTCAGTTCTTGATGAGTTAGCGGAATAGAGCTGAACTGACGTTGCACCATAAACTATATATAGACATAAATAAAAGAGAATAAAGAGAGTGTAAAGTCTCCAGTTTTGGCTGTTTTATGATTTAACAGCCTGATTAAGGGTTAAAGTACTGTACAGAATGATGCAAACTACATAACCTTTAATGATTAGGGAAAGCTAGGAAAGAAATTAAAGATGTCAACCCCAATGAAAGAATCAGAAATAGAATTTGCCCAGGGACTAACCTGATTATTCTGAAAAGATGAATGAAATGTCAGACTAATTTTACTCTTTGATTGCATTCCTGATGAGTAGAGCACCGGTGTGGTATGCAATTAACATAATCTCACCTTATAAAACAAATGTGCTACCTAATTCAGATCTCCTGAAATTGGATAAGGACGGTGATGGAAGGTGGTGAATGGAAAGCCATGAGCTACAGCACTTACAATCAAAATTCATCCAATTCTGCTCCAAGCCATGATTACTGAACAGCTTATGTTACCATCAAATCTGTACCTTTTTGAAAAGAGATGTGTGAATAATCTGCATGATTTGCTTTCTATAGCAACTCAGGTCAATTTGTACTGCATGTCAGCAGAATTTGCAAGTCACAACTTGATTGACAGGAATCCACTTTGACATTAGAATTTGTCACAGGTTTGTGAATGTTAGATTTTAATGTGCTCGCGTTTCCTGATCGTATTTCAATGTCACACACAAATTCGATGTTATTTATCAGTACTCCCTGCTAATTATAATGTACAGCCCGAAAAGTGTGTGTCTGTTTTAGAAATGCAAATACTAAATGGTAGAATAGTAATAGTAAGCATACTCAGATAAAATAATAAACAAAAAAAACCTTGCACAAAAATTCCCAAAGAATCTGTCTATATTGCACAAGCTACATTAAATTATGTGGGAGGTTTTAAAACATTAATATTATAAATGGTATTAAGTCGACTTAATCTAGGAAGCTTACTCAATGTGCTGTGCAAAATGCTTTTATTTTCTGCTTGTGTGTCTAGATCAGTTCATCAAGGTGTACAGGAGCGTACGCAGGGGAAGTTTCCAGTTCTCCAGAAACTTCTCCCTGTACTCGGATCACCACTGCCTCAGAAGCAGTGAACACATCACACTCCACCTGATTGCCCATCAAAGAAAAACGATTCTGCCTGTAAACACCCAGCCTGTTGTGCGAGGGCGTCTTGTAGACTTTATCCGGTTTTCCTTGTTGTTTGGAACGCACTGTGCGTTCTAAAAGCCGAACTTCCTGTTTCGGCTCAGCGTGTGAAACGCATACTCAACGATGCATTCAGTCAGCTGTTAGTTGTGGAAAAAGATGCCTCTAAACCATTTCAAAATATGTAACTTAAATCACACTCTATACCAGTGGTTCCCAAACTTTATCAGCTCGAGGCACCCTTAGGGTGCCCATAATTTTTCCAAGGCACCCCTAAGCAAAAATAATTACCGGTTAGTCCCGTTTTTTAAGTAGTTGGGTTAAAATGACGTAAAGATGTATTTAGACCCCTTCACCATCACATTGTGCCCCTTTATCATATCACTCTGTAACCCCTTTGCCATTTCACACCCTGTGTCCCCCTCTTTGCCATCTCACACTCTGTGTCCCTCTTCATCAGCTCACACTCTAACCCTCCTTCAGCGTCTCTCTCTGTCCCCCTCCTTCAGCATCTCTCTCTGTCCCCCCCCTTCAGCGTCTCTCTCTGTCCCTCTTCAGCCTCTCTGAGTCCCCCTTCAGCCTCTCTCTGTCCCCTTCAGCCTCTGTGTCCCCCTTCAGTATCTCTCTGTCCCCTTCAGCCCCTCTGTGTCCCCCTTCAGCGTCTCTCAGTGCCCCCCTTCAGAATCTCTGTGTCTCCCTTCAGTGTCTCTTTGTCCCCTTCAGTGTCTCTCTGTCCCCTTCAGTGTCTCTCTGTCCCCTTCAGTGTATCTCTGCCCCCTTCAGAATTTCTGTGTCTCCCTTCAGTGCCTCTCTGTCCCCCTTCAGCCTGTCTGTGTCTCCCTTCAGTGCCTCTCTGTCCCCCTTCAGCCTGTCTGTGTCTCCCTTCAGTGCCTCTCTGTCCCCTTCAGCCTGTCTGTGTCTCCCTTCAGTGCCTCTCTGTCCCCTTCAGCCTGTCTGTGTCTCCCTTCAGTGCCTCTCTGTCCCCTTCAGCATGTCTGTGTCTCCCTTCAGTGCCTCTCTGTCCCCTTCAGCCTGTCTGTGTCTCACTTCAGTGCCTCTCTGTCCCCTTCAGCCTGTCTGTGTCTCCCTTCAGTGCCTCTCTGTCCCATTCAGCCTGTCTGTGTCTCCCTTCAGTGCCTCTCTGTCCCCTTCAGCATGTCTGTGTCTCCCTTCAGTGCCTCTCTGTCCCCTTCAGCCTGTCTGTGTCTCACTTCAGTGCCTCTCTGTCCCCCTTCAGCCTGTCTGTGTCTCCCTTCAGTGCCTCTCTGTCCCCTTCAGCCTGTCTGTGTCTCCCTTCAGTGCCTCTCTGTCCCCTTCAGCCTGTCTGTGTCTCCCTTCAGTGCCTCTCTGTCCCGTTCAGCCTGTCTGTGTCTCCCTTCAGTGCCTCTCTGTCCCCTTCAGCATGTCTGTGTCTCCCTTCAGTGCCTCTCTGTCCCCTTCAGCCTGTCTGTGTCTCACTTCAGTGCCTCTCTGTCCCCTTCAGCCTGTCTGTGTCTCCCTTCAGTGCCTCTCTGTCCCCTTCAGCCTGTCTGTGTCTCTCTTCAGTGCCTCTCTGTCCCCTTCAGCGTGTCTCTCAGTGCCCCCCTTCACTTCCTTTACTTACCTTCTTCCCTGACGTCTTCTTTGCTGCTGCTTCTCACTGAGGCTGCCGGACATGATGACGTCACGCCCGGCAGTCAGTGAGGAGGAGGATCCGGCGCTGGATGATGGGTACATTTTTTTTTTGTTGTTTTTTTCTTTTTTCTTTTTTTTTTCTAGGGCAATCGCGGCACCCCTGTGACAGCGCCGCGGCACCCCAGGGAGCCGCGGCGCACAGTTTGGGAACCGCCGCTCTATACTATTATTTTGTCACACATATGTCCTCCACCTGTGTATCTTTGAACTAGGTGCACTGCTGTACAAATATGAGGTGTCTGCAGCCTTGCACTGCAGACTGTCAGCTGAATACCTAATTTCTTTCTTAGAGGCCTGTGCCAAACTACTCGCCTTGTCACAACATGTAGATACATCCATTATGACCTGCACTCTCCATTAACATCATTGCAGAAATCGAAACATTGGGATAAAGACCCTGTTTTTTGTCTTTACCGGTTTTTGCCTGTAAATGGGGAATGTAGGTCATTGTGAATGTATCTTCATGTTTCCACCTTGTGGAATTGACAGAGAACACCATTTATTACTTTTATAAAAAGTAATGCATCTAGCAATTCACAAAAAAAACTCATTTAGACAGAAAAGAAGATGATTTCGGGTAACTATTTATTAGGAAAAAAACATTTGATTAAAAATTATGGGGCCACTAATAATATCATTTTGAATGCAGCAATAATAACATTTAACATTAATAAAGGTGAGAGTTGTGGTTCAATATTAACTTTTTATTTGTATGAAAGGGCAATAATAAGTATTTATTTATATTACAGGGAACATTCTTATTTTATTGTTTATATCAAGTGGGCACAACTATTTATTCTTCAACACAAGGGATGGTATGTGCCACACATGCTTGTACTCTATTTTCACAATTTTCCCCTGGTACCCAGCGGCCAGTAGTACCAAGGGGGCTCACTGCTACTCTGCATTGTGCTGGTCATCTCTAAGTGCGAGGGTCCAATCGTATGTTCATTTTCACAGACAAGATAACTTAGTCGTGGCTAGCTACGACTAAGCACACACAGCGAAACGCGCGTCAGCGTTTCGCTGGATGCCTCTATCAGCCTGATTTATTTGAGGGATTCATGATCAAGCCATATTGCTCCTAGTAGATCCAAAGATAGATGGAGCTTATGCTAGGCCGTTAGCAAGACACTATTAGACAATAGCACTGTATAACCTGGAGATATTAGACTTGCTAGGAGGATCCTGCAGTGTATCTTGAGAAACAATTCTCACATTATTCACTTACCAGACGTGGTTTTTGAAGCAATTATTATAGCTTGCCTAATACTTACCTGAGATACTAAGCATATTGGCTAAATCTACCTCTTTATTTTATTCATACCAGAACCTTAGGCGCATCCAGCGAATTTTAATAGCACACATTGTTTTAGGATACATTTAATAAAATTGTTTTATTTTATATTTCGCTGATTTAATCAGTCAATAAAAGTTAAGTTTCATTAGTTCTATTTTCTCCTGTATATAGATTAGAGAGCATTAGTGCACCTATTTTAGTCTTTCTTTTCCCTGCTAAAATATTATGCTTTATTGTATAGGTGGCACTCCGTTATTAATAATTATTAGGTACTACCTGTACTACAGCTATTAATGGGTCTATGCTCTCTATCACTTGTGCGACAGGTATAGGCTCTCTTTCCCCTTTTCTTTATCCCTTTAGTTAATCTGCCCCTTTAGTAAAATCGACAGTTTATAAATCACACCCATTAAGGTACCAAAAAATGTGGGGTTTTGCACAACCACACCCTAATGAGTCTACCCCTAAGATAGTCACAGACACCAGAGCAACTAATAGTCACCACTGGCAGTATAATTATTTTTAATAATGTTAAGTACCTATATGGTTGCCCTTTTCATTGTACAGTAGCTGTCAATTTTCTCTGTATCCTGCCAGATCTACAATTTCCCACTCCCAATATATAGGGCTATGATTCCTATTAAATTATTTAATATTTGCTAATTATTTTTAATACTAGCAAGGTCTCCTGGCGTTGCGGGGGTCCGATTTGCAATGTGTAGCAGTTTTTATATATTAACAAATTATTCAGTAAATAGACCAAAAATGCTATTTAGAAAATAAGAATTCTCGCTTTGTCGCATTGTTGTAATGTGGTGAGGTTCCTTCCAGCAGTCAAACAATTGTTCACAACCAAGAAAATAATGTTTTCAATATTTATCACTCTGCTGCTTTGTCCCGTTGTTGCTATGTGGCCTAACAGGTTACTTTTCAATACTAAAAAACTATGTAACATACAAACAAACTTATTATATATATATATATATATATATTATATATATATATATATATATATATATATATATATATATATATATATATATATATATATCTATGTAGAAATATATAGCTTATTATTATTTTAAAGTGGTTTACATTTGCAGCACTGTGTTGTACTGCTGTTTGCTGCAGGCTCAGAGCTCTCCAGGCCCTGGACCTTCTCCTACCCACATCCGTCAGAAAATAATGGCTGTAACTAAAAGTATATATGCACATTGCAGAGTTCAAAACTAAAGACATTCTAACACCATGGAAAAGTGATGCTTTGACTCACTTTTACATCTGAAGTGAATGGGAAATTCAGATTCAATCAGAATTCCAAATCAGATTAGTAAAAATCAAAATGTACATATTCATTGTACTTTGGAAACCAAATCATTTCTCTCTACCAATTTCTACCATTAGCTGGTGCAACAATTCTGCTCCCCATCAAAAGTTGCCACTGGTAAACCTATTTCTTTTAGGTGGACTACATGTTTCCACTATATTCTTGTGTTGTTGCAGCCCTGCTTTGTTTAGATGGTGTTTAAACCTGTTCTGAAGTACAGGCAGTTATGGCCTGCTCTGAGATATTGTATTGTGCTGCATATTCCATGACCTTGGGCCTGCCAGAGTACCTGCAAAGAAGTCTTTGTGTGAATATCGACTTCAGTACCAACTACAGATGACAGGTGACAGTGTGCTGTGACCACTGACAACGGCAACATGTGTAGATCCACAGCAATACAAGCTACATACAACAGGAAGCAGTGCACAATCAACACTGACAACTGTACATTCTTTTCACTTACTGCAATCAGCGCTTTGCTAAAGGTCAAGTCAATCAAGACTAAGAGACCACACCTCTATATATTTATAAGGCCCTCACTCCAAACAATCTTTGCACAATCAAAGTTGGAATTGTGATTTTCTGCTGGTGCTTCAAAAGTCCTATTTTGCTTGCCTGTGCATCGACTTAGGCTTCATCGCTCACAAATCTACATAGTCCATCACATGGACCTCGGTTTGGTCCCTCACAATTCTATCTTCTCCAACCAATCCTCTCAAGACTAAAAGGCTTGTCCAGTCATGGTCTGTCTCTGATATCTACCCCAAAAAGTGGTTCTCTCCTTGGAGCACTGTGACACTCTGGAGAAAGGGATCTGATTTATGTAGGAGGACTAGGGAGTCCTTGCAGTATGAGTTGGGTTGGGAAAACCAAGTTGATAAAATGAGCATTTGCTATCCTCCAAGCAATGCAAATATAAGTCAATCTGATAACTGAAGTGAAAATGTTCATAGTAGGGACAGACAATAAAGTTTTCCAATAAACTCTTAGAAAAATAAATTCAGTTCTAACATATATAAATTATTTCTAACACATTCATCAGCTTAACATATCTTATGGCTGTATATACAGTCCCAAAAATTAAACTTTGAGCTCATATTGAGCCCATATGTGGTCCATATGAAGATAGGTCTAGGCACTGTGGAAGTCAAATAATTGGAAGAAGTAAACCAAATTGATTAATATTGTTTTACAGTGTGATTACTATTAATACGCCACGTGTTATGATGCAATCACATGGATTCATAACACACACATTTACATTTGCACTTACACTTGTAAATAATACACATTTATTAAGGTTCCAATCCACATTTATTTATTAGTAAAATGCATTAGATTGCTTATTTATGCATAGATAATACTATTGCAAAGGTATTTATGGTTCAGGTCTTGTAAAAGGTAAAGAGTTTGGTCTCATATTAAAGCTTATTTCACCAGCATTAATATGGTTTGGACAGAGTAGCGATCGCATCTATAAGCAATATGAGATTAATACTCAAAAGTACTTTGTGTGTAGGTCAGTTTGAACTGGTTATTCAGAGGGAAGACACGTAGACAACAGTTGGGGGAAGCTGCCCCTCACCCTTTGAAAGGATTAAATGAACTGACCTATGGCCAGCAGACAACTAGAATATCATTAAACCTGGACCAATGAAGACCTCACTAAGTGTTATCTGTATGCATAGTGACATCATCAGTGTTTTGTTTTTATACTGAAACTGCATATAAGCAAGCTGCTCCCCCAACTAGATCTCTTAGACTGACTACAGACAACATGACCCTATCTTATCATGGGCCCGGGTGAAGCACTACTTAACATGTAATGTATTTGGTTTATGTTTATACTTTCCTGTTTGATTATAATATCTTTTATTGCTTGATTGTAACATCTTTTATGCATTATGACAGCTTGCTGTAAATCCTGCTATATTTTGCAATGAAATATCTTTGTGCTTTGGAACCACAACAATCGCATTGGACAATGTTTTATTGGTAAGTGATAAAATGACTTTAATATCACTCGGGCCTAGTGATAAAGTCTGTTCATGAACAAGCAACTTTAATATGGAATGGTCCATATTAAAAAGAAGAAAAATTTGGGGGGGTGTAGTAGGACAATAATGATGCAGAGAGATAATACAAATATCAGTGATAAAAATTATTCATGCACACATATTTTACTTTAAGTGTGATGAATTTACATATCTGTTCTCCACCTTCATTTTTCTCAGTTTTCCTATTTGCTTGAGATCACCCTTTAACTCAACAGGATTTGATGAGACTATCTGCTTACACTTTGAGCTAGTGCAATCTTGAGCTTCAGGGACTGCCAACATCTTGAGTTGTGATACTATGACAGTAACTGTAATTTATTCTCTTCTCAGTGCACAAAATGCCAGTGTTTATTAAATAAAAAGAGAAAATGCAAGCAAGCGACAGTACTTATCTGTGTCTATGGACCTGTTAAATCAGAGCAATCTTTTATGTATTCTTGAGTGACTGATGTTTCCTTTTGTGTCAAATATTTCTGCAGGTACCTGTTCACATAGATACTTTGAAATGTCCTTATAGCTCAGAACTTCTTCTTACAGAGCGATCTAGTTGCAGTTGATGTAACTCCAGAGACCTCACATAATGCTGGCAGTTTTCATTTCCTTTCAGTAAAAACTGTCACAGAAATCTAAGGTGATATCATCCATGTCATATCCATAATAATTTACTGAAGGTGGTGCATTGTTGCTTATAATACACATTTTCTAATGAACAATGTAGTGATTGAATCAGAAGTCATAAATTATAAACAATGGCATCAGAATTCATTGTTAAAGTAAATACTATTTACAGAAATTTATACACATATTAAAATCACGTGTGTATTTAAAGGCTAATATCAGCCACTGATAATTTCTGTAACACTATAAAGATACAATGCCATAGATCAAGTGTGTTCATAGAGGTGAGAAAAATCTAAGGTTATTGGTTATACCTTTTGGTGTTTGGAAAGGGGGTCAACGGTGTTGGATGGATGTTAAGCCACAAATACATTACACTTAACCAAGGTTTCTGGTTTATTGAACTTGTAACAAACAGTTGATGCAGGTACTCAGAGTTGTTATGGCTGTAGTAGTAACAGGTTTCTGCAGGTTGTATATGGCTAGCAGGTTATTTTAGATACATATGCAGGCAGATTATATACTACACTGTATCACTCAGTCTCTGTATGTCTGTGCAGAGATTATTTCACTGTTGAGGTCAGACTCTCCTATTATTGTAGGGTCACTCCGGGTCACTCTTTATGGGGCTTTGAGGTATTTTTACTACATACGGACACGCAGCTGGCAAATGCTGCGTCTGTCTCTTTCACAGTAATATCAGAAGTGTGAGCTTACGGTTTTGGGCTTCTGCGTATGTGCAATAGCGCATCACGGACGTAAGGTCTTGCACCCACTTCCTTTCCACTAGACCACCGTACCAGGGAAATGACAGACAAACAGGAGATGGAGCTAAGCGCTCCGTTCTAACAAAGGATACTTCTAATATCAGTAATATTGTACAGCTGATGGCGTGTTTTTATAATACACAATGACATCAGTACTCTGATAATAAGCAATGATATTAGGACTCTTAGTTATTAGAAATATTTATAGGAGTTTATGTATAACTTCCATTATTGACAAAAGAAAGGTACAGTCTTTCTTTCACATAGTGTATTTCTTCATTTCAGGTGCCAATCTCCACTGTATTGTGCAGTCACTAATTCTATGTGCACAGTGCTAAATGCAGGTTTTCTGGAGGGTGGTTTCCACATGCTTGGTTTTGGAACAAAGCAATACCAGAACAAAGACAAACTTGCTGCAATATTCTAGCAAAAGACGCTTTTTTTAAGCTAAATTGTTTGGCTGTAAATAAGAAGTTTGGTTGAGTGACAGAGTGTAAGACGTAATCTAATAACTAGTGCAGAAGCAGTTTCCACTTGCCGTCTTTTCACCAGTTTTTCTGTAAATTTGACCTTGCTCAGGTAATTTTTCGTAAACCGTGGTTACTCTAACTTATATTAATATTTAAGTTTAAATTTCATTTAAAAAAAAAAAACATGTTCACTGCTGGGCTTCTGAGACTTTTGGTATATAGGGCAGGGGTATATGGGCAGGGGAGAGTTTCCCAAATGTACAGCATGATAATGATATAAATAGAAGTGGTACTGTGCAGCATCCAAATGTGCAGCCTGAAAATTACTAAGAGAAGTGGTACTGTGTAGTGTCCACATGAACAGCATGAACATTACAAACAGATTTAGTACTGTTCAGTGCCCATATGTACAGCATGGGAATGACATAAAGAGAAGTGGCACTGTGCAGTGTTCAAATGTACAGCATGAAAATGACAAACCATCAACTTTTACTGTTCGTCCTACACCACAAATATATCTCTATATGATTTTCATTAATCATAGGGATACTATATATATTTATCATTACTAGTAGAGCTGACCCAAGTCAACCCAGCTAGACATCCTGTCTAGGTATGTTGCAGTTACAAATAAAATAAGCTTGTTGAAGAGTTCAAAAGTAGACATGAAATATATACAGTCTTGGATATAATGCTATTATGATGAATAAGGCACAAGGTTACATGGTAATCATGCAGTAATATGACAATTTGAGGCAATATTTCTGGTGCAAGGTAACACAGTCTCATGCAATGCCAGGTAGTAATGTCTATTTTAGCATGGCTGGTGCAAATGTTCTCAGAGTCCAATAATAGCTGTGAAGTCTTACTGGAGAGAAAAAAATAATTACCACAGTTTGTGTTGCAGGATCCTGAGCTGATGAAGACCAGATGACAGGTGGCAACTGAAGCAATGCCAGAAAGAAACAAGCTGAATGAAGTAACCAGGTTACACATGTCCAAAATGAGCAAAACTGTAATGTGCAGTCCAGAAATCTAGATACAATAAACTGTACAACGAGGAACCGTTGCAGGGAAAGGAACAGACAGGTCAGGATGCAGGAGTCAAGAGCAAACTTATCAAACACTATCAATGGCAATGCGTGCACGGCAATCGAGGGTTTTTATAGTGAAGTGTTCCAATCAGCTCACAGGGGAAAGCACATCTGCATTTCACTTTAGAACTAATTCAAAGCAGCAAACAGCTCTTCAAAGGGAGACACATCTCTGTAGTTGAAGTGCATAGCAGAACTGTGTACTCAGCAGGATGCAAGGCAGATTTAAGTCCCAACACTGTTATACTACATCCCTGCAAACACATCATGTTAAGAGGCTCAATATGAAAATATGCTGTTTGACAAGAATGTTGTTCTGAAATATTCTATGCTTTATATAGGAATCTTGTCTCCTACCAGCTCCAAACTGTGTTTGGATTGCCACCCTGTGTCTATTCCCGAACATCCTGCATAGACAGGAGCTGCTTGTGAGTCTGTCCACATGGTGTGGCTACAGGAAGAAGGTGACTGGGGTCTAGACATTACCATCTCAATAGAGATTGTAAGGCTCAATGGTTAGGACAAGCAAATTACAAGAAGCTTATCTACAACCTGGCCGGGAATTACCACTACCGAAACAAACCTACAGCTTGGCCTGAGAGAAACTACAACATTTCCAGGACTTAAACAGTTTCATTCCAAGTATAGGAACTACAATTTGGCCAGAGAACGGCTACAGCTTGGTTTCGCTAAGGTATTATCATCGAACTCTATAGCGGTTAAGGGATAATTGACTTTTGGCTGCTGTGGGAGTTCTTTTGAAGCCTGGTGATACCTTGGTAGTTGTTTTTACTGTTTATTTGTCTTGTTTGCTATTGTTTGTAGTTGTGTTTTACCTTCTGTAATAAAGATACCTTTGTATGTTTGCTCTCTCTTTGTCTGTGTGATCCAGAAGACCCTAAGGTGCCGGGATTACCTAGTGAGCAACGACTGTAACATCCTGGAATGTTGACACCACCATTTCTCTCCCACTGTTCCGCTTCTTCAGTATTAAGGAGGTGTAGTGTCAGGTGTGTGATACTTTGCATGTGTGCACTCTCTTTGCGGGCACGTGCACTTCAAATTTTCTTAATTTTCGCTATGCCAAAAACAGGCGTCCACCCAATTCAGCATCAGGCCCATAATGTTAAATGAGAGCAGAATGTCTGTGCACATGTGAAGATATGTTTGCTTTAAAGCTTTCATTGTAATTTTGTATATACTTGTTAGTTAAATCATGATAAATACATTAAAGCTATGTGTTGTAGATATAAATTGAATATCAGTTTTTTATTGTTTTAATCTCACTTTAATCATAAAATACTGTCATTTGTTTCATAAATTAAAACACTCATGTTACACGGTTATAGACATTGACTTGTGGATAGAATATCAGCTGTCGCCAGTGGTCGAAGTGGAAATTTAGAAGTGGCGGTATGAAAAATGTAATGGGAATATAAGTTCATGGAATTTGATAGTTTTACTATGAAGGCAATAGGAGAAATGGCGGTATGGCATACCACCTTATACATCCCCACTTCAACCACTGGCTGTCAAAGTACAAATGAGCATTCAATCACAGAACTGTGCCTGTGGTTATATTAAAACATACAATTAATTCTATAAAATAAATTATATACATATAATAAATATATATATATATATATATATATATATATATATATATATATATGTGTAAGATATAATTTAAAAAATCAGATAATATAAAATTGAATATATCACGATTCAATAAACATAATCTAAATGCTGACAGCAAATACAAGTCCTGTATTCCATTTGAGATCAATACTAATCTTTTTTTACTGGGTTGACAATTAAATGGAGATGAGCAAGTCGGATTCGGAGAAATCTGCAGAACTGAATTTTGTGGTACTGAGGCGAACCTTGTCATTCAGATCTGAAAAAGAGGCAAAGCATCATTTCAGGGAAAATGTGGGATCTCGCATATTTTGGATCAAGATCTTCTATATATATATAACCCTCCCTCCGGTTCTCCAGTTGCAGTTGTATGTCTTGATACTGTGGGGATATCCATTGCTGGAAAAGTATTTCTTGATTTTAAAATCCAAGTGTTTGACTGTGAAGGCAATTGTGTGAAGGGCAGCATCACTTCTGTACTAGAAAGCCGAAAAAAGACAGGGTGCTGAGTTTGACTGTGAGCAGCACACAGCACACCCCCTAAAACACAAAGTATTTCTTGATTTTAAAAACCAACAGCTTGAAATTCTTTGAATGTCAAGACTATTATGTGAGGGGCAGTAACACATCTGTCTTTACTAGTAAGTGGCCAAAAGATAGGCTGTTGTTTTTGACTGCAAGTAGCACTCCCCAAAAAAATCAAAGTATTTTTTCATTTTAAATTCCAAATTTTGAATCTGAAGGCTATAGAGTAAGGGGTAGTATCATATAAGTACTTGCAAGCATTTCTTTTTTAATGAGCCAGTTGTATTAATTTGAATGATATTAGGGAGCAGTGTCTGAATTTCAAGGTAATAATCTCTTCTTGCTCTATCTAATTGGACATTCACCTGGAGTGGTGGCAGGTACAAGTAGGTCCAATTTCAAGTCTCTTTACTCCTGTTGTCAATCATGGATCAGTCTACAGATCAGGAGCTTCCCACTACTAGTACTGGCAGTAGCAGTACCTTTTCAACCTCTACTAGTAAAAATGGTAATGTGGGAAGAAAGTGTAAGTAAGAGCGCTCCAAATACAAACAATGTTTGTCAATCTCAATGAAAACATCAGCTTTTGATGTAAGGGAAAAGTTGATAAATTTAATGATTTTTCTAAGAAAGGAAAACAGCTAACATTGCATGCACCACCTGCGGTGGAAAGGAAAGGCTGGTACCATGGCCACTTATTGCTAGTAGTGATCCTGTCCTGCTCTTATATGTACTAGAGTGCCCATTGCAAAAGCAAGTGCCCAACATGGTCATCCATCTTATGTAACTTCCTAGGCACCACATTCTCACTCTGAGTGTAGGTCTGTTACCTCCAAAACAGCCACATGGTGCATGAAAAGAAAACTGAGGCTGAAGAATAGATTGGGCATTTGCGGAATTATAAGGATAGTCTAAGGGTATCCATGAGTGCTATGTGTGAATCTCCCATTTTCATTTTCTGACACTGTAATTATAGAGCAGCCTCCTTCCAAAATGTATCCACCATTTGGACATAGAAATTGAGGATGATACTTTAGAAAATGTCTATTGATGCCTCTGATATTTGTCTACTGAGTTTTAATTACTGCCACTTAAAATTGTGTTACCCATGCTGTTTAACGTTGAAAATATTGTGTAAAACATCTTACTCTCATCATTTAACTTGTTTGCAGGTCACCTAGGTCTATCTCCTTTTCTAAAATAACTTTTGATGCTGCTACTATCCATCTAATGAGCTTTTTTTTTTTTCTTTACTAATGCTGCTTTCTCTGTCTACAATGTGTCTCACATGCTGTGTAATGTTGTGGCGATTAAAAATAAGACCATTGTCTCTCTCTCACCATTTCACCTGTGGGTGAGGCCAACCTTGGTCTATCTTCTTTTCTGCCTGTATGTTTTAAAGGTGTCCTTTATTTTATTAAACTACCATCAAAGTTTCATAGGTATTATATAGTTTATTAAACTGCCATGTATTTGCGCTGCTGCTATCTCACTACTTTTAGCCAGCCAGCTTGTTGCCGCCTTTAGCCAATATTGGTGAAAATATTGACAGTTGGGAGGTCCTTAGAAAACTGTTCCTACATTAGTGTTAATGATATAAACACTAATGTAGGATCAAAGGGAGAACAGAATTAGATTATTTTACCTGCTTTTCACATTTTTTATGTAATCCAGATCCCACCCCAAAATCAAAACATATGATGTCTTTTGGCCAAAAATAAAACCAAAACACTAAGATGGTTTTTTATAACCAAAACCAAAACAAGGAAGTCTGCACACATATCTAAAAAATTTATTCAGAGATATATTGTTCGTCTCTACTTTTCAGAAGGAAAACCATCAATAGATGTTTATTATGTTGTGCAAATTAAATTTTGCAATTTCTCTATCTGGTTTACAGCACTGCCTTTCAGCAAAATATTCAAATACTTTTCCAGAAAACTTTATCTTCATTTAGGTGAGCGTGACAGGAGTGCAGCATGGAGGAAAGAGCAAAGCATCGAGCGAAATGTCAGTAACAGGATGCTACTGTGAATGGGAGCAGGACACAGATCCTAAGGATAAATATTGGTCATGTGTAAGGAGAGCATATTTAGATGGTTACTTTTTAATGTCACTGACAATGAGAAGTGAGAATACTTTTGCTTTGTATTTTGCTGTTCTGATGGTGCAAATGAATAATTTCACTATCTCAGTTGCAGTAAACTCTGCTACAGAACCTCTTAGCTTTTTCCCACTCCCACTGTACAGTCAAATTACCAGCTCTTCCTGTTTGTGAATTAGAAATGTATCTCTGTCAATGTGCTTGCAATCTACAGCGATAATGCCAGGTTGAAGTTATATATGCAGTAGATACAACTCCCCGGGGCAGCCACCTTTTACAGGTGCTGTCATAGCTAGATTAGATATAGCAAATTAAAAAAATAAATTCACTTATATAGTGGAAAAAATATTAGATTTCTCCAGATCAGGGTAAGAATGATAATAGAAGGCTTGAAAATTACCAAATTGTAACCACGGTGATCCAAAACTAAGATAGCAAGGGCCATAGCTGGGTTGAGTTTGTATGTTCTTCCCATATTTATGTGGGTTTCCTCTAGGCGCTCCCATTTCCTCTCACACCCAAAAAGTACATACTGGTTGGTTAATTAATTGGCTGCTGACTAAAATGGAACCTAGTGTGTGTGTGTATACTTTTGTGGTTGAGAATTTAGACTCCAATGGCCTAGGGACTGATGTGACTGATTAAACTACATACCGATCAGCCACAACATTAAAACCACCTACCTAATATTGTGCAAATCTGCCCCATGTATATGGGCCCTTACACAGGTAAAGTCACGTGTATAGAGGACAGAGTAAAGGACAGCTCTTCTCACAGCATGCTAAAAACAGAACCAGTATATTAAGCAGTAGCAGCTTTGCCAGTGACTAATGCTTATAGGGGAACATGGAAAAGTTTCATGTACTGAAAGCAGTGCTTCAAAAGGGGTAAGAAGTTGGGATCATTTGTAGTGTAAGGGTGAGTAGTTTTTTATGGGGATTTTTTGTGAGGTGTAACATTTAGACTATGGTGGATCAGACCAGAAGGAAAGATATATACTTTTATTATTTCATTGGCTTGTGTGTGTGCCCATTTATCAATCTCTTGTAAAGTTGATTAATAATAAAATGTAAATTATAATTTACATTCTAAGTTGGCATGGTCTGCCAGGTACTGTTAGTTCCTGTCTTTGTTATGGCATTTGATCTGCTTTCCTTAATATTGAATGCCAGTCATTCTTAGATCCCATGTTTTCTCCCCTACAGTAAATGTGCAATGAATTTTTTTATATGAGTTTCCACCTGTTTGCAAGTTGTTTCAGGTATTTTCTATATTTACAACACTATTAAAAATAATGAAAATGATTTTCAACTGCTTGAGTTCTCGGATATATAAAAAAGATTGACTATAAAACATTTCCCACATTCAGAACATAGATATTTTGTGTCACCTGCATAAGCTATAAAATGTGTAAAATCTAAGTTATCAGGAGAACATTCCTCATTATTAGATCAGGTTAAATATTTGTATTGTGAAGTATTGGATGTAGATTTTGGATAATGGATTTTTCTCCTGGAGAATCTCATGTGATGTCAATATCTTGTATTTTACAATGTGGATTAAAATTAGTATAGAATAAACAAAATAAATATATGGAAATATGAATTTATCCCCATAGCAAGTTTAATTTTTGGATAAAGATTATACTGAAAGGCCCCAAAATTAACATTTGATTAGTAAATTCAAGATGCTTTAAGTTCATCCATATACAGTACATATAGCACATAGGGTTACTTTTCTGCAGCGGCAGTAACTTGGAAATTTGTTGGCAGAAAGACAGTAGGGGTGCAGACCCCAAATCAATTTGTCAGGATGAATAAGGAAATGAGATAGGCTTAGAGAATATTTGACACATTTATGTCCAGGTGTAATGTGAGGTCAATATGGCAAGCAGAGGTGAACAATAAGGGGAAACTGTGCCTATTGGCGAATGCCACAGGAGCAGTGGGTTTGGGTGCATACTTTCAAGGCAAATTATGTAAAGGTAAATTACCAGATAAATGGAGAAAGGAAAGAGTAATAAGTAATATGGCACATCTTGAACTGTTTACAATAGTTTTGGCAGTGGAACTACAGGGTAAAAGCTTCAAAGATGGGAAAGTATACTTTATTGGATTCCACTTATTTTAGATATTAGGCCCCAATTGGTGTTTGTCATGAATAGCCCCCTCTGGCTATTCCCTGATTTAATATCTTATCCTATATTCACAGTCAAACAATATATCACCTCTAATTTGTCAGGAGACCTCTCCTGACCCCCTTTATCTGTCACAAACTGCACTTGTGACTTGGAAACTTACTGTAAGGGAACACACAGGATGTCAACCTAAACCTCACTCTCACCTATATCTTTCAGGCTACAGATTTAGCTGGTCCCTTTCCCAACACAGACGCATGCTTCACACCTCTCAGCAACTGCCACCATTTACGTATAAGGTTCGTAGCAAACCTATGACTTAATTATCCAATTGTGCACACTCTGTGTTCTGGTAGCCAAACAGTTAACACTTCACACACTGGTTTCTAAAGAGTTAACCCAGCCATGCAATCTTTCTCTTCTAAACAGGCAATGAATTTGCTTAGAGCAATGACATAAACTATTAAATTTTTAGATTTAATATACAAAAAGTACAATGGTTACTAAAAACAACTAAGATGACATGACATACATAACAAGCAAAACAGTTTAAAATAAAGAGATTAAATTCAGATTATAATTTACAGATAAATGGTATATTCTGAGTCAAGGGAAATTGTCTCGAAGATGGACAGATTATCAATAAAGATTGATTTCCCAAAAGAGTGACAATTTCTTGTAACTGGTCTCAGCTTTTTAAAGACACCGCTTTTTAAAGCCACCTTTATACCTTACCCCACCTCCAGGGGGTTGTGGTCTGTGACACTTTTTACAATCACCATTATGCCTGTTGGTGCCTTGTGGGTCAATGTTGGGCGTGATGTCAAGCCCAACATTCACTGCAAGCACAGCACAGAGGAGAGTGAGAACAGAGAGACTCCTCAGCGCGGAAAAAAGAAGAGAAAGGGATCGGACTTAAGGTAAGTTAAGGGGGCCCCTATATATATATATATATATATATATATATATATATATATATATATTTATATTTAGGGGCCCTGGTGCACTGCATTGCCCAGGGGCCCATAATGTAGTTAAGGAGGCCCTGGGATTCAAGATGAATTGTAGAGAGTAGTTAGTGTGTGGCAGACTTCACTGTTTAGAAGTATAAATTCTGATTATTGTGGAGGGTCTTGTTTAAGTGGGTTACCTATTCTTGCAAAGTGAACCTGGTAGTATGGAAAAACATTCCTTCAAACAGCACTGTACTAAACAGCACTGTACCAATTAATTGATGGTTATGGAGGAGGTTCATCCAAGGGTAAAGTCGTAGGGATTATTATAGTGGTGTGATTGATCTCTCAAGCATAAACCTGGTGGTGGTTAATTACAAACCAAGCCTCCACACAGTGGGGGCAGATATCCATGTTAAGTGAGGACTGGAGAGTTACAGAGGTTTAATAAAGAAAGGCTACCACCCTTAATCATTCATTAGCATCCAATACTATCTTGTATTAGTAGTAGAAAATGTATATTTTATTAAACTGCCACCTGACTATCTATATGGGACAGTTTAGCCAGTCTGTTTAATTTATGTCCAATAACATCTAATTGTAGAAAGACATAACACTGCCTTGAGCCTAGAGACTTAGGGCCTTATATAAAGTTGGGCACATGCGTCTCAGAATAGTAAGCAAAATGCTTACATTTTGGTGAGATTTGCTTAATGTGTATCCTACATTAAAAGTGTAGGATATCCTTTAAGTGTGTCATACACAATAACCCATAAGATCGTTAAATAAATAATTTTAAAAACATGCCCCCCCCTAAAAAAAAAACCTAACCAGCACTAGTACTGCCAGGTTGTTACTGCCAAAATCTGGGGGACACAAAGTGTGGGGTTATGCATAGTCTATAGTCTATGCAAGTCAGGGCTTATCGCACTATAGCAGGAAAATGTGCAGAGTGGAATCCCCCTGCCATAGTGCTATACCAGCCCTTGGCTGGCCAACACAGGGCTTTATTCCATGGGGGGATCGGGCCAGCAAACAAAATGTGCCCCTCCCCCTAGGTTTAACCAGCCCCATGCTAGGTGGTGGGTGTGGGTTATTTGGTAAAACATTTTATTAAATTAACCAATGTAAAAAATACACAATCTGTTTTAAAAATAGATTTGGGAGGGGGAGACACCCCCAAACTACCCCCCTCCTACTGTAAATAGCACTTTAGCCTGTTTGGCAGTCACTTGGCCAATGTCCCCCAATGCCGTTGATACCCCAGTAGTTACACCTATTGTTTCATTCATTGCTACTACCAGTAGATAGAAAGAGAATGTGCATCAAACCAGAGACATCAATCTCCTGTAGGCTTGTAATTGTCCTTGTCATCACTGTAATGTTTTAGGATTACAGGTCCAGCACTTCTTTTGTGCTCTGCCATGCAGTCAGGAGGGCAATAACTTCTACATTTGGTCACCTTTTTCAAATACACAACCACAAGGACATTGTCTTACATTTTTGGGTATAGAAGCCAACTTTTAAGCTGTGTTGCTGCCAAATGATATTATGACATGATAAGAAGTATCACTATCACAACATCAGGATGTGTGTGAAGGAACCATCTTCAGCCCCTGTACAGAGTACCAAGAAAATATAAATTTATGGTCCAGGGTACTAATTTCTTAAAAGATAATATTAAGAGATTAGGTTATTTTATAGAGAGCTAGGCGAGAGGATGATAATATGGCACAAAAAATAATTTATTTATTTGTCTTAAAGAATTAAAACTGATACTAGCTTATTTCAATGTAATTCCACAACCCGAAAATAACTGCTTCCTGGCACATCTTTGGGTTTCTGCAGCTGGTTGAATAATAGCTTTGGTTCAGAGAGCAGAACGCATTAGATGGGTCTAAAAGAAATGAGCGCTTCCTCCATACGGTGTGCAGATTCTTCCATACTGTGTATAATTACCATTACCTGAGGCAAAGTACCTGATAATTACAATACACAGCAGAATGCATGGATCCTGTATTTTAAAGAAAGACAAATTAACAAAAAATGAATTAAAAAATGTTTCTGTCTGCTTTAACATTGAATAAATGTTTAATTGTAACATTTAGATCTATGCATTCTATGCAATGTTTAAAGCCAAGACCATACTGGGCTGGTAACATATTTTACTAGTTAGACACTTTGCATGCACTAGAGGGGTTACAGGAATGACATTGTTAGAAGCATTTGTGACCCCTGGAAACATATGGTCGTATCCTAATGTCTTGGACATAGAAAAGCAATGATTTATGTGATCACAAATTCTGGCTATTTTGTCTAAACTAGAATTTATTTGAAAATGGAATTAAATATTTGATATGGTTTAGTGAAAAATAGATGTGAATATTGAATGTTGAAAATTGCAGGAGAAATGCTTTTTGTGATGTTATGTGCCTCTATTTTGCACTTGGTTTCACATGAAGTGCATGGATTTGTGGACAAAAATGGTGACAATTGTGATGTGCAAACATTTGCACTGTCTGCTGGAAGGAATTGGATGAATTTGGGACATTGCTTGAAAACTTACTGGTTAGGCACATTCTTAGACACCTGGATACCTGGGACCCCCTCCCAACATAAGTGCATCAGAAGTCACTAGAATGTTCACAGCTTTATTTCCAAGACAGGCACACAGCAATAACATTCAGGAAATGCAAATTACACCTTAGAACTTCCTTTAATGCAACTCAGATGTTTCTGGTGCTTCTGATCTTTCTGATATATCAGTCCAAAGGTTTTATACACTTGTTACAATAAACCTTCTTATGCAAAAAATGCAAACTTCAACAGAAATACTATATTTGGTAATGTTCATGTTGTATACACAACATCAAAGTATCCTGTACCTTACAGAAAGTGTGGTTTTCTTGCTTTGGAGCATTCACTCATGGACCATTTGTTCTGTGGTTAGTCATTACTGCAAAAATAATCTGTTCCTTGAGACATTTTAGAGAGACAGTTCCGTTTTTTTTCCGTAAGAAACTTCCTGTTTCAAAATACTTGATTTTAGGGTCTTGGAAACTTTAACTTGAATTTGGTATCTACTGGTCCCTCTTCATTGGCTTCTTTTATACATCGGAGAAAATTCTGAAAAGGGAGAGAGTAACTCAGAAATATAAGGTAAAAAAATAAATGTATAAGGGGGAAAAAGGGGAAAAAAGAAAAATCACCCCAGAAGGAAAATATCTAAAAGCACCCGAGCCAATATCTACAGCAATAGAAGTTGATAACTCTACGATATTTAATGTTTTTTCCAAAATCTTGTCTAAAGAAGAACTATCGGTACTGGGAAAAGGTTTAAAATATTCCCCTTCCAATACTCTTAATCATTTTGACACATATATTGATGTTTAAACATTTATTAGAAAGGTCACAGCTAAAAAAAATTCACTTAAAAGATGGAGAAGATATAGATCAAGATTTTAATAAAGAAGAGAAAATTAACAAATTTAGAAAAAAAGTCTAATTTCTTACCTAGTCATATCAAAGGAGGTTATATTGAAACCTTTGGTAAGATGGTTTTAGATGAAATTGAGGAAATAAATAATAAATCTATACATAATAAATGTTATAATTTATATCTAAAAGAAAGAATAGCTCTAAAAAATCTGCAAGATAGGAACAAACATAATAATCAAACCTGCAGATGAAGGCAGGAGTGTGGTAATAATGGATCTAGAGAAATATGAAGAAGAAATTATAGAAGAGTTAAATGATAAAGACACCTATAAAAAATTGAGAAATTATCCAACTGAGAAAATTTCTAAAAAAATTGGAGGTTTTTATCAAAAAATATGTAGATAGAGAAATTTTAGAAAAGAAAATAGCAGACTTCACGATTGTCACAGACTCCATGGTTCCTGTATTTTACACAATATCAAAATAACATAAAGACCCTCTACACCCCCTGGGGAGACCTATTGTAGCAGGAACAGGCTCCATCACTATGAGTTTCTCAGAAGTAATTAGTATCTATCTTCAACCCCTTGTGCAACAAACCCTTATAAGTCTTATTTATGGGATACCAGTGACTTTTTGAGTAAAATGTCTAACATTATTTGGAAACCCAATTGTATTTTAGTCACAGCAGATATACGATCATTGTATAATATAATAAAACACGATCTAGGCTTAAAAGCTATAAAACATTTTTTAGATACTACCTCTCACTCAGAGGGATTCAAGGAATTTAACTTGGAGGCAATAATGTTTATCCTTAATAAAAATCACTTTAGATTCAAAGAGAATTATTATGTTCACCCCAAGTTATGCCAAACTCTTCATGGGAAGTGTCATGGGTTTGTGACAGGCAGCAGTTTGGTGGGAGTCTGGTGTCCTGGTGCCGGTACATAGATGATATTTCTTCATATGGTTAGGTACAGGATCGGATTTGGTCAAATTTTGTGACCATTTGAATATTAATAAGTCCCATATTGAATTGGTGTCTGACCATAGTAATTATTAAGGAAATTTCATTGACATAATGTTAGGAACCGCGGCGGCCATGGGCCGGGCAACGGAAGTAATTGTTATCGTGCCCCGGCATCAGAGCAGTTGGGTGCGCGCGCTACAGCCTGCGGTCTGATTAAGCAGCTAATTAATTTATTAACTGGTGTCTGGGGAGAATTCAGGGCAAAGCCCTAATTAGGTACCATTAGTATTTAAGGCAGCGAGGGCTTAGCCTCCCTGCTGGTTATAGCATAGATTTTGTCTGCTGCTGTCCTGCCCCTGTGCTGTTTCTGTTTGTCCCAGTTCCTGTGGATACTCTGCCTGTTTTTCTATTGGACCTACTGTTGTGACCCTCTGCCTGTACTTTGGTCCTTGCCTGTTGCCCATGACACTGACCCTTTGTCCTGAATCTTGGACTCCGCTGTTTGCCTGAGACCCTGACCTTTTGGCGTGTTATTGGACCATTCTACTTGCTTGTGATCCCCTGACCTCAGCTTTCGTCTGACCATCCGCTTCAATCTACTCAGCCTCCTCTGGACTGTCACTGTGGTGTTGTTAACGAACTTGCACTATGCTAGGAGTTAAGTCCTGGGGACATCCGAGTACCTGTGAGAACGTAAAGCTCTATGGGAAAGGCGCTGCTATAGGTGAAGACCTCTGTCATCTGTTCTGCAAGTTCGTTATCAGACCGGTAGCCTAACACATAACAATACACATATAAAATAATATTTTACAAATGAAAACATTAGTAATACATAACATAGTAGTAGAGGTAGCTGTGGGAGCCAAGGAGGTTAAGGTGGTGACGTTTAAGAACTGAGAGACAGCTAGTGAAACCTGAAGCCAATCCAAGCAGGAGACCACTCCTTGGACACATTGTAGCAGCTGGTCCTGGTTGGATTCTTGCTGTTCCACACGGAGAGCCAGGTGGAGTAATAGCTCATGAGCTGAGGGTTTACCCTTACCTTCAGTGTTTATGGCCAGAGTGTACTGTCATGGGTTAGCTTGAACTAAAGTATACTTGCTGGTATTGACGCTGCTAAGCTAGGGAAGCACAAACTCTAACACGCCTCTGTTCTTTGCCAGGGCCCACCTCAAGGGGGTTTGGAGTTTGCTGCAGGAGATGCGCAGGTCGCGGCCCTCCAAGGTAGCCATCAGTGAAGTAGCGGGTGAAAAGGCATAGTCGTGCAATCCGAGGACAGGCTGTGCGGGTAAGCGAAGTACCAAAGGATCAGACAAAAGCATAGTCAGGTAGTCAGGGGTCAAACTCGAGATCTAAATAAGCCAAAGGAGTTTCCAGGAGCAGGGTTAGGTAAAGCCGGGTCAAGAGCCAGGTGGTCAGACAGAAGGCAGGTACCCAGACAGGAGTGCTTGAACATAATGGGACCTTGATACTCTGGTGCCAGAGCCTCTGTTATTTAGTATGTGGGGGCTGATTGGTGGCAGTGGAATCGGTGGTCAAGAAACAGCTGACCACCGGCGGGGGCAGGTGATAGCGTACCATTGACTAGCAACAGACACGCGAGTGTTCTGCACATGCATCCGCCAAACGCCCGGTCCTATGGCTAAAACAACAATCCCTTGATATCAGTGAAACCCAGAAACAACTAGTCTCTGGGGCCACACTGTTAACAACTACCTATAATATCAGAATGTTCTGTAACATTATCATGGTATGTGGATTCTGTAAACTATCAACTGAAACTTATCAATGTCCATTTTCAAAACAACTATTACTATTGCCTGACAAAACAAACTAAACATAGTTCAAGATCTTAAACACTCACTGTGTTTTTAATCAATATATCATCCATTTATAAAATAATTTATCTCTGTTTCACAAGGGTTCTGGAAACTTTGCCAGTGTCCCTTATTAAGTGAATATCTCACAGTGATGTCACTAATTTATGCCAAAATTTCTGTAAAAAAACTGAGAGCTGGAGTCAGTCCACAGGACTAAATTCAAAAAGTCTACTATAACGCCCATAGGTCCTAATATTTTCCTACTAATGATTGTTATGCCTAAATCATTGTTTATTCAAATTAAAACTACAAAAAATTAATATAAAATTTGACATTTTTCCTTTAGCGCCCCTCTAGACCCCGGATTCTTTATAATCCCCATGATTTCCTGCAAGTGTTTACTATCTTAACTAATGTTGCAAATTTATAAAATATGTCTTTTAGCTCACTAATCATAGTCTCATCTGTATGTATAGTAGCAACAGAAATACCAACTGCATATTGTAATAAGCATTGTCAAAGCAACTATAATCTTTGTATAGATATAAAAGAAAAAGTTTTTTTGTTTGTTTTGCGATATCTTCCACAGCTCTCAAGGTAAAACTACCAAATCTTACATTGTTATTTAGTATAAAAAGTAACCTATTAGACCACATAGTGACACTGCGACAGTGCGACAAAGCAACAGAACGACAAATATTGAAAACATTATTTATTGGTGGTAAAAAATTGTTTGACTGCTGGAAAGTAACCTTGACACAACGTGACATAATGACAAGGCGACAAAGCAACAAATCTTATTTTCTAAACAGCATTTACCAAATAATTTGTTAATAAATAAAAACACAAATCAGACCACGTAATGCCATAGTGCCAACTAAAATATCAGTATAAAGATCTGTCATTTAATTTTTTTTTGTGCAATAAAAACAAAACAAAAACATTGGAGGTATTTTACCCTCTTGTTACACCCAGAGACTTTACCACTGGTGAGGCATTGTTAATACCTATGAGAATTGTATTCTTAGCATTTGGGGGTTCATGCTGAGACAGATTGTGTTTATTAAATATGGCTGAACCAGTATCTAAAAATATATTTTTCCCTTTTGTACTCTCAACTTTCCCTCTCACCTTTGGACAATTAACCTTAACCTGTGAAAAAAATAAACAAATATATAGAGTCAAGGATACACCTCATCAAGCATCTTAATTTTCTTTAATTTAATCTACCTTTAATTATTTCCCTATTGTTCTTCAATATTTTCAAAATATTTACCACTAATCTCTCTAATGAAGGTATTAGCTCTGTAAAGGTGGCACTTGTCCCCGTGTAGCCTACAGGCTAATACCTGCATTCCATGGAGAGGAGATATGCCCGTGGATATAACACATGCTGATTGTACTCCGGAGCTCTGGTAGGCGGACTTGCATCTATCTATATACGCTGTTTGTGGATTGGACTTTGTCCTTTTTAATTATCTGTACTTTGCATTGCAATATTGGTAGCTGTTTGTATTAAAGGATAAAACACTATATATCCTTTTTATCTTCCCTGTTTTGTTGAAATCTCTCCATCTTGAAAATTGTATGAGAGAAAATCCACAGGAGAAATATCTATGTGATACAAACAAACCAGTTATGATGATATGTGGCGAATTACACCATTAATCGTGTAAGTGAATATTATGGTGTGAATCAGGGCCGGATTAACCCGAGGTCTAACTGGGCTACAGCCCAGGGGCCTCGGGCACCCGTGGGGCCCTTTCTTGAAAGTAATTTTTTTTTTTTTAAATGGACAGCTGTAGCGAGCCGCCGGCCGCGCTACAGCCTGTACCGCGGTCGGCGACTCCTACTGAATGAAGCAGGTGACGTCACTCACCTGAAATGACAGGCTGCAGCCAGGCAATGGTCCGTCCGCGGTGCTCATTAATCTCCTTAGTAAGGAGATCTCGTGAGAGTGAGACAGTCTCACTCTCACGAGATCTCTTTACTAAGGAGATTAATGAGCACCGCGGAACAGACACTACAGGCAGGCAGCAGGGAGTGAGCTGGGGAGAACAGCATTGAAGACCGAGGTAAGAGCTCGGTCCTGGGGGCTGTCTGTCTGAACATTCTATTTTGGGGGGAGAGAATTACAAGGGGGGTTGGCTGGCACGCATTGTAGAGAAGATAATTACAGGGGGGGGGGGGGTTGGGGGGCTGGCTGGCATGCATTGTAGGCTAGATAATTAAAGGGGGGGGGTTGGGGGCTGGCTGGCAGAGTGTGAATTGTTGGGGGAGATAATTGCAGGGGAGGTTGGGGGCTGGCTGGCACAGTGTGCACTTTTGGGGGAGATATTTGCAGGGGGGGTTGGGGGCTGGCTGGCACAGTGCGCACTGTTGGGGAGATAATTGCAGGAGGGCTGGGCTGGTACAGTGGCACTGGGGGAGATCATTGTAGGCGTGGCTGGAACTGTTGGGAGCTTATCATGACTGGAAGGGAGGGGTGGGAGAGCATTGCAGCAGGGTGATGGTTGGCACTGTTGGGAGCTTATCATGACTGGGGTGGGGTAGGTCATGAATAACAAAAAGGCTAAAAGATAAGAGAAAAAATATATAGTTTAATATGTGTAAATGGATTATGAAATCACCATGTATATAGTGATTCCCTTGCATTCACACGCAATAGTCTCAAAATAATAAAATTTTGTATTTAACTTCTTTTTGGCATTTTGAAAATACTGATTTGGTATATTAAAAGAAACACAGCTCAAACTACTTATGGCCAATCCGATATTACTGGGGAGACCCCAATAATATCGGATTAGGCATAAGTCGCTTGACAAATGGGTGCCTCACAGTACCCCTAGCCCAGGGGCCTACAGTGTCTTAATCCGGCCCTGGTGTGAATACATGTTTTTAGTCACATTTTCTTGCATGACCCACTATAAAATCACGTGGAGGGGTCTTTCTGACTTTATATGAAAATCTTTTAAGTTAGAATTGAACACATGAGGTGTGCCTGAATAAGGGGAATACTACTTGATTCATTTTGATACATGTTTTTCTTTGTTTTGAGGATAACAATACCAACAGGACTTTATCCCTACGAGTTCTGGTAGTTATTCTCAGTATATGGGAGAAGAACTTGAGAATTCAGTGAACATATATCTAGGTGGATTATTTGATCAATTCCTGGATTAATTTATGGTATGGACTCTGGATAACTCTGGACTCTATTATATTGTATATATTTGTATGAGCAAAAGTTTAGCGCCGTATGTTATACTTTACTTTGTTATATGTTATATTAAAGAAATCAGGTGGATTCTATCATTAGTATAATTAGCGGCAGCTATCCCATTTAGCGCGGATGGTTTTTTTCATCTCTATACACTACTTATAATAATAAATGTCTATAAACCAATGTATTCTTTGTTTCTCTTCTTATGCACAGAAAAATGCTATAGTATAACATATTCAATTCACAATTTGGACACTCTAACATAGTAAGAGACATTACATTTTCAGAGTTAGTCAGAGCTTCCTATTTTCCTTGTTACCACATACAAGTCATAACTATAACAGCCCCCACCATTCTAATGTACGCTAACTGTATTGTGAAAATGTCTCAAGTTCTCTGTGATTCCAATTAGAGCAATGGCTTTAAAAATAAAACTACATTTGTTAAGGCAAACAAAGCAAAAACATATAACCTTCACTTTTTACAGAATTACTCAACATAGAGTCTATAATAACAAGATATTTCTAACACTACATAACTTAGATTTTTTTCACTTCTTTCATAAGGGAACTGCGGTTTAAAAGTCTAGTAATCTCTATGGTTTTTAGATTTTTCACTTTACACTAAATCAGTAGATTTATTTGCTCTTTTCTTAGTTTCCAAAAAAATAAATAGTTTACATATTATTGTAGTCTAAGCAGAAACGTTACCAATGGGCTGTTTTTCAGTGTGGTCGCATTCATCAGTAAACCAGCCAATGCAACCCACTAATTAACTCTGCAAATTACTCCCCACAAAGCAATATAATTCTTATTTCTATCAACCAGTTGCTTAACTCACTCCATACTTCAGTACACCTTCAAAATAAGGAAGTAAAATACTCACACCATTAAACAGGAGGTTTATCTGTTGTGCACTTTCAGATTTTCCTCTTGGCGTGCCTTTGGTTAAGATCAACCTTCATTCACCTACCAAGTTGACCTTCTCCTTTGAAAACCAAATTTCCAACTGACAGGCTCCTTTTTTACAGGAGAATTATTTGGAGATGGTTTTGTGAGACTTTTTTTTTTGGAGATTTTCTATTTGGATTCACAATTTTTCCTCCTTCTGGATAAGACTCTTGGAACTTTTCAGGGACTTACATAATAAGGTTACACCTAGCAGCTGTCTGATATCTTCCAGCTTTTGGCTGGCCCACACCTGTCCAGGTAGCCTGAAGGTGTACCTTACCTGTCTATTGCTTATTAGAGATGTTCGGGCTTGGTTCTCTGAGAACCGAGTCCATCCAAACTTCACCGATCTGAGTACTTTTGCGCGCCCTCGGAAGTGAAAACGAGGCAACACGTAATTGTAGCGTCATCAGATCTCGCGCCATTTCACAGAGAGACACAGAAGGGGTAGCACGGTTCTTGGCAGACTCTAGTGCAGTTGGGCAGCGTGATATATAAAACAGAAAGAGTGGTGGCAGTTTTCTTAAAAGTCTCCAGTGACATTCTACTGAGTTATAGTTCACACAAAAATAGGAGAGGCCAGTCTACAGTCTACGTGCCATTGCTCCATTGCTGATTGTCATTGCTGAAATAGAAATAATAGGGCCGACAGTGTTTTTAAAAGTCTCGTCACATTCTACTGTACCATAGCTCACCCAGAAACAGGAAAGATGTCAGTGTTTAGTGCTGAAACAGAAATTCAATTAATAAGGCTGTCAGAGTTCTTATAAGTCTCCAGTGACACTCTACTGTGCCATAGCTCATACAGAAACAGGATGGGTGGCAGTATCCTTGTCACTCTCCAGTCACATTGCTCTGTGCCATTGCTCATACAGAAACAAGAGGAATGGCAGTGTCCTTGTCACTCTACAGTCTTCAGTCACATTGTTCTTGTCACTCTCCAGTCTCAGTCATGATGATACTAATCTCTCTACATCATGGGCTAAAGCCTATGTTCAAGTGCATAGTGGTTTTAAGTCAGGGAAACAAAAATGTAAAAAAATAGCTTGTACCTTTTTAAAGAAAAAAACACCTCTCTAATAGAGGTGAAAGATTACTGTAGACAAAAATAAAATTGCCAACATGCCATTCTATTCAAAATATTAACAGGCATACCAGCATCAGCTAGTACCCTTCTCTCAGCTAGATCCCAGCACCTGCAATCTACACTGTCATCATCCTCACCCTCATCAGTGTGTACATCATCCTCACACAATAATAATTCATTCCTGCTAGAATCCACCATTACAGAAGTCTCTGTACTTTGATGTAATTGCCAGTAATGGCCTTCCCCATGTAATTTCTGGTTAATTTTACAACAGATCTGTCACGATTTTTGGGTAATTGTTTTACACCAGACCAAATGTCAAAATAATGTGCTGACTCATCTGCATCACTACTGGGTGTCTTGGGAAAGTTAAGTTTTTTACCAGTAGTTGCCAAAGAAACTGAGGAAGGATGAGTCGTTGTGTCATGTAACACTTGAGCTGTCAGCTTGCTGACCAGGAGCTCATTACGTCTCTTGAGATCTGGGTCAGTTGGAAAGAAAGAGAAGACATAGCTCATGTAGGATCATGCACAGATGCCAAAATGCTTTCTACTGTAAACTTTCACCTTTATTAAAGATGTTTTTTTTTTTCTTTAAACGGTAAAAGCTTTTTTCATACATTTTTGTTATGACATTTGTGATACAGATACTTCTGTAATGGTGGTTTCCTGTGGGGTTGAATTAATATTGTGTTAGGATGATGTACACACTGATGAGGGTGAGGATAGGCTGAAGATGATGACAACAACATCTTGCCACTGTAGAGTTCATTGACAGTACTGTTACCTTAGCTGCCTTAAGACCATTGTTACCTTGTTTTGTGGCGGCCCAAACAAACCAAGCACTTCAGCCAGAAAGTGGCACTCCTTCTCGCTGAAGTGCTTGGTTTGTTAAAGTGTGCATGTACTTTTTAATATCCATTATAAAGGTGGGTGGGAGGGTCCCAAGGACAATTCCATCTTGCACCACTTTTTCTTTAAGCTATCGCTGTGTGCCAATGTTACCTACATGTGTTATAATGGCTGAAGTTTGTTTTCAATCATCGTTTCAATTGCTTCTCTCTCAAACGTGTGATCCCATATTTTGTTTTTCACTAGGTTCCCCATCTCCAACTGTAATACAGTAGTGCTCTCTGGGTGACAGCATTCTCCTCGTCTTCATCTTCCAAATCTTCGTCTGCAGGGGCTGGTGACACACCCAATTGTTTTCTCAGGTCTCTTAGCTCTTCTTTTAACTGGACATATTTATCATGCTGCCTCAGGGCCTCCTCTGTATTATTATTCTGAGGTGCAGTGTATCTCTCGTGTACAAGCTCTCTTAAATCTGGGATCTCATCCGGTGGGTCATGTTTTAATTTAAGTACGATCTCCTCAACTGCATCTATATTTTGGTTTAAGTCTCTGTTCAATGCAGCATATTCCAAGATGACGGATTCCATGCTGCCCACATGTTCCGTGTCACATTCTGTCTGAAGCAGATGTAATGCCACTCTAGTTGTAATATCTATTCCTGTGTCTATATAAGTTTGGCAGTTCTTCAGGGATGAGATGGAGGTATACAGAGAGGAGAAGGAGATTAAAGATGCTGCATGAGCAGACATGGTTTAATAATGTAGAGTTCATTAAAAGCACTGTTGTGCTTAAGGCAGCTAAGCTATTGGTAGCTTGTTTTGTGGGGTTCAAACAAACCAAGCAAATCAGCCACAAAAGTGGCTCTCCTTGTCATTGGAGTGCTTGCTTTGTTAAAATATACATGTCCTTTTCAATATCTTATATAAGGGTGGGTCGGAAGGCCCAAGAACGATTCCATCTTGCACCACTTTTCTTTTCTGCCACTGCTGTGTGGCAATGTTTCCTAGATGTGCTATGAACTGCCGTGTGTTTGTGTCATGTTTGTGCTGCAGTCCTTGTCCGAAAGTGGATGAAAATAATATTGTGACCTGTGAGGTGGTCAAAATTGACTGGAAATGACTGGAAGTTAGCATTATTGAGGTTAATAATAATGTAAGAACAAAAAAAGAGCAAAATTATGTGATTTTAGCATATTTTAGATATTTTTCAAAAAAATACAGATTCAAAACCAAAACACAAACTTATTCCAGATCCAAAGCCAAATCCAAAACACTGGGTTCAGTGAACATCTCTATTGCTTACCTGCCTAGCTTGCCATGAATGTTAGACACCTGGATACCTGGGTTGGCCTCCTAGCACAGGTAATAAAAAGCCACTAGTGTTTTCACAGCTTTATTTCCAAGACGGGCTCACAGAATAGCAATTCAGCAAGTGAAATGTACAGCTTAGATATTCATTACATTCAATTCAATTCAGATGTTTCTGATCTTTGATCAGCAGATTTCAGTCCAAGGGTTTTTATATACATTATACTTTTTATTGAAAAAATTCAAACATCAACAAGATTACAATTTGCTCAGTTTCATGCGATATGCATAACGCCAAAGTATCAAACACCTTCATGAAATAACTTGTGGTTTTCCTGCTTTACAACATGTGTTAATGGACCATCTCTTCTGTGGTCTATCCATACTGCAGAAATAACCGGGCCCTTGAGAAATCTAAGACAGTTCCTGTTTTTATTCGTGAGCAACTTCTTGCTTCAAAATACTGAGTAAAAATAATTATTTTTGTTAATTTAAAATTACATTCAAACATCAAACAATATAGTTCATATTTGGGTTTCATCTCCTAATTACATAACTGGTCCTACTTTTGTATCTATATACAAATATGTTATTTTGTTTTGTTGGCCAAGATTTACATTAGATAAATGGCTACAGACGGGACATTTAAGTGCTTATTCCATGCTTTGCATGAGGGTACACAGCCCTTTTCTCTCTGATAAAGAGCTCTCCAAAGCCTATGAAATAAAGTTTAAATTCATGAAGAGACTGGTCCTAAATTGGAAGTCAGGTGGACTTTGATGTGACATTTTATAGTTGGCTCTCCAAACCCACAAAGTGCAAGTTCATTTTCCAGAGGCAGTTCCAAGTACCGTAAAGTGGGCATGTACCATAAAATGTGCTAGGTCAGCAAGTAAGCACTTGTGCACTTAAAGAAGCATTGTGGAACAGCATTTTTGTGGTTTCTAAATGGCCCTTATAAAGTTATATTCTTGTTTTTATGTTATTTCCATCATCCCAGAACTGTTTTTGACTGCATTTCATGACAAGATGATGTTTGATGTAGATTTAGAAGCAAGTGCATTTCATTTTGTGGGTAGGATTACTTACATATATACATATATTATACAACTTCTGACACCCCTTGTGGCACTGACACCTGGCAGACATCAGTCATAAACAGCTTCTTGCTTGAAATCAATGATGCTTTATTGTTTACATCACAATAAACTGCAAACTCTTGTCAGGATGATACCATTGAACAACATCACGTTGCCTACAACTTCTTGTGACCCTAATACTAGTCTATCAGAGTCCAGCTCTCAAATGACTGGCTAACTTGTTTAGCATCAGTCCCACCTTACAACTGGAAAGACAGGCTTGAATACACAAAGCTCCTAGCTTTGGTTTAATTACCCCATTAGAGCCTAGTCTCCACATGTGTGTATTAAACCTAGGGTATTTGGCCTGTATTAGTTTAACCCTGTATGCAGCTTTCCCCTGCAGATTCCCCAGGACCTCATCCTGTCCATGTGCATGAGAGGTGTGGCAAATATGCCACAATATATTGTAACAAAGGGAGGTATTTAGCTGGCAAACTGCAGATAAAGGATGCAAACAGAGTTACACATTTGTGCAGCAGTGCACCTAGTTTAAAGATAAACAGGTGGAGGACAAATCTGTGACAAAATAATAGTATAGAGCGGCGGTTCCCAAACTGTGCGCCGCGGCTCCCTGGGGTGCCGCAGCGCTTTCACTGGGGTGCCGTGATCGCCCTACAAAAAAAATGAAAAAAGAAAAAAAAAAAAAAAACTTACCCATCATCCAGCGCCGGATCCTCCTCCTCACTGACTGCCGGGCGTGACGTCATCACGTCCGTCAGCCTCAGTGAGAAGGAGCAGCAGAGAAGACGTCCAGGAAAGCAGGTAAGTAAAGGAAGTGAAGGGGGCACTGAGAGACGCTGAAGGGGACAGAGAGGGGCTGAAGGGAGACACAGACAGGCTGAAGGGGGACACAGACAGGCTGAAGGGAGACAAAGACAGGCTGAAGGGAGACACAGACAGGCTGAAGGGAGACACAGACAGGCTGGAGGGGGCACTGAAGGGGGACACAGAGGCACTGAAGGGAGACACAGACAGGCTGAAGGGGACAGAGAGGCACTGAAGGGGGCAGAGAGACACTGAAGGGGACAGAGAGACGCTGAAGGGGACAGAGAGACGCTGAAGGGGACAGAGAGATGCTGAAGGGGACAGAGAGAGGCTGAAGGGGACAGAGAGGCTGAAGGGGACAGAGAGACGCTGAAGGGGGACACAGAGAGGCTGAAGGGGGCAGAGAGACGCTGAAGGGGGACACTGAGAGAGACACTGAAGGGGACAGAGAGACACTGAAGGGGACACAGAGACGCTGATGGGGACAGAGAGACACTGAAGGAGGGGGATAGAGAGACACTGAAGGAGGGGGATAGAGAGAGATGCTGAAGGGGGTTCAGAGTGTGAGCTGATGAAGAGGGACACAGAGTGTGAGATGGCGAAGAGGGGGACACAGGGTGTGAGATGGCGAAGAGGGGGACACAGGGTGTGAGATGGCGAAGAGGGGGACATAGGGTGTGAGATGGTGAAGAGGGGGACACGGTGTGAGATGGCGAAGAGGGGGACACGGTGTGAGATGGCGAAGAGGGGGACACAGGGTGAGATGGCGAAGAGGGGGACACAGGGTGTGAGATGGCGAAGGGGATACAGAGTGATATGATAAAGGGGCACAATGTGATGGTGAAGGGGTCTAAATACATCTTACGTCATTTTGACCCAACTACTTAAAAATTATTTTTGCTTAGGGGTGCCTTGGAAAAATTATGGTGACCCTAAGGGTGCCTCGAGCTGAGAAAGTTTGGGAACCACTGGTATAGAGTCTGATTTAACTTACATGACTTAAAGGTGTCTTTTCCCACGTATGCACCAGACTAACACTGTCTGTCTGCAGTGCATTTCTAGTAATAAAAACATTGAAATATACTATAGTGACAAATGTCAGTTCTGGGAGTAAATGTATTATACTGCGATTTGTGCAACTCGGCGATATTCAGCGACATTGACAGCTAAATTTAAAACGGCAATGTGTTCATAGGCAAATTTTGCCTTTAAACATATTGTCATTTTAAGTTTCACTGTCAAAGTTGCTGAATATCGGCGAGTTACACAAATCACAGTATACTAAATTTACCCCCTAATTTCTCCTCATTCTCATGATTTATTTAAGGTTTGTATGAGGTTTAGCCAAGCAATATTTTAAGAGAAAAGCTGAAAACGGAAAGTAATGGAAGAGGGCTCATTAAGTTATTGTGCTCTACATTTTGAAATAAAATTTTTGCACATTTTTAGCTGGACAGACAACCCTGCAAAAAGGTAAAACAGCATATAGGGGTGCACCTTGTTCTGTGCAAGCCACAGTTTAAGAGTATTTGTGCAAAGGATAGGTGCAGCATAACTTTTACTGTTGATGAGTTAAATTCATAGACCCATAGACTCTTCACGTTCTATGACTGACATTATAGAGATGGCAAATCTTGATAATACAACATCAAAAGGATGACACTATTGGGTCTATTTATCAAGACCCCTCTTTAATATAGATTTTCTATAGCTTTCTATAACTGATTATTGCAGCAAAATTTTTCCCTTGCCACAATTTACCAAAAAAGTCAATGGGAAAGCAAAATGATTCTCAGCGATTAGACTAGTCTTAACGCTTGCCAGGCCAGTCTGCTATCAATCAGCTCATGCGTGAACTGGGTCGCACATGAGCACTAATAACTGGGAAACTTAGACCTGGGCTTCAAGCTCCAGGTTCATTCATTGAAAAAGAAAATGAAAAAAGTAAAAGAAAAAAGGACAAAAAAAACCAAAACCCCCTGAAAAAATGCTTTATTTTAATAATAAAGCATTTTTTCCAGTCATCCTTAGATGGTGTTAGCAACCCCCGGTGGTAGTCTTCAATTCGGTATAAAGGGAGAAGCCCTAATTCATGCAAAAACTGGACTCATCTATTTAGGGCTTATCTGCCTTTGAGAAATAGACCCCTGTGTTGTTTGTACTTCTAAAATGTGTACATCATTTTTAAAGAGCTTAAATCCACTATTTGCTGCTGAGTGTTAATAAGATAGGTCCTGATATCTAATTAAAACTTACAGTTTGCTTCAGTGAAAAACAGTAATTATTGTGCACTGTGGTTTTCAGAAAAATACCTGACTGGAAAAATATGTCAATAGAAGGAGAGCTTTCTCAGCAATTTGAGCCAGGAACAACCATGCTTCAGTGCTTATGGACATCTCTTCAGCATTGTGGAATGAGCGTGATGCTGCCACAAAAACAACAACAATAATGATTTATTTGCCTCCCCACTGCACCATTTAATAGTAGAGGAAATGTAATTTGTTGTCTCTGCTCAAGAGAACTGATTTATTATGGGCAGACCTGCAGACACATAACAGGGGATCAATGTGCACTGCTCAAGTGAAAGGCTTTTTTTAAATATATTTATATATATATGAACAATTGCTGGACTCCTTTATTTAAAACGTTTACTGCATTAAGTGTGACACACTTGGGAGTTTATAGACTAATTCTGACACAAGATAAAATAACATAACTTGTGCGCAAACACCAAGTAATGATTGTCACAGAAGACAGTCATACAGTTTCAATAATCATGATAAACATATTTCATGTGATGTGTCACATAATACATTATATACATTATGTAAAGAGATAGGCAGTGGCCTGACTGTCTTTCATTAACTGTTCAAATGTGTAGAGAAAATAAACTTTGCTTGTTGTTTTTTTTTTTAAAGACACTGGAAGTTATTTACAAAGCAGAAGACATCAAAAAATCAGCAGAAAATCATCGTTGATCGCAACTTGCACCTTGATTACAGCAAAAGCATTTAGATTTCCACCAAAGCACATATGTTTGCAGAGAAGGAGGAGTTTGCAAAGCATGCAGAGATGTTGAGTCAGAGAGTTCCTTGCTCTGACTTGTTTACCTGGTACCTGAGCAATGCAAAAATAATATTTCATCATTTTACAGCCTAAGATTATTGCACCAAAGCCACACCCACCCATCTCTCCACACAATACCCCGATACTATAATCATTAAACAATTCCATTTATATTCATTAACCCCCTTAATTATTAACTCCCTGAACCTAATTAAAAGTACCCAATTAAGATCATTAATCCTCTCAACCTTATAATTAACTCCCTAATTATGCTTAACCCTCCTCAACATCAACTTTCTAGGAAGTATATTAAATTCTCCCTCCATCCACACTAACATGTTGCTGCTCCTTGTAATAGTCAGAGGGGGACTGATCACATGTCGCACCCCTCTGTGTGCTTTCGCTCCCACAGATCACCCTGCAGGCTGGAGTTTTTAGGGAGTGGAGCACTTAACATTGAGAGTTTTCTTCTTTCAAAGTGACAGAGTGACCCCCAGAAGCCTGGCACCATAGGTAGCGGCATAAAACTGCCTAATGGTTGCGCCGGTCCTGCTTTAGTGCAATGTTTATACTGTTCACAGTGCATCTCTTCAGAGTTTTCAGCCGTGTAGTACCCATTGAAGCTCTCCTAGTTTGCAGAGTAGTCTCCCAAGAGAGTAAGGTAGACTGTGAGGAAACCAAGGATCAAGCTAATGGAATTTTATAGCCCTGGTCCTGCTTCACCCCTTTGATTAAAGTGGTGTCTCTAAACTTAGGACTTTGGGCGGTACTAGCGCCCACATTACATTATGTGAGATGGTCAAAATTGACTGCAAATGACTTGAATTTAGTGTTATTGAGGTTAATAATAATGTAGGGGGGAAAAAAATATGTGATTTTAGAAAAAAAAAAAAATCGGGATCCAAAACCAAAACACACAAGGGCGGTTTTGCCAAAACCAAAACCAATACACGAAGTTAATCCAGATCCAAAACCAAAACCAGAACATGGGGGTCAGTGAACATCTCTAACCTGAACCAATTTCAGCTCTGTACTCTTTTCTTTTTCGTTGTCCACTACCTATTGCTTTGGGGGTTCACATTTCCTCAGTACAGAAGCATGAGTCATCTGGCTTTAATTATCATTACTTATTAGTTGTATTACTGTTATCGAATATCAACGTACCATTATCCCACTAGCTGGGTTCATTATATTTTCCTACAGTGCACTAGTAGGAAGGTGTTATTCTGAAGTACAGACTAGTGTTTTTACTAAAAGGAAACCAGAGGCAAAATGCTCCAGGCACAGGGATTATCATCCCTTTCATTGGTCCCTATTCTGATTTGCATACATTGTTCCCACCGTCAACAATGAAACGCGCAGTATGTACACAAGCAGAATGAAACATTGTATGAACCATTTTCTTCTATTTTGTTTTCATTCTGTATGTTTTATTGTTGGTCATGGGAATAACATTAATATATGATAGGCAAAAGTGCGCCTGTAATAGAATATAATGCTCTTCATCTATTTGTCACCAATATGAATTTCTATAAAAGTGTAAATATATATTCCTATTGGGAGAGACTTGTGCCATTGAGTTGAAATAACTTTTTGTGCGTTTACTGCGACAGAGGTTCAAAGATTATACAATTATATGCAAAAAAAAATAGTTATGTGTTGGTGTAGCACCCCACAACCAACTCAGATATCAAGGACAATCAAGGCTTCTGTGAGGTTGCTGTTCTGCTGAAATTGATTTCCAGGAGAAAAACAGTTTACCCATAGACACCCAGGTTTTGCATCCTGGATGAACTTAATAAGTATGCATATTATACTGTTTAAAGTACAACTCTATTGAGATGTAAATTAATAGTCTATTTTTTTATGTAACAAGAGAGATACACTCCATAGAAATTAGGAGTGGCTCCATGAAGGAGAAGCACTCCTCTAATAATTTTAGTATAAAACCTTACTCAGATTACTTAGTATGGTGAAGCTTCCAGAATATAACTAACATCTTAAGCTCCCCATCTGTGTGTGATTATTCCTAGTATTAATATTATTGTCCCTGTGATGTATAATGTATCTAAGTGTATACATTTTATCTAGTTATACTATATAAATGTACAGTTTAGCAGAATCTGTGTGTAAGTGTTTTTTTTAGGAAACTAAGGTGCTCGTGTAGAGTTTGACGCATTTTTTGCCACTTATTAAAATCGCATTTACATACATATATTCACTAGGACACATTTCATGATATGACCAGCTGTACATCCCTAGCATAACAAGTAACAAGTGTATATACTTATACCCCATGATAACGTAGAGATAGAGTAGAGATGTGGCTTGACTGTTAGTAATAAATGCTTTAGTTAGTAGTAAATTGTAATTATCATCATTATCATTGCACCAGTCCTCCTGCACCCACAAGAGAAACGCCTCTTGACAGATATTTCTATCTAGGTCTACTTCATTCGCAATAAGGTGAAAATGCCCTTACAGCCTCTCCAGCCATAAGGAACCGTAAGTGTTACATGTGACAAAATCTGCATATGGACATATGCATACTCTTTTTTGGTGTGCATGTACAGTGCAAAAAAGCATATTTTACACAAATAAAAGAGTTGTACGTCCAACTCTGCATACTCTATATGTACATTGTATATGATCTATTGTAATACCCACATCTGGGATATCTGCAATGGTGTGATTGTGAAAAGTACATATATTTGCTGCAAACATACGTAAGAAGGAAACCAATATTTAGGAAAGTCATAAGAAACTAACATTTAAGAAAAAATATAATTAAACACTGAAAATATACTAAAATTAAGTAATTAACAGACATGCAGGGCCTGATTTATCTTGGAATGCAGCGTGAACACAAGTTGCATTTTAAAACTAGCATAGAACTAGATCTCAAGATATGTTTCCATTTGAATCTGGGTATAAGTGCGCTCTGCCTAAACGTTCCTCGCCGAATGTAGACAAAGAGAACAGCTGTAGCTGGTGGAAATGATACGGCCAAAAAACACATATATACAAGATCCCCAGAACTTGAATCAGCCACATCTGAGTTGGCGTGCTCTCAGCATGCTATTACTTTACATTGCCTATGTTCATTCTCCCCTTTCCTCTCCTTTCAGCCCTTCAAGTCATAGGCAGTCATAAATGTCATTTGCAGACATGAATTGCATGCAAAGGCATTCTTTGGCGTAAAGTCCATTTTTGAGCATGCGAGGTACTATACGCAAAGGGACTCCGATGATGAATCAGGCCCACAAAGTTAATTCTCAACAGAAAAGAATCCACATTTCTGGGTATAAATCGTTCCAACTAAAAAACATCTGATTGACTTAGTGGTATTGTATATTATCTTATCTGTTGCACTGTACTCTATTATATATAATGTATCTAAGAATATATATGAGAGGACTTGAAAGGAAGTATGACTGAATAGTTTCTCTACACTTATAATGTATTGTAGTTAAGATTGTGATAGAACTGTGCTCATTTAAATGACTGATGACCTGGTGTAAAATAATAAATGGTGTAATTAGTATTATTCGTCAATAATTCATTTTGATTATACCAGTTACTGTAGTTATTTACTGTCATGTCACTTACACCATCTTTTACAGAATTCCATGTCTATGTCACTTACACCATATTTTACAGAATTCTATGCCTATGTCACTTACACCATCTTTTACAGAACTCCATGCCCATGTCACTTACACCATCTTTTACAGAACTCCATGCTTATGTCACTTATACCATCTTTTACAGAACTTCATGCCTATGTCAGTTACACCATCTTTTACAGAGCTCCATTCCTATGTCACTTACACCATCTTTTACATAATTCCATGTCTATGTCACTTACACCATATTTTACAGAATTCTATGCCTATGTCACTTACACCATCTTTTACAGAACTTCATGCCTATGTCAGTTACACCATCTTTTACAGAACTCCATGCTTATGTCACTTACACCATCTTTTACAGAACTTCATGCCTATGTCAGTTACACCCTCTTTTACAGAGCTCCATTCCTATGTCACTTACACCATCTTTTACAGAATTCCATGTCTGTGTCACTTACACCATATTTTACAGAATTCCATGTCTATGTCACTTACACCATATTTTACAGAATTCTATGCCTATGTCACTTACACCATATTTTACAGAATTCTATGCCTATGTCACTTACACCATCTTTTACAGAACTTCATGCCTATGTCACTTACACCATCTTTTACAGAACTCCATGCTTATGTCACTTACACCATCTTTTACAGAACTTCATGCCTATGTCAGTTACATCCTCTTTTACAGAGCTCCATTCCTATGTCACTTACACCATCTTTTACAGAATTCCATGTCTATGTCACTTACACCATATTTTACAGAATTCTATGCCTATGTCACTTACACCATCTTTTACAGAACTCGATGCCTATGTCACTTACACCATCTTTTACAGAACTTCATGCCTATGTCAGTTACACCATCTTTTACAGAACTCCATGCTTATGTCACTTACACCATCTTTTACAGAACTTCATGCCTATGTCAGTTACACCCTCTTTTACAGAGCTCCATTCCTATGTCACTTACACCATCTTTTACAGAATTCCATGTCTGTGTCACTTACACCATATTTTACAGAATTCCATGTCTATGTCACTTACACCATATTTTACAGAATTCTATGCCTATGTCACTTACACCATCTTTTACAGAATTCTATGCCTATGTCACTTACACCATCTTTTACAGAACTTCATGCCTATGTCACTTACACCATCTTTTACAGAACTCCATGCTTATGTCACTTACACCATCTTTTACAGAACTTCATGCCTATGTCAGTTACACCCTCTTTTACAGAGCTCCATTCCTATGTCACTTACACCATCTTTTACAGAATTCCATGTCTATGTCACTTACACCATATTTTACAGAATTCTATGCCTATGTCACTTACACCATCTTTTACAGAACTCGATGCCTATGTCACTTACACCATCTTTTACAGAACTCCATGCTTATGTCACTTACACCATCTTTTACAGAACTTCATGCCTATGTCAGTTACACCATCTTTTACAGAGCTCCATTCCTATGTCACTTACACCATCTTTTACAGAACTCCATGCTTATGTCACTTACACCATCTTTTACAGAACTCCATGCTTATGTCACTTACACCATCTTTTACAGAACTCCATGCTTATGTCACTTACATCATCTTTTAGAGAACTTCATGCCTATGTCAGTTACACCATCTTTTACAGAACTCGATGCCTGGAGCATTTTGCCTGTTGGTCTCTTCTGTCACGTGTCCATTTGGACTGCTAGATTATTATAATCATCAATGCTTATTTATAAGGTGTCACAGAATATACAGCGCCATACATATAACAAACTATAAACAAAATAATGTACAAATACGTAAGGAGCAAGAAAAGCAATATAATCAGTAAATATTAATACATCAAGAGGCAATAGAGAAAGCAACTGCATCAGTAGACACAAGTAGAACAAAGGAAATATTACAAAGAGAAGACAAAAGAGGAGGCAGAGAGGGCCAAGCTGGTGAGAGTTAACATGCAAGAGAAGCGGAGAAGCAAACGGTGATGACAGGGGTGAAGGAAAGCAAGTGAAAGAAGTAGGTGGAACGAGAAGAGGGAATTGTTTAGGATGGGACAGGGTAGTAAAATAGGAGTGGAGGGAAAGGAGTGAAAGGGGCAGGTAGAGCGTGAGAAGAGAAATGTCTTAGGATGGGGCAGGATATACAAGTGTGAAAAAGTGAGTTTTGATAGAGCATTAGAAAGATTGGAGGTTGGGGGTGAGTGTACATTGTCTGAACTGGGTGTCCCAAGTCTTATTAAAGGTGTTGTTAAACACATGTAAAATGGTCTAAACACCGATATAGACCTTTGGACTATCTGAAAACACAGACCCTTACATATATACCTTAAATCTTCCTGAAATATCCCCGCTATTATACTCAAAACTTTTAAAATATAATGCCAACATCAAATCAACTTTTTCTAATAAACCTTTTCACTTCTTCCCCATCATAATTAACTCTAACACCTATACCACTCACTCACTCACTTGCATTTATTTTATACATGCTTATTATACTGTCTAATAAAATTATGTATCCAATAACTGATCTTTCATTACTAATTAATTATAATTACATCAATATAAACATACTGATGTAGGGAATCTCAATAATCTCTATCCTTTATTTATTTACTTCTCTATTTAATTGATGAAATTATAGCAATCACCCTTTTATTACTCTTTATTATCCCTTGATTAATTTAGAATTGTATTCCCAGTTCTATTTATTTTTCACATTTTATATTTATTTATTTGTATCTACTTTTACATATCATATTTCATCGACACTATCACTTTTAATACACCATCCACAATCCAAGTACTGCTACGTGTTCCAATCCCCTCATAGTTATGCCCCCTAGAGGTGCGACGACTAACATCCACATCTCTGGATGCGTGTGTATCTCTCCACAGTCAGGTAATGTGGTCATATCATGTTACCTGTTATATAACTGGCATGTGCCTACATCCCAACCTAGCAGAGATGCACACATAACATCATACAAGCAGGTGGCCAAGGCAACAGAATTGGGGAGCGTGAACACTTAGCAAAGCAGCATGCTAACATGTATGCTTTAGTTGCTAGATGCTTTGCACGCATTTTGATAACTATATTAAATAGCAATTACATTTAGACAAAATGATTTAGTAAATAATAATTAGTAAGCACAGGCTTGCTCACAATTTGGTCCTGAGTATTTAATCTACTTATTAAATTCTCATCACATCAGTAAAAACTAAGTCATCAGAACAGTCTCAGAAAAAGGTCATACATAAAAGAGAATAAGAAGAAAAATGAGGGAAAAAAACTGAGCAAGATAAATTAAAGTCAAGATCAAAGAAAGAATTGGTCAGGATATTTAAAAGCTTGAGAAAGATGTACCAGTCCAATATCCACCTCTTTAAAACACCCTGCAGTTAATGAAGCCTATCTGTCTATTAGCCCATGGCCACCTCCTTCTTGCATGCTGTCTTTCGTGAACATAGAGAATTTACAGTTATTTATAAGGGATAAATCATAACTGCAGTGTAAACATGTTATATCAAATTAATCCATTGATAAGTTTAGTTAACGTGTAAAATACGAAGACACAAATTCTGTTGTATGTGTGTATTTGATGGCTTTGCACATCCCATTGTGAGAAGATAGCTATGTCACCTGTAGCAGCTTCAAAAAGCTCTTGCTGTCAGATATATCCTGACCCAAGTTAGTTTTTGAACTCCTGAATAGACTTTGTGGGACCGGTCACAGCTGAATATCCTTGCACTCCGAGACAGCATTTTGAAGGCCTATACAGGTATATAGAAATATGAGCTTTAAAGGAAAATGTCTTTATAGTTGATATTTTGGGAAATCCGGGTGTTTGGTATCAAAAGATGGCCAAAGTCATAAGGGATTTATTAATAATAAAATTGGGTCTTTGTGATGCTCCACAGAAAAGTTAGGTCACATGGTAGAATTGAGTAGTAAATCAGACAACATGCAAATGGTGATTGAAAAAGTGTCACAGGCCACAACCCCCTGGGGGTAGAAAGAGGTGGGGAAGTGTCTTTAAAAGGCTGAGACCAGGTACAGCAAATTGTCAGGGAGATCAATTCACATTGACAAGCTGTCCATCTTCCAAATCAATTTCCCTTGGCCAGAAATGGCAATTCACACAAGTGCTATTCTGAATGTAATCCGTTTTATTTTAAAATGTTTTGCTTGTTATGTCAATCTATTAATTGTTTATTCATTATTTTTTTTATATCTGTATGCCCTGTACTTTTGTATATTAAATCTATAATTTAATATGTTGCGTCATTGATACTCTAACGAATCCATTAGCCTGTTAAGAAGAATATAGATCGGCCAAGTTAACTCTGTGAATGCCAGTGTGTGATTTGTTAATACATTTGATTAACAAGCTGTGCGTGCTTATATTTACATTTGTGTAACGGTCTGGAGGTGTGAAGAGTTAACCCTTTGCGTGCTGGTGTGGCTCTTGCTAGTCTGTGAGCAGCTAGAAGCCTTGTGTGCCAGTGTGGGACAGTATATTGGGGTCCTATTGTCCGTATTCAATAGGTGGTGGAAAACCTGAAGTGTCTGGGGGTGTGAGAGCGCTGTATTTGGGGGCAATTCAGTAGGTCTATAACCTGTGTGATAGGTAGAGAGAGACTGCGGGCTGGAATCGTGAGACCTCATACAGCAAACACTACCAAAGTCACGGCAGTGGGGAGCGTGTTTGTGACACTGTCAGTAATGATGTCCGCACCTATGACAGTGTACACTTTGCAGTCATTCTGGATCCTCTTTGTTCTTCTGTTGATTCAAAAGACCCAACTACCTCACTTATGTAGTTTTTGGGTATAATTGGGAGAAGTGTGGAAAATGGTTCATGATTCAAGAGCATGTACCAGTGCTTTTGTATAAAAGTTTAATTGTGCTGGAGAAATTTAAGAAGTGTGCGATCAATGGCTTGTTTGGGGAAAACGATTATTTTTTTGGATTGGCATAATGATTCTCTGTGGTTTTGGTAGTTTTGAATGCTGTATTAATCTCAAATGTATTATATGTTTTAAATTTTCTCCTTGTTATATTAATGCTTGAAGAGTTTCTTCATAGTCTGGACCAAGGAAATATCATTTATCTAGTCGATGGAATCCTACTGATGGTTGAGACAGAAAGTAAGCACTGTGGGAGAGAATTTCGCAATGCTTAGTTCAGGAATAAATTACCCAATTTTGAAATGGTGGAAAAGAAATGGATCATATATAGCTAAATGAATTAGGGATGTGCACCGGCGACTTTTGAGGTCTTGTGTTTTGTGTTTTGGATCCGGATTTTCGTTATTTTTGAGGTTCGGATTTGTCTCGCAAAACACTTGACGAAAGGTCTCGGTTCGGATTTAAGGTATTGGATTCGGATTTTTTTTGAAAAAAACATAAAAAGTTTAAAAATCAAGTTTTTGGGCTTATTTTCACTCCTAGGCTATTATTAACCTCAATAACATTCAATAACAAGCATTTCCACTAATTTACAGTGTATTCTGAACACCTCACAATATAGTTATTAGTCCAAAACGTTGCAAAAAGGTATCTTTCTGGACTGCGTAGAGGAGTGGGTCACCACAATATCTTAAAAACCCTGAACTTTTATGATTCGCACCAATAATTGTACCTGGACTGCGTAGAGGAGTGGGTCACCACAATATATTAAAAACCCTGAACTTTTATGAATCGCACCAATAAATGTACCTGGACTGCGTAGAGGAGTGGGTCACCACAATATATATAATAAGAAAACCATCAACTTGTTTGATTCGCACCAATAATTGTACCTGGACTGCGTAGAGGAGTGGGCACTGGGCACCACAATAAAATATATAAAAAACCTTCAACAGGTCTGCATTACACTACACATACGGCTGCTCCTCCATCCTCTCCATCATATACATGTTGGAGTTTTAGCGTGTGACAACCTCTTGTTTTTGATAATGTCAGTGCATTTTGAATATTTTTCAATTTGCCCCACACCACTGAATGTACTTTATCTATGATACGCATCTATCTATCTTGACTGCGTAGTGTGGTGGCCCCGGTACACAATTTGGTACCGGGGCCACAATAAAATAAATACACCCTCCACGTGTCAGAATTCCACCAAACAAGTATCTGGACTGCGTAGTGGGGTGGCCCCGGTACCCAACTTGATACCGGGGCCACAATAAAATAAATACACCCTCCACGTGTCAGAATTCCACCAAACAAGTATCTGGACTGCGTAGTGGGGTGGCCCCGGTACCCAACTTGATACCGGGGCCACAATAAAATAAATACACCCTCCACGTGTCAGAATTCCACCAAACAAGTATCTGGACTGCGTAGTGGGGTGGCCCCGGTACCCAACTTGATACCGGGGCCACAATAAAATAAATACACCCTCCACGTGTCAGAATTCCACCAAACAAGTATCTGGACTGCGTAGTGGGGTGGCCCCGGTACCCAACTTGATACCGGGGCCACAATAAAATAAATACACCCTCCACGTGTCAGAATTTCACCAAACAAGTATCTGGACTGCGTAGTGGGGTGGCCCCGGTACCCAACTTGATACCGGGGCCACAATAAAATAAATACACCCTCCACGTGTCAGAATTCCACCAAACAAGTATCTGGACTGCGTAGTGGGGTGGCCCCGGTACCCAACTTGATACCGGGGCCACAATAAAATAAATACACCCTCCACGTGTCAGAATTCCACCAAACAAGTATCTGGACTGCGTAGTGGGGTGGCCCCGGTACCCAACTTGATACCGGGGCCACAATAAAATAAATACACCCTCCACGTGTCAGAATTCCACCAAACAAGTATCTGGACTGCGTAGTGGGGTGGCCCCGGTACCCAACTTGATACCGGGGCCACAATAAAATAAATACACCCTCCACGTGTCAGAATTCCACCAAACAAGTATCTGGACTGCGTAGTGGGGTGGCCCCGGTACCCAACTTGATACCGGGGCCACAATACCTCCTCCAAACATGCTACAGACAATTCGTCATTGAGATCCCATTAAGTATGTTAAAGACAGACAGGGTCCAAGTGTTATTAGTTGACTTTGTAAAGAAAAAAACTGTCCCTGTTGCACATAGTCGTGCAATGAAGACTTACTTTTTCATTTAAAGGCACGATCTTTCAAGTGTAGTGTTTGTAAGTCTAAGTCATATTATACTTTTGGTAAAATTGGTTTTTTTGGTTCCTCTTTATGTTAATTAATTAGTAATAGAATTAAAGTAGGAAATAGAATTAAATAGAATTAAAGTAGGAAATAGAGTGGTATAGAGTTGTAGTGTGGTATAGATAGAGTGGTCCACACAATATAATAATAAAACCCTCAACTGGTCTGAATTGCACCAAACAAGTATCTGGACTGCATAGTGGGGTGGCCCCGGTACCCAATTTGATACCGGGGCCACAATACCTCCTCAAAACATGCTCCAGACAATTCGTCATTGACAGACCCCAGACAGACAGGGTCGTAGTGTTATTGTTTGACTTTGTAAACCCAAAAAAATGTCCCTGTTGCACTTGCACATAGTCGTGCAATCAAGACTGACTTTTTCATTTAAAGGCACGATCTTTCAAGTGTAGTGTTTGTAAGTCTAAGTCATATTATACTTTTGGTAAAATTGGTTTTTTTGGTTCCTCTTTATGGTAATTAATTAGTAATAGAATTAAAGTAGGAAATAGAATTAAATAGAATTAAAGTAGGAAATAGAGTGGTATAGAGTTGTAGTGTGGTATAGATAGAGTGGTCCACACAATATAATAATAAAACCCTCAACTGGTCTGAATTGCACCAAACAAGTATCTTGACTGCGTAGTGTGGTGGCCCCGGTACACAATTTGGTACCGAGGCCACAATATAATTAAAAAACCCTCCACGTGTCGGAATTCCACCAAACAAGTATCTGGACTGCATAGTGGGGTGGCCCCGGTACCCAATTTGATACCGGGGCCACAATACCTCCTCAAAACATGCTCCGGACAATTCGTCATTGACAGACCCCAGACAGACAGGGTCGTAGTGTTATTGTTTGACTTTGTAAACCCAAAAAAATGTCCCTGTTGCACTTGCACATAGTCGTGCAATCAAGACTGACTTTTTCATTTAAAGGCACGATCTTTCAAGTGTCAGAAAGAGAGAGAAGACACAGGAGAGGAGAGTTGTAGCTGGGGACCTGGGGTGGAAGCTCCCAGGCTCCCCCAGCATTGCCTGGAAGTCTGAGCGTGGTGACTGAGCCAGGGCAAGGAATGTGTGCCCTGGATGAGGGGGAGAACTCCATGCCACTATAGTGAACCCAAGAGAGAGGGGGACACTGCACATGGAAGAGGCCCTGGAGTGAGGGCTGCTACAAGAGGCATGGTAGCTGTAGTGTCAGATCCTGAGGCTGAGAGTACACAGAGTGACGTGTCAGAGCACAGGAGACATTATCCCCGCAGAGGAGGGATGAGCTGCAGTTGAGAGGTCTGCTGTTGAAATAGGACATGCACACTTTAACAAACCAATCATTTCAGCGACAGGGCCTACCAAACAACTTTGACTGAAATGATTGGTTTGTTTGGGCCCCCACACCAAAAAAGCTATTCATCTCTCCCTGTACAGACTAAACAGGCTCTACTGAGGCAAGATGTCGTCCTCATCCTCAACCTCTGATTCCTCTCCCCCTACAGTGTGTACTTCCTCCTCATCACACATTATCAATTCGTCCCCGCTGGACTCCACAACCACAGGTCCCTCTGTAGTATCTGGAGGGCAGTGCTGTACTTCATTGAGGAATTGATTATTCATTTTTATAAACATCATTTTTTCAACGTTGTGAGGAAGCAACCTCCTTCGCCGCTCACTGACCAGGTTCCCCGCTGCACTAAAAACTCTTTCCGAGTACACACTGGAGGGGGGACAACTCAGGTAAAATAGAGCCAGTTTGTACAGGGGCTTCCAAACTGCCTTTTGGAGTTCTACCACGTCACTACCTCTAGTTAATTTAGATTGCAAGGCTTGTAAATATAAATACTTTGAAGATAAAAAAAAGCAGGCTGCACAGACTGTGGAGCTAGAAAGTGAAATTAAATGGACCACGTTACTTTGGTGGCTATCTATGCCCCCCACCCCGCCCTACACTTGTAGTTGAATATAAATAAAGCAGCCTGCATAGACTGTAGAACTAGCAATTCAAATATACAAAGAAATGGACAAAGGCAGTTTGGTATCTGTCTGCATCAGATCCCCTCTCCACTAGGAGTAAAACAGAAAACTTTTCAGCCGTTATATAATCTAGAATATAAATAGAAATTGAGAAATGCAATTTGGTATCTGTCTGCATCATAATCATCAACATCCTCCTCAGCGCCAGCTACATCAATATCCTCCTCCCAGTGCACAACATTCACACCTTCATTAGCCAAATCTGTAACTGGACTGTGGGTGATCCTTCCAGCATATGCAGAGGGCGTGCTGCAAATGCTGGATGGAGTCACCTCTTCCCGTACAGTGATGGGAAGGTCAGGGTTCACAACCAACAACACCCTTGGACTCGCCTTGGGGATTTGTGATGTCATCTGTTTAGAAGGCAGAGTTCTTTGCTGTTTTGTTGTTGTTGCTGACAGCATAACTCTCTTAAATTTTTTGTAGGGGGGGGGAGGAGGGCTTTGATCCTTGGGTGAAGTTGGACCACTAGTCATGAACACGGGACAGGGCCTAAGCCGTTCCTTGCCACTACTTGTCGTAATTGGCATATTGCCAACTTTACGTTTCTCCTCAGATGATTTTAAGTTTCTTTTTTTGCTGTTTTTTGAGAACTTGGGCTTTTTGGATTTTACATGCCCTGTACTAGGAGATTGGGCATCGTGCTTGCCAGACGACGTTGATGGCATTTCATCGTCTATGTCATGACTAGTGGCAGCAGCTTCAGCATTAGGAGGAAGTGGGTCTTGATCTTTCCCTACTTTATCCTCCAAATTTTTGCTCTCCATTATATGTAGCACAAGATACTGCAGAATGTGTGAACTTGGTAATATTGCAGTACCAATGGACTTATAATGCTGGATTGGTTTTGCAAATTTGGTTATAATTATTATATATTTATTTTTTTTTTTAATTTTTTATTTTTTTTTACTTTTTTTTTATTTTTTACAAACTTGGGAATAATGGGGAAATAACTATGCCCTTAGAAGCACAGAGCACAGGACACAGCACCACTGGACTGAACAGGACACGGCACAGGACCCAGCAGCACTACGGAACTCAGCAGGACAGAGCACAGGACACAGCACCACTGGACTGATACTGCAGAATGTGTAAACTTTGTAATATTGCAGTACCACTGGACTTTTACTGCTGAATGTGTGAACTTGGCAATATTGCAGTACCAATGGACTTATAATGCTGGATTGGTTTTGCAAATTTGGTTATAATTATTATATTTTTTTTTTTTTTTTTAATTTTTTATTTTTTTTTACTTTTTTTTTATTTTTTACAAACTTGGGAATAATGGGGAAATAACTATGCCCTTAGAAGCACAGAGCACAGGACACAGCACCACTGGACTGAACAGGACACGGCACAGGACCCAGCAGCACTACGGAACTCAGCAGGACAGAGCACAGGACACAGCACCACTGGACTGATACTGCAGAATGTGTAAACTTTGTAATATTGCAGTACCACTGGACTTTTACTGCTGAATGTGTGAACTTGGTAATATTGCAGTACCAATGGACTTATAATGCTGGATTGGTTTTGCAAATTTGGTTATAATTATTATATTTTTTTTTTTTTTTTTTAATTTTTTATTTTTTTTTACTTTTTTTTTATTTTTTACAAACTTGGGAATAATGGGGAAATAACTATGCCCTTAGAAGCACAGAGCACAGGACACAGCACCACTGGACTGAACAGGACACGGCACAGGACCCAGCAGCACTACGGAACTCAGCAGGACAGAGCACAGGACACAGCACCACTGGACTGATACTGCAGAATGTGTAAACTTTGTAATATTGCAGTACCACTGGACTTTTACTGCAGAATGTGTGAACTTGGTAATATTGCAGTACCAATGGACTTATAATGCTGGATTGGTTTTGCAAATTTGGTTATAATTATTATATATTTTTTTTTTTTTTTAATTTTTTATTTTTTTTTACTTTTTTTTTATTTTTTACAAACTTGGGAATAATGGGGAAATAACTATGCCCTTAGAAGCACAGAGCACAGGACACAGCACCACTGGACTGAACAGGACACGGCACAGGACCCAGCAGCACTACGGAACTCAGCAGGACAGAGCACAGGACACAGCACCACTGGACTGATACTGCAGAATGTGTAAACTTTGTAATATTGCAGTACCACTGGACTTTTACTGCAGAATGTGTGAACTTGGTAATATTGCAGTACCAATGGACTTATAATGCTGGATTGGTTTTGCAAATTTGGTTATAATTATTATATATTTTTTTTTTTTTTAATTTTTTATTTTTTTTTACTTTTTTTTTATTTTTTACAAACTTGGGAATAATGGGGAAATAACTATGCCCTTAGAAGCACAGAGCACAGGACACAGCACCACTGGACTGAACAGGACACGGCACAGGACCCAGCAGCACTACGGAACTCAGCAGGACAGAGC